>NC_136592.1:10094882-10694882 GCF_910589615.1 Taurulus bubalis | reverse complement strand
CACACACACACACACACACACACACACACACACACACACACACACACACACACACAGTCATAAATACTTACGAGTGCACTACATGTGTGCCACAACATCCACAACTAAATGTAGTCACCAACAAATGCACTATTTACTCATGTTTGAGTAATAATTGTGAAAAACTAAAGGGTGTGAATGTCGGTTTTGGAATGTTAGAGAAATGGTTGGAAAAAAATAAGGAACAAAAGCCAGGTGTATCTTCTTCTTTTTTTAGCTCTTCTACACATCGGGCTGTTGCTACAATAAAGTATTTGTCCAATACATAATTTAAATATGCAATAAGAGTGACTAATGGCCAGTTGTGAAAGAGAGCTCATCTGGTACATCTCTACCTCTGATCCATAACTAGACAGTGGATGAATATAAAACCACGCTGAGACACAGAGGAGATTAAGTGTTTCTCTGTGGGGGTTGTAGCCCAACACAGCGTTATGACTCCTTTCCCTGCAGGCTGATTCATACAGTGTGTGCACCTTTACACAACAACAACGTTCATTCACAAATTACAAAGACACCCGAGCTGAAAAACAAGACGCGCGCTCCACCGCTTCCATTTGTCGTTACAGAATCCGACTCAGTCTGTGTTTGTGTTTTGTATGTGTGAGAGCAGCGGGACGACACAAGTCTCTTTTATCTCGGTCTTTATCTCTCGTCTCCCCCGTTGTCTCCCATTCTCTCTCGTTTATTCTCCCACATTTAATTAATCTCCCTCCTGTAATCCTCCTCATTCATCTCTGCTGCCCCTGAAATCCATCCAATCTCTTTTTGTTTCTTCCAGCTCTCATTCATGACCTGTGAGGTCCCTTGATTGGATTGCACCATCCAGGATTAACACAGCTTTCTCAGCTCTGTGTGTGCGTGTGTGTGTGTGTGTGTGTGGGTGTGTGTGTGTGTGTGTGTGTGTGTGTGATGACTCAACTTGCAGCGTATAAAACAAATCTCTGTGCCAAAATCAGAGCTCCAGGAGAACGTTTATATATTGTACGGCATCTACATACATCACACACACAGTTAAGGGCACTGTGGTTAAGGATGTATAAGCAAATTTTTACTCCAAATATTGTATTTGTTTTTATATTACAGCTGACCTTTCTACAAACCCTCTTAGGCTGATGAGTGCATTTTTGTACTGCTTTTTTTCCCCCAGCAGCCAAAGGATACGTCTTGAAAATCTACTTGCGGAGACTTGAAACTGCTTGAGATAAGTAATCCATCCCAGTGAACATCTATTTGTTTTCAGCTTTCACTCATTTTTAAACTTGACGTTCAGAAATGTCGGCGAAAAGTACGCGTAGGTGGAGCCGAGTGAAACATCTCGGAATTAGAGACCAACCGGGGCAATATTATTGGACGATTATATCTCATCACAGACAGATCGGTATCAGCGTTAAGCTGACAGATGCAGAGGAGAAGATAGATTTGAGGTTATTCATAAACAGTATCCCATTACATAGTTTGTTCCCCAATGAGCGGTTAGACGTTCATATTTCCACCATAAAATGTCGTACTCAATACACATGTTAGTCACAATACTTTGATTACCACCTGAAGGGCTCCTGAGGAAATCAATACGACCAGAGAAACAGCTGGATGGAAGAGCGGTAAACTTTAACTTTAAAAGCGAAATGCAACACGGTAGGATGGAAACAGACCGAGTGTCACAACCGTCACTAGACGGTAGTGCTTTTATTTTGTTGTCTTGTCACTTCCTGTTTTACTTTGAAATCATCCTCCTGTGTCATGTCTGCTGTCTTTACTTCCTCATGTGTGATTACCTCTCCCTGCCCTGATGTGTTTCACCTGTGTCTCGTTAACTCCCCTCCCAGTGTGTATATATACTCGTGCTTCACTTGTCTCGTTGCCAGTTCGTTTTTCTTCACCTGTGAGTCAACTTACCAGCGTTTTTCCTGCCTGATATCCTGTTCTGATTCCGACGTCCCTTCGTTTCCGAGTAAGCCCGATCCCTGCCTGTACCTCTGCCGAGTTTGACTGCCTTCCTGTGAATGACCCTGGACTGTTTACGTTGGCGATTCTACTCTCCCCTGAGTGAGACAGCTGCTCTCACCACAGCGGGTCAGAGCCTTGCCGACCGGCCTCAGTCCCTCCCCAGTTACATCGGGAGAACCTTCGGCGGTCCTTCTCCAGAGACTCTATCCTGTTGCAATATTACCTTTATCAATAAAGGAATTCTTGTGAACTTTACTCTCTGCCTCGGGTCGTGCATTTGGGTTCTTTCATTAGTGCTCCGGCGTGACACCGAGACAATGAATCATAACGTACACGAAGCATGTGACTTAACAGATGAAAAACATCGTCTGTGAGGGCCGATCCTAACATCCTTCACATGAGCACGCGAAACAAACAGAAATGGCATGTATCCGTCATGATTTCCACATTGTTTTCATGGTTTGGGGTGTGACAAAACATCAACAACACAGAGCAAATATGGGATCAGTAACCCCCCGTAATCCCTTTCACTACTTCCGAATGAGTCACCACGCAATGTCAACATCACTCTGACTTACAATGCCGTCTGTCGCAATAACCAGAGTGACAGATTCCGAGTGACATCGTGCTGCTTCCTGTTCAGGGGGAGAAGGAAGTGCTGGGCAGTTGTCTTTCCGGATGAGTCGATAAGCAGCATAGTTTGCCAGTTTGAGGGAAGTTTATCACAACAGCTATATTGCGCATGTGTGTGTGTGTTTATGTTTGATGGAGAGCAAGTCTGTTACAAAGGAAAGGATAAGCTTCTCCAGTAACCTGACGTTCAACGCGTTAGATTAAAGGCTTCATTATGAAACCAGAGGGTGTGATCCTCTGTCTCAGCGCGTCTCGATATATTTCTCTCTCGCTTTCTTTTCATCCTGGTTCATGTGCGGCAGTTTTTTTTAAAATCTATGCCAGGCTTGTGTTTCGTTGCCCCTTTCGTTTTCCTTTTCAAAATTAGCTTGAACCTGATTTCACTTTCCTCTATTTCTGGTTGCATCCTCTTTTTCATCTCTTTCTCTCATTTGCTTTCTCCAGAGGCGGTGCGTTGTCTATCCTCAAGATTCTAAAGAAGCAGTAAATTAAAAAACAACAACAGCAGCAGCAGCAGCTTCTCATCAAGCATCACTGCAGCTGCCCTTGGAGAATATCTTGCCCGAGGATCTGAGCAAAAACACACACCTGTAGGCACGTGCGAGTGCTGAGGTGGTGTGTGTACACTAAATTCTGCAGAGAAATAATGATGACATGAACACCCCAAAGAGGGCGAGAATGAAGGGGAGCGCTTCGACGCATCAAAAAAGGTCGACTCCCCGCCTCATTCCTGCAGACGAAAGTGAAGAAACGGAGGCGAAGACGGAAGAAATGAGGAAGCAGAAGCGATTGAAGCAACGCTAAGGAGACGCTGAATGTGTAGCTTTGTTCCTCTTCCTCTGTTGCCAATCGGCCACGCTCATATTGCACAGCTACAAACGCACCGATTAACTTGTTATTCTTATCTTCTCGGACATAAAAACACATTCGAGGATACACCGACACGAACGCTTTCAGAGGCCGTGTGCTCGACCAACAGGCCTGGGAAACACAGGAAAGGAAAGAAGGGAGGGGGGTTGTTAGTGAGGAAAATACAAGCAGTGTACTCAATCAAGGATGAGAGAGAGAGAGAAAGAGAGAGAGAGAGAGAGAGAGAGAAAGAGAGAAGTCAGTCCGATAGAAAACTGGAGAGTGGTTAGCTTTGGAGAAAGCTACAACAGGATATGAGATGAGGGGAAAGGAATTCCAACTGGATCCAAGATGTAGTTTAAAGGCAGTGAACGGCCCCGTTACCCCTGTGTGTGTGTGTGTGTGTGTGTGTGTGTGTGTGTGTGTGTGTGTGTGTGTGTGTGTGTGTGTGTGTGTGTGGTAGAGAGACACCGTGAGAATGGAAAGAAGGACTGAAATCCGTAAGAGGACAATTTATTATCCCACAGTTAATACTCAGTTCCTTTGATGGTCCTAATTAGAGACTCAAAACAAGAACTGAAATAAAACTGTACGTCATTAGTGTCTTTCTGAAAATGACTAAACATAAAAACATTGCACACCCACAGACCCTACTCTGTGGATATATAGAGCAGTAGCTTTGATCCCACAGTAAACTATTCCTGTATCATTGAAACTAGGGCTGCAACTTGCATTTAGTTTCAATACGAGTTCATTTCGTACTCATTTACTGGATAAAATGTTAAGAAAAGCAGACAACAACACTCATTAACAGTGTTCAAATCCCCCAAGTCAAGCCTGCAATTTAGTAATGCACTTTCAGAAAGTTGGAGCCTCGTGAGAGATAGATTGAAAACAAGAATGGTTTAACAAACAACCACACGTCCTGACTTTTAGTCCCTATGTGTGCCAGACTCCAAAACCCTGAATCCTACACTTCCCGTGATGCAACAAGTGTTTTTAGACCTCCAATGCCGACGTCTTCCGAACGCAGACTTAAACCCACAAACAACTCTGGGCTGTGTGATGCAATTTTGGCGTAGTGGTCACAGTCAGAATTTCTGATCGTACGCCCCATGACAAGTAAACGTTCTGGAAACTACTACTACTAACATTGTTGGAATGCCCCTTTAAGGGGAGCTTATAACAAAACAAAAAACACTCAAATGACTATTTCTGAAAAAAGATGCAAATGGTAGCAAATATTATGTGATAATCCAAGGTGAGCATTCATCATGAGGCCCAAATTAACTCGACACCACTGAAACTAAAATAAGCAACGCCATCAGCAGGCAGTCACGTACTTTGAACCCACTCTTGCTCATCTTGAAACCCGTTAACCTCTGAAACCTGCATCTTTTTACTATTCAAGGGTGAGGCTTGTCGCAAATCGTCCCACCATGCTGTGCTGAAGTTGTCGAGGCGGGGACAAGGAGGAAAAGCGTGGAGAGGGAAAAGAAAGGGGGCGTTTACAGTTAAAGGCTGCGCGCCACAGTCTCTGTGATAAACCACCTCTCAGTTACTGATCAAACTCGCTCTCCATCTAGTGCGTCCAGGAGCTAATGTTCAAACAGGTTCGTTAGCCTCAATGGAAAACTTGAGAAGAAAACAAAAATAAAGTCAGGTGAAGTGAAGTTACACTGTGTGTGGGAAAATCAGCTGTAGAATCTGCGCACATGTTAGAAAGCAGAGTCTGAAACCTGGTGCGTTCCCCTCTGGATGCGAGTGCCATCTTTCAGACCAGTGTGGTGTCACAGCTTTACATGGCCTGGATACTTTTTTGTAATACTTTTTGTTTCGTCTTTTAAAAACATCTAGAAATAAAAATAAAAAAAGGTGACAAACGAGTACAACTCTCGCCTCCATACACTCACAAACAGGCTCGACACACAGAATGATGAAGGAGATAAGATATATTTTGCAAGCACAGGAAAGGGAGAGTCGATTGTGTGTAAATCCCTGTGTGTGGTAAACTGACATTGCTTGTGTTGCCAGAGGAGAGCAACACTGTTGTGAAACCCGATTTAATCAGTGTGTGTGTGTGTGTGCGTGTGTGCGTGTGCGTGTGCGTGTGTGTGTGTGTGTGTGTGTGTGTGTGTGAGGCCATTTGCTGCCGGCATTTGTCACCGCTTTCTGTTGAACCAATTCAACTTTTTACACAAGCAAACAATATGGCAACGTGCTTCTGACACCTCTGGGCATGTTGGGTTTTTCCCTCTGCTGATTAGCAGCAGAGTGAGTGTTTCCCAGCAGTTAGAGGTCATCCCAGAGGGGGATCCAGTCGACTTCCCCCACGGGGCGTGTGAAGGACATCCTCAAGGAGCTGCGCTCTGGGTGCAGTCCCTTTATTTATCCTTGCTGACCCTGCATGCTGGCCCTACGGCGTTACTTCCCCACTGTTTCTGCCTTCTCGTGGAGGGCACGTTACCTACAGAGTGCAGTGAGAGTCGCTGTACCCAACCCGGATTATTCCACCAGCCTAAAGCTGCCTGGGCCGAAACACGGCCTGCGTCTCAACAGTCAACAAACATGTTTACAGCAAACGACTTCCCAGAGAGCTGGCCTTCGAGGACAAAATGGAGAACCTGCCACATACATACACACGCCTGTATGTACACATATAACCACACACACACACACACCAGTTCTTAGAATTCAATCATAGCCTCATGTGATGCTTGCGATTTTTCCTAGTAATTAAATCATAGAACCCTTCAACTAAATAAGAGCGAGAGTCCTCCACAACACAAAAAAAAACATTCTCCCCCATCCCTATCCCATGTCTCAAATTCAGTCTGGACGGGAGGGAGTTTGGGAATCTCTGTTGGCCAGCTGTCAAGGGGCGGGGGGGTCTCTGTCACTGCAAACTTTTCCCTCCCAGGCTCAAGACATCGAGCCCGAGCAGCCCGAATTCAGCCGCCCACTCCGGTTTCTTCGACCACCAGCGCTTTACCGCCTCTCCACAATGTGTGTGTATTCCACATACTCTTGTTCCATCGGCCTTGCTCATCGGCCTCGGCAGTTCAGGTGAAGTAGCTCATGGGGAGAACTGCACGTTCAAGGGAGATCATCTACTCTCAGGCTAATCCAATAATATAGCGAACTCTGGAAGGATCTAAACCTTTAATTTGGGATTAAACAGCAAATTGTAAACAGGCAACAGCGAAATATGTTTAAATAAATATACCGCAGACATTTTCATGAACATGACATGTGGGTGGATGTGTTTCCCAGTGCTCTGAATCTGTCCGAGTATGTCAAACCGTTCCGAGCGGTTACAGAGAAGTCAAAAGCACACATGTTGTCGCTAATGAGTGCAAAGTCACGACTCCAGCTGTGCCCCTGAGATTCCTTCCCGTCTCTCCAAGCGCTGACGGAGACACCGCCGCTGACAGATGAGTCACAGCCCGCTCCCGTATGTGAGACACCACCTCTGTCCCCCGCTCTGCGTCTCCCTACATCTGCTTTGCATTAGACTGTTGCCATGCAGGAAAAAACACAATTCTTTTGTCGTCTATTCCAGCTAATCAGGAAGTGAATTAGGAAGATGTTTCCTGTTTCCTGTGCCCGCCAGACAGAACAGACTCGGGGGCCCGGTAGCAATGTTCGGTTTCCGAATCTCGTGTGCTCCTCCAGGACACTGAGGAGAGTCATCACCTGGTGGAGCTCAACAATAATAAGTCTTCTCTCTCTCCTGCAGATACGTATGTGAAGACAATGTTGTGCGAGGGTTACCAGGAGCGGAGCGCCGTGGGGGTCAGACTGACAGCGAGTGTGACTGCTGCTAGGTAACCAGGCGGAGTAAACTCTACTGTCGGCACCGTACAACATGTACAAGGGCTCGGAAGTGACGACAACATTAATGTTCCTCAACAAGTCGTGACATATTTATAACGTTTGGAAGCTATTTTTCTCCATAATGATGTAATTTTGCCCGTGAAGGAAGTACATTTACTCAAGTACGGTACTCGAGTACAAATGTCTAGTTACTTGTACTTTCCTGAGGTAATTTCATTTGACGATACTTCTACGACAGCTGTAAGTTACTTGTTACTTCCGTTGCCACTTGCAAATGTTTTCATTGTCGATTCATCTGCAGATTATTTTCTTGATTAATCGTTTTGGAATTAAAATGTCATGAAAAATTAGTTCAGGGTCATGTCTTCAAATATCTTGTTTTTGTCTGACTAACCGTCAATAACAATCTTCCTATTTGAGAGGCAGCATTTGCTTGAAAAAAATTATTTACAATGACAGTTCCCCATTATTTTTATGACATTTGACTAATAGACAAATTGTAGCATTTCTATATAAAAAATAAGATTTACATCCAAATTAAGTTTTAAAAAGATTCCACCTTGACCAACTACACCAGTAAAATACAATATAAATACATTCATACTAATTAATTAGAGTATAATAACTGCATTATATACATAGATTTTAACTTGCAAAAGGTATTTTACACTGTAGCATCGAGTCCATTACTTAAATAATGGATCTGGCTACTTCCTGCACCACTGCACTTTGCTGCTGTGATTAGTAAGCATGATTATATCTCAGAAGGGCGCTCCGTGGTCCTGCACTCATTCAGTTTTCATTCACAGGAACTCAACGCTGCTGGCTGACTGAACATTCATTCAGAAAGTGCAGCAATCAAAAAAAGGCCTTTGTGAGTTAACATTACAACTCCCCTCTGGCAAATCATCTCACTGGTGCTAGACTATTTGATCAACTTGGGGGTGGTTCTCCCTTCAGCTGTTTCCAGACAATTTGAACAGCAGGAAAGAGCTCAAACCCACAGCCTAACTGTACATCAGCTCAACTGAAAAAAGGGTCTAAATAATAGCTTGCATCATCACGCAGGACAACAGCTTGTATGTGTGCTTGTTGTCAGTTTTATTTTTCTCTGCTCATCCCTCCTGTCGCATGTTTGGAGTCAAAACAAACCGGACAGCGGAGCCAGGATGAATGGCTTGCCAGATGTCAGGGGAAACTGCAGCAGACGCTTTCAAAACGTCCCGTGTTGACCCGAGATAACGGCTTAGAGCAGACAGAGGAAATGATTGTTTGCTTTGCACGTTTTGATGTGAAAAAGGCAAAACAACCAAATAAACACTGTCGTAATATGGTACAGTAGGGACATATACTACGATTGCAGGGACAGTTGGTTAAATAAGGGATTTGTTGGTTGACCGAAAATTCAGTCCGACCATCAATTTGTCATTAAAATACTTTCCCAAGCAAAACTGACACACATTCTCAGATTCTAGCTTCTCAAATAGGAATTTCTGCAGCTTTTGTCGGTTTTAATTGACTGTAAATAGGCGGTAAATTGGGCTTTTTAGCTCTTGGTTGGATAAAACTAACTATTTGAAGACACCAAATAATTTGACTAATCAAGAAAATAACATTCAGATTACTGGTAATAGTGAAAATGAGTTGCAACCCTTACTTTAATACTGTACAAATCAAGAGAGCACTTTAGTTCAAAGTAAGCTTTAGGGTGCGGTGATTTCTCCCTCCTGTTTCTATATTTCTTCTCCACGGTATTCTCATTATTATTATTATAAATGTCTCATTATCTATTGTAATCCATGAGATACAAATGGTTGTAGTGTCCATTATGCAATTACTACAGTTAACAACAAAAAACTAAATTAAGAAGATCAACTTCTTGTACATACATGACAATCTCTGAATAGCACAAACACAGTCCTCTCCACTAAATCCTGCATCTCAACATGTACTCAGCCTCCTCAGATATGCAGGCACCACATGCCTCCCACAAACCAGGGGTACTCACTGGAGACCAGCTAGATATCTAAAAATAGAAATCTGGGTTAACAATCAATAGCTAGACAGTTGAGCATAACGATGTTGGGGGGAGGGTGCAATAACATGAATGGGTGGCAGCAGCTACGGTGTAATAAAGGTTTATTTGCATCTGGATATGTGCAGCTGCGGAGCATTTATGTCGCACAGACTGCTGAATATCAGCCAGCAGTTCAAGTCTCCATATGTGGACCCCGAACACACATGATTTGGATTCCTATGCCAGCTGCCAAATCCCCACAAGGCTTTGAATCTCTCGATTAGGTTACTTTTTAAAAAAAACAATTTGCGGTTTAGAGCGCTGAGAGGAAAGCGTGTGATTTGAATTACAATAACAGCAGGAACGAGACAGATCTGTACCCCCTCCCCTCCTCCCCTCCGGTCTCCAGCCCCCCTCCCTGCCTGCCTGCTTGGCCCGTTAGCATTGAGCCATCCATTGAAGCGCTCAGACTGGGGGGTAGGGATTTTTTTTTCTTCTTCTTCTTCTTACCTATTTTTATTTTAACGCTCTGGAAAACCCGTAGACCTTCCTCTTCTACCGCCATGCTTTCCCCGTGGCTCTTTCCCTTTTCACGACTACAAGAAGACAGTCCCCCGCGGTGGTCGGTTCCGGCCTCTACAGCGCACGGGTAATCCAGGGGTTTTGCACATCTATGCTCTCCGGACAGAGATCATACACTCCGGTCGCGATCGCCGCTTCTGCTGGCTGGTTGGGAACAAGCGGGCAGATTCAGCTTCAGTCCCGCAGCAGCAGCAGCGGCAGCAGCGCCAGTGGAGGTGTGGCTCCACACAACACCGCCCACACAGTATGGAGGGTGATCCGTGCACTGGGAGGAGAGGAAGCGGCGTCATTGAGGAAACGGCCTCCCACTCTCCTAGTCATACAATAATGATGGAAAAAATAAAAAGACGAATACATTATTGTAATGAAAATGATATTGTGGGAACTTACCAATAACTTAAACATGATTTAGGTGTATAGCAGAAATGCATGCGTTTTTAATCACAAAAAAACAAACCGATGTGTTGGTCTCTAGAGATTGGTTTGGAAGATGGGAAATGCACGAGTTACGGCAGGGCAAATGAAAGTGAACACATAAGTGGACTAAACTAATATTGACAGTGAGAACAATTCATTTACAGTATATGCCAGAATAGGCATATACTAAATTCAAAGAAATTAAATTCAAATAAAGTGTCTGTCATTGTTCATACCTGCTACATATGTCAACCATTAGTGAGATGTCAAAATGCTTGTATCGTTTTCTTCTTCATATTCTCACAGTGTAAATGAGAATTACAGCTAGTTTCTCCAAAACAGTGTCCAGATCAGTACGTCCCGTCTGGTTCCAAAGGGCCTCAGAGTTATCGGACGTGCTGTATTTGAGTTGTAATTCAAGGTGAATCTCCTCACTTAATACACACAATATAGTGCAACTTCACATTTTGTAATGTGGCACCAAACACATGAAACCACTATGCACCCAGTCCCATCCACACCTAATCCCAGTAACCAACTGACTGTCTATATGTTGTCATGTTGGAGTATTTGACCAACCCAAATTATCTTGGAAATAGCAGCAGTAGTGTTGTGGATGACACTGCTTCTTCTCTTCCTACTCCTCTTCCAATCGCCCCTCATACCGGCTTCGCGGTTCCTGCTCCTCTTTGGCATTAATCACCCCTCATACAGGCTACAACGTCATGAGGATGGCTAGACTCTGAATTGACAAGAACTGGCTCATAATGTTGAATGATTTAGAAATCTATAAGTGTAGCTTAGCTGGGTCACCATACTCATATACATCAGCATTTCATTTGTACATTGACTGTCTGAAGATTGCCGATGCATCTTCTGTGGCTGTTCAGTGTTACTCCCCTTTATGGGCCTCACATGCAGCAGCACTAGGTCTGACTCAACTGGATCTCTCCAGATCGTTTCCTACATCAAATAGACAGCAGATGCAAAACAAATTAACTAAAAAACAGCTTTAAACTGTTATTTCTGTTGCACAAATGATCTATTGCTGTTCCCTTGAGCTGAGCTGTAAACGGCTAAGGATTAGCCTCACTCCCATCTCAACTGCTGTACATTATGCTCACTGACAAACTCAGGACATGGTGTGCAATATGCTTTAAAAAAGTGCAGCACTATGGTATTTAAAGTTGGCCTCTGGAGACTAAACTAAATTGATCAATGTGTCATCCATCAAAATGTTTGGATTTTTGGTTTCCCTACTAAAGTGTGGCCTTACAATGACAAAAAAAGAGAGACAAATGCACAAAGAAAGGTCCCTCACCAATTTAACTCAAACATTAGCCTGCCAGTATTGAGTGTTAAAGAATCGTTTTTGGTAAAGTGTTGCGTTTCCAACAAACAACAATTCCTATGTAAACGGATAACATGAGTGAGCATTAAAATGACAAGGTCAATAAGTATTTCTTGAATTGTCAATAAATCCCTGTCTCTCGCATCCAATCTTTTATCAAACTACGATAGACAATATGAGCTCATGGAAACAAGAGGATTTTAGAGCCAAAAGAGAATTGTAAAAGCAAAACAAGTCAGCAATAACCTGTAAATAATTAATTTGTCCCTGTTTTCCGGATGACACTGATCTCGAGCCAAATTTAACAGATGGAAAACTGGACATGGTGCTGGTTTGCTCAGTGGGAGGACAGTCTGGAAAGGGTTTAACATCCATTCAGGTGAAAGACACAGGATCATCATCAGCCCACACTTGAGCCTATTGGACCACGCCTCTGAGATCACCATGACCACATTCCTCAAAATAGCCCGACTCTGGTCAGGAGCACTCTGCAAACCCAGCTGGCTGAGCCCAACCCAGCAGCGATGTGGGACTGTAAGAACAGTCGGACAGCCTCTCCACCAGGAGCGACGGCTAGTTGCAGCACTTCCCTCTGCCAGCTGAAGTGTTAGGATTAGCTGACTCCTTGAGAACAGCTCTAAATCTAATTAGGCTGTGTGTCCCAGTGCTGCCATCAGCCTATTGGAGTCTCCTTTTAAAGAGAAATGACTTGTCACCACACAATAACAACAACCCTGACGTGCACTAAAGCTAACTGAATGCAGTAGGGAAAGGAATTCCGTACATTTAGTCAAGTACATTTATATTTTATGCCACTTCTACTTCAGTACATTTTAGAAGGATTCATTGTACTTTATACTCCACTTCATCGTTTGACACATTCAGCTTCTAGTCACTTTGCAGATTCAGATCATCAGTGGTGCAAAGTAACTGAGCATTTTCCAGTTGGGGCCTGTTGGCACATTTCAGAAGTTCTCTTGAGTTGTTTACAGTGCCACCAAAGACAGTTCTTGCCGATAAACTTCTCACATGCTTTCAGTTAAATAATTCGCCAAGGCCAAAAGAAGTAACATTATTCAATATTTCACAAAAAACTGAAAAGATTATCAAAAAAGTACCAAAAATGAAAACAGATTTGTGGAGAAAAACAGTTTTTTTCCTTCTTCTTTCCTCTCCCGGTAAACATTTCACGGCCCCTCAGATTTCTCTTGTGACCCTTTGGTAGGAGCCTGACAACAGTTAAATGCTGCTTCCACACTGATGCGTCAGTATGAACTAATGATGTCATATATAATAGTATAACACTCACAGATGCAATATTCCTGCAGAACGAGTCCTTTAACTTTGTGTAACTTACGCTGTTAATACTTCTGTACTAATGTGGGAATTTGGATGTGTGTAATGGAGTCACTTTACAATGTTGCATTGATACTTCTTCCATCAGTGCAGATCATCAATACAAAACATTAGTATTAGCCCCACTTTTACCAGCTGCAACATTAGTGACATAAAGATACCCGTATACATTGATGATGCATCTATAATTACAGTATAATCCAATCGTACCTTTACTTTTGGTCATTTAAACATATTTTGAGGCTAACATTTTCCATAAATACATTTTTGAACGCATGTATTTCACTCATACTTCAGTAAAGTATCTGAATACCTTTCCCACCACTGACTGAATGTGTTTATTGTGCCTGTGCCTGCATATCAGTGGCACAGTTAATCCAATTTGTGTGCCTCTCTAAAACATGGAACATGGAACATGGAAGAGCAATTTGGGCTCTACCTTAATTCAAAGTCTATTTAGCCCAGCAGGTAAGCCGTAAACTCTCCTCTGGACCGTACATTTGCATGCACAGATGTAACGGCAGTCAATTCAGCGTAATAGAAGAAAATGCAGGAGTCAATGGTTGCCACTATCATACCACAGCAACCAAATTAGTATCATATCTGCAAAAATGTGAGGGAGGTGGAGAATACTGTTCTTTTGTAAGTGTATGTGCGGCATCACATAGGGAAATAATGCTTTAAAGACGTTAATGACGTGCATTCATTTCAGTTTAGCTGAAGCGGCTACGCCCTGTGGTAAACCACCACAAGCTTGCGGGTGTGACTGTATGCGGGTGTGTATGAGTGCTAATGCTGTAAAACAGAGAAACAGAAAAAGGCTCTCATATTTTGGAAGTCTAACTTATCACATGGAAAAAAAAGTTAGAGAGGATATCCAAATAAGTGCAAGCTTGGCATCAAACAGTGTGTGTGTGTGCAAGTGTTTGCATATGTTTGTTTGGGTATGTGTGACAATGCAGAGCCATTGACAGAAAGAGGAAGAGAAGGCAGATACTGACTCTAAGCAAATTAGTGAAAGGATGCTCACTGTTGTTTTATTATGCACAAGCCAGCCACCAGAGCAGCGACTGAGGGCGTTGGCACACTTAAAATAACTGCACACTTACAACCAACTCTCCCTACCGGGGCTTGTTCTTCATTCTTGTGTGGTACATACAGTGTACATATGTGAATGGATATGGTATATGTGAAAGAGACAGGGAGTTCTGAGTTGAACAGATGTCGATTGACTCGTGCAAAGTTAATCTGGTATTATGGGGGAAAAACAAATCAAATCTTGATGAATAGTACATGAATCAAATATTAGAAGAATGAATGTGATCTGGTAGGTGGAAACATCACCAATGCAACTGTATCACTAATATTTCCAACTCACATATTTGCAGAATCTCTTTAGTTGATCAGACTTGTTTGTTTTTAGTTGATTGTTTCCACAGTCCACCATTCTCAACGCTCCATTTGGAAAAAATACAAAAAGCAGAAATCATCGGCTGTAGGTTAGTTAGTAGTACATATGTAACACATGCCGATGTGTGGACAGTCCTTGCTCCATCCTTTTAGTTAAACCAGAAATCCAAACATTTATACAAAAACACAACCTTTTGTTCATCTGCCAGTCTCTGATTGGTAATGAGGGTAAATAACTTCATGGAAGATATGTAATCATTCAAATGCATGCAACTCCCCCCAAAAGGTTTTGATTAGTGCAAGCAGCTAAGAAAGAATTGTTTAGATAAACTTGTTTGAAGGGTAAATCTTTAGACATTAATGTTCATTATATCGTATATAGGGTAAATCTATAGACATTAATGTCCATTATATTGTCCCTAAATATTGTCTAAAACCTATTCATTCTGAATTGCAGTAGCAGCAATGCATTACTTCAGTTTAGTTTAGTAAGCCTTTGAGAGAAAAGAGAACAGTGTGTGACTGCAGCAATGCCACAACTGTCACTATTATAACACCACCTAGTGTGCACTATGGGCCAGTGACCCATATATTTTAGACTGGTCTGTGGTTTTCCGTTAGTCCTAATTTTGCCTGATTTAAAAGACAGTTTCACTTAATTAAGTTAATATAGCCGGCCTTAAGAATTCTGCTGTATAGGAGATTCATTTGAACGTTTTAATCTTTTATATTTGTGTGTTAGCCAAGGGGTAAGAATTCAAACTTTAAGTCAGCTGTAATGAACCAGCATCTCTGCACTGTGTTGAGATTATGTAACTGGATGTTTATTTGTGTTGTTACACTCTTGGCTAACTTTACGAGGTCAAATGTCATTGCAACTGCTGTAGTAATCCTTTGGCAAATTAGCCAAACTTGAATTAGTCAAGAACTGGACAGAAACATGAAGGGGACTAGTGGCCCCTGTGGCAACAGCTTAACAAGCCCAGATATCGGCATGTGGCCCCAGACTTTGATCAAACGCAGCCTCTGTTGCTTCAGTTTTGTGTTTAATATATCACAATACATGTTAAACAAGCTGGCACATGGTGAACTTGGGGCTTTCACATATAAAATCCAGGATACGGGCTTTGAATGCCGGGTAAGACCAACAAAATATTGTTCTGTATACATACTGTATATAATGTCAAAAGGCCTGCTCAACAAAGGTTGCAGAGACATGTGGCTCGCACTGCCCCTTTAAACGGCTCTCCTCCCAGTCCTTCTCACCCTGCTTGTCGCTCTCTTCCCCATTTCGCCGCTTTGTTTTCATTGTCGCCCTTTTGACCATGGCTGCGCATTCTACCGAAGAACCGTTCCCCTTCCACGGGCTGCTCCCCAAAAAAGAAACCGGCGCTGCGTCTTATCTCACCAGGTTCCCCGAGTACGATGGCCGGGGGGTGCTCATCGCCATCCTCGACACCGGCGTGGACCCCGGGGCCCCCGGCATGCAGGTAAATCGGACCGGCTGTTGGCTACTAGCTAGCTGGTGCAAGCTAGCGATGCTAAAGGCCCGATTCGTTCATTTTAATACACAGTCACCCAACGGCTAAATGAGCTAGATTAATTTAGCTACACACACCAACTAGCGTTATGGCATTTAGCTTCATGGCTGTTTATGACAACCAAATACACATAACGTTACAGTAATTGACAGCAAGTACTGTATCCTGCTTCGGTGTGAGACATAATACACGACCATTAACATGAACGGGAACGGTTAGCACGCTGACCCGGCAGCTAACAGCTGAATGTGTCCGCTTCTGTTGCCCGTCAATCTCCTCGGTGGTGTCCGTTGGTCACCGTGGTGCCTTGGGGCGACCCCGTTAATATCAGCGATAATGACGTACGGCCGGTTAGTGAGCCGTGACGTTAATTAGTTAAATGCTCCATGTTTACGTTATTGCCAAGTCACGCCGGGATCAAGTTAATTTCCATATATTTATGTGCGTGTCTTCGGCATGTCGTGACACTAAACTATGGTCGACCGGCTCGTTTCAATCACGTCACCTTCCTTCAGTTGTGCTTAAAAGGGCACAATCTGACCTCTTCAGAGTCTGTCAACAAATATGTATAAGGAGGGAAATGCTGTTGCAAGCCATTAGAATTTGTTTCTTGTCTAATGTTATGGTTTGTACGTCTTTTACATCATATATATATATATATGTGTATATATATATATATATATATATATATATATATATATATATATATATATATATATATACACGTAGCTATATGTGTCCACAGTCCTTCCTGATCAGGGGGAGTTAGTGCTGTGCGCCCCTCTCAGGCTGAACTTCGTAATTGATTACTGATTGCCTTTTTCATTGCTGCTTCTTTAGGTCACAACTGAGGGGAAGCCAAAGATCGTCGACATCATCGACACAACAGGCAGCGGTGATGTGAACATGGCCACGGTGACGGAGCCGAAAGATGGGACCATTGCTGGCCTCTCCGGTAGAACACTTAAGGTTAGTAGACACCCCAAAACTAATGATGAAAACAAAACAAAATGAGTAACAGCTGTCACGTAGGATATGTTCCATCGCAGGTATTGCCTTACATCTGAAATGATTTTTCATTGAATCTGTGTGGCTCATTTTAAAATCTAATTATACATGACTGTATTTTTTGACCTACACTTTATATTTCCTTCTTCATATTGTCTGTTTCTTTTTATGTCTTCCAGATCCCTCCTGGCTGGGTCAACCCGTCAGGGAAGTATCGCATTGGAGTTAAAAATGGCTATGAGTTCTTCCCTAAGGCTCTCAAAGAAAGAATACAGGTAGGAAGATAGGACATTATTGCTGTACTCAGTCCGTCCTGGGTTTGATTTTTACAACATTGTGGCTTTGCGCAGATAGCCTCTCTCTCTTGTATTCTTACTACTTTATATAGGTTTATTCCAGAGTAGTAAAACAAGAATATATGTTGTCCTGTAGATAAAACAAATGAAAATCAATTAGATTGCCATACTTTGTGGATGTTTTATGTTACTTTTGTTGTGCTTTCGTCGACTAGAAAGAGCGAAAGGAGAAGACGTGGGACCCACCACACCGATCAGCACTAGCTGAGGTCTCTCGTAAGACGGAAGAGTTTGACCTCTCTCACCCAACACCCTCACAGGTCAGATTTACAAACCTCAGTTCTTTGTGAACCCGTCAGTGTTTGCATGCAGTTGCTAGTCACGGTAATGTGGTGTTTCCTAATCTTTCTCTCTACTATCTTTACCTCCTGCTTTCTCGCTCCAGATGGAGAAGTTGCAGAAGGAAGAGCTGCAGAGTCAGTCAGAGTTGCTGGCGTCATTAGAAAAGAAGTACAGTGATCCTGGTCCTGTATATGACTGTGTGCTTTGGCACGATGGCATCACATGGAGGCAAGCCATAATAACCTTTTCCCCCTCTTTATGCATGTTTTTTTTTTAACATTCTACTTCTGTTACTAATTGGATATTTATCTTCTTGTTTGTTCTCCTCAGGGCTGTAGTCGACACTTTAGAGAATGGAGAGCTGTCCCAGAGCACTGTGCTTAGCTCCTACAGAGAGACGCAAGAGTATGCCACGTTGGGAAATGCTGAGATGCTTAACTACTCTGTTAATATTTACGATGAGGGAAACACACTCTGCATTGTCACCAGTGGTGGTAAGGTATCCCAAAACACATATAATCTATTTCCTCTGAAAAGAAGTCTTTACATGATTCAGTCAGTTAACACAAAAAGTTTTTCAATGTAACAGGAGGTGGTTCCATGTTCACCTGTAAAGGCTGCATCATATGTAGATGTCCACAGTGTGTTCTCCAGTTTAACTTGTTCGTGTGCTTTTAAAGGGGCTCATGGGACACATGTGGCAAGCATTGCAGCCGGTAACTTCCCAGAGGAACCTGAACGAAACGGTGTGGCTCCCGGTGCCCAAATCCTGGCTCTGAAGATTGGAGACACCCGCCTCAGCACCATGGAAACAGGCACAGGACTCATCCGCGCGGTATATTGACGAAACAAATATAGATGAGCAGTTTGCTTACATCCCCCCCACCCCCTTTTTAATTTTTCTATCTTTTTCTTGTCACTCAAAGATGATTGAAGTCATCAACTACAAGTGTGACCTGGTGAACTATAGCTACGGGGAAGCCACCCACTGGCCAAACACGGGGTAAGTATCACAACAGAGGGTGTGATTGTATGGATTGGTTATCTGTTGCATACTGTGCTCAGGGAATGTGACACGGTTATACTAAAAACCAACACAATTCATTATATTGCAGTAAACGCAACTCAAAGTGTGCAGGTCTGAAAGCCATGCGTGGATGTTTGTCATGCGTCCTGCAAAGGTGTTCGAGGTGAAAGACCAAAAGAATGATGCAGAGTGGTTGTCTGCTGTAGCAAGGCAGACACAGTGAGCACAGGGGCCAGCATGTATAGCTCAAGGGCCCAGGTAAGCCTAATTATCTGTTAACCCTCCGATGCCGGCCAGTTGATTGCAGAGGTTCGGTCAGGACGGTGGGGGAGGGGCGTCACAACACTGATTTTACGTCAATTTGCCGTCAATTTGCCTTTCAGGAGGATTTGTGAGGTGATCAATGAGGCTGTGCAGAAGCACAATGTCATATTCGTTTCAAGTGCAGGAAACAATGGCCCGTGCCTCTCCACTGTTGGCTGCCCGGGGGGAACCACCAGCACTGTCATAGGTATACATATTAATTAAGCACAATGTACAACACCAACATTTTCCCGAAAAGCTATAAAAACATGAATTTTATTACATTCGTCACATTACATATTTTTACATACATATATGAATATTGGTCTCTGCATTTAACCCATCTTTAGCAATTTAGGAGCAGTGGACTGCTGTGAACACATAAGCTTTCGTAATCTTTGGTTTTCATTGTGATGTTAAAATAATTATCCGTATGTTTTATCATGGAAATTTCCATTGCAACGGCGGTAAAAGAAACAAACAATGTGTAGGCTTAAGATGAATGTGTTCATTTTCTTTGCATGTTGCCATAATCCTGCTCCCTTCTCTTCGTAGGAGTTGGCGCATATGTGACTCCAGAAATGATGGTGGCAGAGTATTCCCTGAGGGAGAAGCTGCCTCCCAATCAGTACACCTGGTCGTCCAGGGGCCCCTGTACAGACGGGGCCCTGGGTGTCAGCATCAGTGCGCCTGGCGGAGCCATTGCCTCTGTACCCAACTGGACTCTTCGTGGTACCCAGCTGATGAACGGCACATCTATGTCATCTCCGAATGCCTGTGGCGGCATCGCGCTAATCCTCTCAGGTGCGTCCAGGCTCACAGATTTATACTAGACAAGGGAATGTACTGCATGTGTGGAAGTGCAGATCTGATCTTTGTGTGATTTTTGTATTTTTTTTTTATTTTAAGGACTGAAGCAGAGTGGGATCCGTGCTTCTGTTCCTGCGGTAAGGAGGGCACTGGAGCACACAGCTCTGAAGCTTGATGACATCGAGGTGTTTGCACAGGGTCATGGAATAATCCAGGTAACTCTTAGTCTGAGCATGTTCTATCATTTTTATTTAACCATTAAGCCATGTTCCTCTGTGCCATGCAGTAACCTACTCCGTTTCTTCCTCTCAGGTGGACAAGGCATTAGACTACCTCACTCAACATGCCACTTTATCCACAAGCCACATTGGTTTCTCAGTAAGTGTAGGATCACAGAGAGGCATCTACCTCAGGGACCCAGCCCATATTCTCGCCCCCTCAGATCACGGAGTAGGAATTGAACCCATCTTTCCGGAGAACACAGGTACTGTTCATACTTACAACCACAATCATTTACAGCTTTTCAATTAAGTGTTAACAAGTGTGTTTCATCTTTTACATAATCTGCCTCCTTTTGATGTCCACCGCAGGAAACTCAGAGCGAATCTCCTTGCAGCTCCACTTGGCGCTCACATGTACCGCTGCGTGGGTCCAGTGCCCCTCCCATCTAGAGCTGATGAACCAGTGTCGTCACGTGAACGTCCGCATCGATCCTGTTGGACTAAGAGAGGGAGTGCACTACACAGAGGTAGGGACTGGAAAGAGAGTAGGATGAAAATATTAGTTTCAGAGTATATTAATGTTAATCTGGTTACTTTGAACATGTGCTTTTTTTTTCTTTCTTTTTTTAGGTCTGTGGGTATGATACAGCAGCACCTAGCTGCGGCCCCCTATTCAGGGTCCCAATCACTGTCATTATCCCCGCCAAGTAGGTTCTTACATCATTTTGGGTTTTGTTTCTTTTTGTCACTCTTCCAAGAGGTTTGAATGTGTCTGACAGCGCTCTCTCTTTCATCTGACAGAGTGACAGATAGTCGTAATCAGGAGGTGTGTTTCCCAGACGTCCACTTCAGACCAGGCCAGATCAAACGCCACTTCATCACTGTTCCTCAGGGAGCCTCCTGGGCAGGTCAGTACATTGTGTGCTTGAGGAAGTACTTAACATTTAGATTTTTTTTATTTGATCTAACATTCAGCTGAAGTAAAGTGTATTGTTTTAGATTTTAAATTGGATTAATTTGTGAAGTGGATTTTCTCGACCGCATTCTCACTTTGGTTACCCTTTTTGTAAAAATGTTTATGCTGCACCCGTTGTTGTCGGGAGTTATTTTTCCTTCCATGGTCCTCCTGCCTTGGTGACTGAGTGTCACTGTCAAATTGATTTATTGTTGATAACAAGTGTAATATAGCATGGGGGGAAAACATTTAAATCCATCAGCGTTATCATACAATCCACAAGTCAGTAGTAAGAGAGACGTGACTTGAACTTACTCTCTTTTTTTCTCAGTAGAGATCGATGTGCAAAATCTAAATATGGCTTTTCCTTCTCTTGTCGTCATGCATTCTCTCTTCTCTTTGCTCTGCCGTTTCTGACCTCTCCGGCCCTGTGTTTCTCCTGCAGAGATCACACTGACCTCTCATTCAGGTGACGTGTCGTCAAAGTTCGTTCTCCATGCGGTGCACCTGGTGAAACAGAGAGCATACAGAGCGAATGAATTCTACAAGTTTTCCTCACTGTTGGAAAGAGGCTCACTCACTGAGGCTTTCCCTGTGCTGGTATGTATATTTAATTTATAATATATAATTAATTGACTGGGATTTTGCACATGAGTAATTCTGTAAAAAAAAAAACAAGCTGGAATCAAAGTTACTTAATTTCGTAGATGCATACATATTAAAATATCATAAGGGTGGACTAATTTCTCCTTGTTTTTGGTTTCCTCTCCAGTCAGGAAAGATAGTTGAGTTTTGCATTGCACGCTGGTGGGCGAGCCTGGGTGACGTCACAGTGGACTACAGCATCTCGTTCCATGGACTCAACACTTCCCCTTCACCCCTGCACATAGTGAGAAGAGAACAGTCTTACAGATTAGCAACACGGACAAGTAAACTTCAGCCGAGTCGGTATCAGGTCTCTGGTCGTAACTGTCATTTGTCTCTGCGCAGCACGCTTCAGAGGGAGTGACGATTTTTGATGTGACATCGCCTCTGAGGTACGAGGAGGTGTCCCCCACTATCACCCTCAAGTCTTGGGTTCAGCCTCTCAGGTAACCAACCACACACACACACACACACACACACACACACACACACACACACACACACACACACACACACACACACACACACACACGGCCACACACAGTCACATCAGTGCAGTTCATTGTTTCATCCTTGTTGTTGTTCTAGGCCCTTAAATTCAAAGATAAAAGCCCTGGGATTGAGGGACGTTCTGCCTAACAACAGACAACTCTACGAGATTGTCCTCTCCTACAGCTTTCACCAGGTACTACCAACATCATCATCACTTGAGAGGAAAATGCTGATTTTTGTATTTTTAGCTTTTGTTTTCAATACATGTACATTCTTAATTTATTTTGCTGTCCTCAGCCTAAGAGTGGAGAGGTCACCCCCAGCTGTCCCATGCTGTGTGAGCTGCTGTACGAGTCTGAGTTTGACAGTCAGCTCTGGATGCTGTTTGATCAGAACAAGAGACTATTAGGGTCAGGGGATGCTTATCCACACCAGGTACATTGAGCCACATTAAAGACTCGCCTCTGAGATAAAAAAAATAAATAATGTATTTGCCAGATGTTTACTCGTATCTTTAGTTGGTGCCTTTTTCACATTTAACACAACTCCCTTCTGTCTGTTTTTCTTCTTCAGTATTCTCTGAAGCTGGAAAAGGGGGACTATAATGTGCGTCTGCAGGTCCGCCACGAGCAGTCCAGCGAACTGGAGCGCCTCAAGGACCTACCGTTTGTGGTTTCTCATCGTCTGTCCACCACGCTCAGTCTAGATGTCTACGAGTCACACCGTGCTGCCCTCATGGCAAAGAAGAAGGCAAACTCTCTCACCTTGTGCGCAGGTGCCACGCAACCCTTCTACGTCACAGCCCTGCCTGACGACAAGTGAGTCGATTTGCGAGGGACTTTTCAATTGTATTTTATCATCTTATAGAGGGACTTGCCACCCACAAACAAAACATTCTCAACCTGTCAGCTAAACATAATTGGTAGGATTGCTGCCTGATCACAGAACAGCAGAGACATTACAGAATTTTTTTTTTTTTTTTTTTAATCAGGACATATTTAGGCCTCCGTGACACAATAGCACTGAGGAAGAAACAGCTGCGACAATTGTAGATTATTATAGACTCACAATCAACAGGGGACATTAAATATGAGGCTCTGCATTCTTATTGCTAATGTTGTAGTATCAAGCTTGTGCGCAGAGTTCAACTTGAGTTATTTCCAAGCTGGGAATGTTTACTCGGTTTCTCAATATCTTCTGTATAAGTACCCTTCATCAAAAGCATTAAACCTCAAAATACTTAATGGCGGTTGCTCAAAGCTTGACGCGCTGCTGGGGAAGTTCATGTTTGCTTTGAAAATATATTGCAATCCAATTTAGTCTAATGTTCCCATCTTTTTTCTCTCTCTATTGCGGTCTTTTTCCCCTTGTTTTTTCAGGATCCCAAAGGGGACGAGTCCGGGATGCTATCTTTCAGGCACTCTGGTTGTCCCCAAGAGCGAGTTTGGCAAGAAAGCAGTGAGTGGCCTTTATTTGTTGTTCCTTTTATCCTCCAGAGCAATAATCAGTCCTGCTCCTCGGGATCTAAAGTCATGCTAGTTTTAGTTTCCTCCTCAAATGAGGGGATTTTTCACATTGTTGTCTGAACACATAACATATTACAATACAGGGCCTATCTGGATATGTTGACCAGTGTGCTAATTTTTTTGTTTGATCTGATTAATTACTCATTTGTATGTGATGCACTTGTTGTCTTGAGGATCAGGAGTGAAGACCAGTGCTCCAATGCTCGTTGCGTCTCCTTTTTCAAGGGTTTATCATGTATGTCATCATCTTTAGCGCTGATCTGACTCTGGTGTGTTGCTTCTTAAATTAGTTGCTGTTTTCTTTGGGTAATGCATGACATTTCTCCTATGCCTTTGTCCATGCTTCTGCTTCTAGTCCCAAAACACAATTTGATGTTGCTCATTCCATCACCTCTGTCAGATTTAAACACACTGGATCTGGCGGTTTACTGGGTCATTAGATTGCAGGCTAGTATGAATATTTTAGTTGCTCACATGATCAAAATGAGTTGTCAATCTGTCAGCCAGCCAGTGACTTCTAGACATGGTTTTAACAATTTTAAAATGGGAAGAATATTAGTCCGTGGCCCTCTGGTGGTGGCACCTATGTGACTACTGGTGGCAATTATCTGGCGAGTCGTGGCACTTCTCTGACAGCTACTGGCACTGGCATTTCGTGACACCTATCGACACTTAACTACATATAAAGAGAAAAAAAGTGTATCCTCCAGTTAATTATAATCTATATAGTTATGCGGTTATAATCGCTGTCACACTCGAGAGGTGTGCATGTTCAGGTTTACCTGGTGGAAAAAATATTCCAGTGTTTATCTTAGACTAACAGTGCCGTCCCTTTGTGTTACAGTTCAGACTTGCTTGGAAAAATCCGTAACATAATGAAACATGCCGTAAGCCCGTCCCCAGTCTGGTTCAGTTCACGCAGTCATTTCACGTAGTTGGGCAGCAGCCTCTGCTCCAAGGAGATAAATTACAGTAAAAAGGGCTTACATGCCCTTTCTTTACACTTAATAAAATCAAACTGCACTTCATGTTTGATACCCAGTCCAAATATTCACATGTTTACTTCAGAGGGACCTAAATCGCACAATAGAAAATGACTTGGCTTCATTATTAGCACAGCTGGTATGTGCTCCTTACTTTTCCAAATTGACTTGAGTGAAATATTTATTTAAAAAGGTAATAACAAAAATGTAATACCGGTACTCGCTGGGATTTGTGCAAATGTTTCATTTCTGGAGCTTATTCTTACTATCTCTATGGGCTGCAGGTGCTCTTCTTCACACCACTAGAGGGGTGTGTCTTCGCACACGTCTGAATCATTTTTGTTTTAACGGCTCTGTGTGTCTTTGCCTGAACTAGCCCGACTCAGCTCTAATGCAAATATCTTGTCAAAATGCAGCACTTATTTACAAATGAATGTTTGTTTTTTTTTCAATGTTTTTTTTATTATTATTATTTCACATTGCATTCCTGAGGATGTTTGAGTCTCACACACACATCAAAATTTGACTGTCTTCAAGTTAAAGATTCACTGTAAAACCACATCCCATTTTTCTGTAGTTTTCCGTTTTGAGTGAAGATGCAGATGTAAGTCCATCAGATTTGTTAGACGTTAGCACAAGATAGAAATCTGAGCTCGGACTACCCCACTGTTAACCACCATATCATTTATTAAAGTGTGACAGGTAGGTGGATTACACTCTGATTCTGAGTGAGGGTGAAAGATAAAAAAGAAAACATGAAGAAAGAGAGAATCCTTTTTGGTGTGTTTGTGTTGTCTCTCCCTTACTGTGTGTTATTCTGACCACCAGGGACAGGCCTCTGCAAAACGACAAGGGAAGTTTAAAAAGGTACTGGATGAGCTAGAAACACTGTACAACAGAGCGTCCACTGCTCTCCTACCATCAGGATATGGCTTATTCCTTACCTTCAGATGGGACTTGTTATATCTTCATTGTCGAAGCATGTCATCATTGCTGTATTGAAGTATGCAACTGGCTAGTTGTAATGGGTATTTACTTTTGATTGTTTTCTGTTTTCTTTGAGTGTTTTCTGGTGGTCAGTTAAAATTACTAATATCAACATCAATTGATAATGAGAACCAATTTAAGCTTGTATAGCTGTGTATTGAAAGGTATTTTTCTTTACTGATTTAAAAGGGAGATACCCAGAAGCTGGGAGTCATAGGACATTATCAGGAAGAGGTGTGAGAATTTGGGTAGCAGAAGAGGTGATGGATTTTATTGAATGCATTGGTTATTATTTTTTTGACTAAACTATTTTTCTTTCCCTTTTTTTTTTTGTATTCATACAGGATATCGTGCCAGTCGTTTACCACTTAATTCCTGCTCCGAACAAATCAAAGAATGGAGGGAAGGAGAAGGACAAGGAGGGGGACAAAGAGAAAGACGTGAACGAGGAGTTTGCTGAAGCTATGAGAGACTTAAAGATTCAATGGATGACGAAGTGTGCACAGCAGCTCTTTGGTTTTGCTCAGCCACACATTGCTTGCTTTTTATTTTATTTCTCACTTAACCATTCATCATGTTCTTTCTTTGCTGTTCAGGTTGGACTCTAGCACCATCTATGATGAACTGACGGAGAACTACCTCGATTACCTCCCGCTCCATGTGCAAAGACTGCACCAGCTGGACTCTGAAAAGGTAACGGTACATTCCAGGAACATACAAGGGGCATATGGAGGAAGCTCTGGCAGGAGCATTTCAGCATTCAGTTCTAGAAGTTGGAGTCCAAATTATGCAATTCTCTCTGCTCACAGTACTTTCTCCGCCTTCCGCTTATTTTTCAGGAGCGTGTAAAACGTCTCAGAGAGGTGGCATCAGCAGCCGACATCGTCATATCCCACATCGACCAGACGGCCCTGGCTGTTTACCTCACCATGAAGACGGACCCTCGGCCCGATGCCGCCTCTATCAAGACGTATGTCACACGCATATTAATAGGGGAAATACGAGCATTGTTAGGATTCTTCTTTTCTATTCTTGGTAAATTACATTACAAGTCTTTGACTGCATTGACGATTACAGACTTGGGATAGTTAACAATTTGACATCTTTTAAGTGAACCCATATACAGTTGAAATTGTTTTGCCAAGGTAGTAAGCCACTAAGATCCCGACTCATCTCATGATCAAGATAGTTAGTATTTTACTTTAAGAAACACTGTGTGGCTTTTTAAAAGAAGAAATGGCAGGAGAAACACATACCCTAACTCTATTAAATGCGCTCTTAAGGGGTTTGTTGGTACAGCCATGGTAGATTATGTTGGCTAATGTTAGACAATCAGAATTGCTGAAGCTCAAGGCCTTAATGCTGACCTGTCTTTTAACGTCTGCGTTTCAGCGACATGGAGAAGCAGAAGTCGTCTCTGCTGGACGCTATGTGTAGGAAGGGCTGCTCTCTAGCCGACCAGCTGCTGCTGCCCCCGGTGTCGCAGGACGGCGCCGCCGCTGTCTCCACGGGACCAGCAGCAGCAGCAGCAGCAGCAGCAGCACAGGAGGAGGTGGTGGAGGTGGAAGTTGGGGAACAGGTGGCCAGTAGTTCTGACGACACCGTGCAGAGCGTGGTTAAAGCTCTGACAGATACGTTTTGGGAGGTGCAGAAGTGGGCGGAGCTAACTGACTCCAAGGTGAGCCAGATGTTTTTAGAAAATTAAGTCTGTTACATTAGTTACTCAGTATTCTGATGTGATTTTACCTGCCATGTGAGATTGAAAAATTACTGTGTCCATCTCTCAGTACTTTCTGACTTTCTGAACTAGCTACTTTATATACATTCAATAAATGTTGAGCTCATATTTTGTTTGTTTTCTGTCCTTTTCACTGCTCAGGTGTTGATGTTTTCATACAAACACGCTCTTGTGAACAAGATGTACGGCCGAGCCTTAAAATACGCCTCAAAGATGGTGGAGGAGAAACCCAGCAAAGACAACATGAAGAACTGCATCCAGGTATGAGAGCGGCGACGACAATCTGTTCAGCATATGTACCAGATATTTTTAGCTGCATACTCTCCAAAGACGAATGTCCACTTGGTTCCCTTTGAATCACTTCCTGTTTATTTTGTTTTCCAGCTCATGCGACACCTCCAATGGACACACTGTGCCACCTTCAGTGAGAACTGGCTCCCTGTCATGTACCCCGCAGAATACACATCATTCTAGGCACAGATGCACGCATGAGCAAGCATGGCCATATATGGTTGATTGGATATCATGTCCCTCAGGGTCACATGATCTATGCATCTGGGTTTTCAAATGCAGATGTAGGTGGACACCAAAATGAAGGATAACGCAATGTGGAACTGTTTGGAGGCACTGAACACCATATTCGGCGAGAAGGGATCATGTTCGTCCTGTTTTTAAATGTCTTGTTGCACATCACAGCTCTGCAGACCATGTGGCACGATGGTTCATTTGAATGCCACCAACTGGAAAAACAACAAATAATTCTGTTAAGTTTTTTAAATGCTTCAAACTTTTGACAGCATGTGGCTCAGTACTTTCTTCGTTGGGTGTTGTCCTTTATTTTGGTGTCATCTACACATTTGGAAGCTTTCACATCCCCACTCATCCTCAGCTGTCTGGACTCTGGACAATAACACCATTCTCTTGTGTACATACTGTAAAAGGGCCAGTGTGGACTACAGGGATGCATCCCTAGTTTTAAAAGAACCAACAAAACAAACTGTGACCCCATCAACTCACACAAACAAATCAACCGCAGAAAAACTCACAACTGACCGTTATGATACTTCAGTGACAGGACTGGAGGACTTGCTGCTGCAAGATGTTCGGACATAGGGGGCCATGCAGAGTCTGCCTTGTCCCCGACATAAAAGGGAGACAGAACTTTATCTTTTCTTCTTCGTTTTTTTTCTCTCCAATTGCTCCAGCTGGCTTGATAAAGTTAATATGTTGTCTTGTCTGTCTTTTTAGACTCTGATTCATGTACACGGAACACAAAACAGTATTGAGGTGCCTTCCTACATGTACCTTACCTTCTCTTTTTTTTTTCTTTTTTTCTGATGGGATGAAAAACAGTGCGAGGCTCCAGAATCATCAGTGCCAGTCGACACTCAGCCTCTTGCAGTCATTGCACCCATCAGCCTTTGGTGTCAAACGTGGCTTCACAGCTCATATCTGCTGTATGAGGGGCCCGTGCACTGTATGCCAGCTTGTGTCGGGTAACAGGAAGCCACAAACGCACTCGGCTTTGGCTTTCCGCCACAGGCGTCGGCCCCCTCATACTGCAGTAACCTGAGCAGCACATTTGACGAACCATCTTAACATACCTCACTAACGTAAGAGATGCAGTTGCGGGCAGCGGAAGGATGTTCACTGAGTATTAGTCTCTCCTGCAGCATTCAAGATGTTGCATTTGTACACCGTGTCATAAAGTAATGTACATACACACTTATCAATTATTAAGATGCAATAGATATATAATACAAATATTATTCAAATTGATGTATTTTGCATATATGCATGTCTTCTAGGATGTAAGGAAAAACAATAGTTTTATTTGGAAGCCGATTTTTAGTTTGTTTCAATTTGAGTGGGTTCTTAATCCTAAACAAGATTCTGGCGATACTCCGTGAGTGTGTGTGTTTGTGAAGGACTTGATGTGTTACTTGTGAGCAGATTTTGTGTACATGAACATTTCCTCCCTACAGAACTGAAATGATAGCCAACTAGAGGGTTAAAGCATGATTTAGTTTTTTCTTCAGATACTTACCATATTAACCTTATTCACGTTAAAGGACAATGTCAGTGTTTATTTTAAATGTTTTATCCGATTTACTACAAATCACATTTACTATAATTACATCATAGCTGACCATTTTACATGCGTTTTAGAATTTCTTTAATTGGATTTTTCTTGTCGACATAATGTTAGAAGACTTTTAAGACGTCCATAGTAAAACACCAAGTCTGCATTAAAAGGCCCTTAAAATGAAATTCCTCAAACATCTTTTTACCATGAGTGATTAGAAATAGTTTATTACCTCATGGGTGATTTCTGTTAGTGCCGTCTCACTGGGTTGAGGCGGTGCAGGCTTAGTTCTATGCACCATTTTGTAATTTAGCAATATTTCAATCAAAACGAGATTATGGGGTTATATGTTTATGTTGCCATTGTTGATTAAAATATACCCAAACACTCACAGTCTTGATATGAAGCAGTTTACTGGAATAGTTTAAAGTCTATCTCTTTATAATCTAAAGTTTGATTTGTGATTGCTTAGTTATGAATAGAAAAAAGTAATGCAGACTTGATGTTCACTTGGCTAAATTATAGAACTTGAAAGAGCACTCCACAGATTTTGCATTTAAATCCTATCACAAGTCAAAACAAATTAATGCCGCAATGATATTTGTTTCGTCTTCGGTCCTGACTGACGAGACGGTTTATCAGACTTGTTGCAAAAGTCTTTCGACACCTTTTTGTCTGAATGGGAAATAATGACTGTACAGAATAGTGGGAAGAACTAACTTTCAGGTTAACATGATTTTTAGTTCATCTAAAACTTGCAAAAACACTGGCAAGGTCTTTTTTTAAACATCTCAGCTGATTCATGAAACAAATGAGGCGGTTTGCGCCAGAGCAAATGAGGACCATGCTAAAGATACAAACTACATCTTAACCTTTTATCGTTTACAATTGGGATTCTCAACCTTTTCCGCTTGTTCTGGAAAACAAAACGTTGGGCTCAAAGGCTGAATATTATCAAATTAATCATCACAATCTTGAATAGAAGAAGGAAATAGATTTGCCATCGAACCCCCCCTCCCCACTTTGGGAACCACTGGTCTTCTCCATGTAACTGCTCTAAATTGTGTTTCAAGTCCTCACAAGTGGAAGGCGCATGCTTAAGAATGTAAAAGCCGAGGACTTTCGTCCTCACAGGAGTAGACAATCTTTTCTGGGCTGACTGTTAACTGTACATACACAGCAGATCCGTGGTCACAGCTCATGTCGACCCCTTGCGTTTCTGTTTTTAGAAGTTGACTTGCACGCACTTTCTGCAGCGGCCTCAGCGCAGGCTTCTCCAGGTGTGCGTGGCTGCACTGGAGTCAGTGGGTTTCGTCAGAATTTGTGCTCATCGTCTTTACTTTCGGCATTTTCTGTTCACTCCCGTGTCTTCGTCCTTTTTCTTCTCTTTTCCTGCGTCTGGGGTTTGGTTCAGGCAGACGTCTACAGTAAGCGTTGCCAATAACAGTCTCTCCGAAAATGGCCTTAACTTTCACCACAGGACTGTACCGTCCGTTTCTGTCACCAAACAGACTTCTCTATATCTGTTGCTTCTGGATGTTGAGTGTTTATATTTGTAGTCATAAAAACTAGTAAATGCCAATATTTTACAGAATGTTATGAGATAAGGTTGTATTCTCCTAGTATTATTTTATACCCATTCTTCCTCGATGTGGGAAAGACCCAAACTGTCACACTATTTTGTGGTCACAAACAAGGAAAACAACACTGAATAAAAATGATTTGGAAGAATTTGTTAGTTGTTTTCTGGTCTTTGAGTGAATGGTTTTACCTTTCATTGCTTCATTACTCTTTATTTTATGATGCATTTGCAAGAGTTTGTCTAGAAATTAAGTAAAGAACAAGAAGCTAAACAGGTTTTTCTTAATTTTCTTTTTACTGTATTAAATAGAAATGTTAAAGAAAATACAATTCACATGCCAACAATAACGGAATTTCAGTAACCAATGAAGACAAGCAGAGAAAGTTTCACTTTTCTCAATTAAACTGATCAATTGTTTATAGGTAGAAAAGCATTACATCTGTACATTTGAGAAGCTGAAACCATCAAACGTTTGTGGCATTCGTTCTTGAAAATTACTGAAAAGATGTCAATCAATTTACTAATTCGTTCACCTCCACAATGACACATAATTGATTTGATTCTCATGAACCTTATGAGACAGGTTTGATCTTTTCGGGCTAAATATGGTCCTTCATAATGGAGTAAATGTGGTCTTAGACCTCGATGACACGGATAAAAGTGTAGACATAAGAATGTGATATTTATTATAGAAAACCCAAAAAAATAAACCTGTAATGCAGGTTTACTTTTAAATGTTCTTAAAACTGAACTATTGTAGTGCAAAACTAATTTAAATGACTTAACAAACTGGAGAGGTGCATTCAGTCGATGAAAGATCTGACAGGTGTGTCTGCAACGCCCACTGCTGTATTGGGAGATTGAACTGATACAACCCACCATTGTTTAATTTCCTGTCTAGACACCAACCGGCTGTAAGGTGTCGTACAACACACTTCATTCAAACTCAAAAACTAGCGTCATATAAGAAATGTCATACAATTGTGCCAAAAACTAAATGAAACTCACCATGCTGTCAGCCCGCTTAGCAGCAGATGAGTTGTGTGTGTACTGGTAGTTCCTTTACCTGTTAGCCAAACACACCACAAACTGTTGCGTGATGTTAATAAGACTTTAAACACTTGAAACCAAGGCTCTAATCGGACTAAAAGCCCACTGTAAGGGTTGTTGAGTTATCCATCCATCTTTTTCTGTCTCTCACTCTCTACACGTTGCCATGAAGATCTTCATCTCTCCGTCTTCAACCAGCAGACTTGTGTGAAAAGCCTTTTTAAAGTTCTCAGTAAAAGTCCGATCATTCTCAAACCTCACCTTGTTGGCCCAGATCAAAGTCGTTCCTGGTTTGCAGAAATGCTTCATGGTGCCGAGGAGCTCATCCAGGAAGTCGTGGTGGTAGACCACGTCAGCTGCCAGCACATAGTCATACCGGGAGACGGATGTCGGGTAGGCGCTCTCCAGGTCATGGCCCCAGGACAGAGCTGCCACCTGGGGAGTGTGTCTGCAGCGCTCCCTGGTGTTCCTCATCACATTGGCCCGGAGGTTACTCAACACCTCAGGTAAGTCTGTAGCGGTGACTGAAGCTCCTGAGGAAAACAGGACATCTGACATCAAGAACACTAACTAACTAGGGTTTCCCAAATATGACTGATTGTGATTTTGTGTCCGTTCTCATGTGTGAATTAAACTGGAGACTAGCTCACCCAGCAGACTGGCCACAATGGTTACCAGTCCAGTTCCTGCTCCCAGCTCCAGCACCTCCTTTTCCTTCAGGTTCACCGTCTTCCTGTTGTTGTCCAGGAAGGAGCACAGCGCCAACGCCTGCAGGGCAAAGACATACGCATCTCTTATGCATGTTAAGAAAACAGTAGACAACGGCAACGATGTCTTGAGGCACTCACTGCTGGCCACATCACCGCGCCAAAGGAGTCTATGGACTCGTGAATGACTATGTCCTGTCCTGCGTAATGGTAGACATCTCTGCCAAGGCGGCTGCTGATGCTGGGAACCCAGGCTGGAGGTCTGTCCTGCTGTTCAGCTGTTTAGAGGTATAGAGAGGATGAATCAAAACTTTAACAGCAGGGGCTTTCCAGTCAGATTCAGAAGCAATGAAGACAAAACTATACATACATTCTGAACACACAATGCCCCAATATACAAGTCAAGTCAGCAGAAAAGCTGATGAGCCCGCAGCGTGATACGATGCAATGGAAAAAACACACATCAAGTTCAGACACACTACACGGTTGGACAGAGGACAAGAGCTCTCTGGCTACACTGACGACATTTGGCAATAGTTTTGGCTTCACCAGACTTTGGTTTTACTGTGCGTCACATCTCAAGTCTCAGATGTTGTTCTTGCCACTAATCTTGCTAGATATTCTAAAAGTCCCAAAGGTGATTTTTCACTAAAGAGTACGCTGCCAAACCCCAAGACAATTAGACAAACACTTTGTATTTATGGCATTTTTTCCATCATGACCTATGAAAAACGCTGCATTTTAAACGGCTATTTGTCCGAGATGTATTTCCTCACTTGTTGTGGTAACTTAGCGATATCTAGACAAGAAGATAGTTTAGAGTTTACTTGTGGAGGTTTTGATTTTTACTGCCTCACTAATAAAATGAAGACGAGTGGAATTGTGTTTTGTGTGTGTGTGTGTGTGTGTGTGTGTGTGTGTGTGTGTGTGTGTGTCTCTCTCTCTCTCTCTCTCTCTCTCTTCCGGTCCTGTAATCAACCTGAACTAAGCCTACGTTCACACCTGCCTTCAATCTGCTCATCACCTCCCTCAGCTCACACAGCTGCCATTCATCTCATGCAGAGCCGTGGCAGTATATCTACCACGGCTCTGCAGTGTCAAGTCTTAGGTGGCTTGAACAGTTCAATTCAAGTAGTGTTTCTGAATCTCTGCTCACCCACCCACCCTCCTGCTGCTCTCCAGCTCTCACAGCTTGCCAAGGCCAGCTCTCTCAATCACTGAATTCCTCTCCACACAGCAATTCCTTATGCTGTAGGTATAAATGCTGTGATAGGCCTACATTGGATTGGAAAATTGCTGTGCATATCTCAATATTGTATTCGTCCCCAGCAAATAAAAAATTAAATAATACACAAGTGTGAATTTTGACAGACCACGTAGATGACTCACCTGTTACGTCTGTCTCCTCATCCTCTTCATAGTCATCGTCTTTAAGGACCATTATCTCCTCCATCTCTGCCTCCTGGTCAGACTCATTCTTGTTTTTTTCTTCATTATCATCATCATCATCATCATCATTGTCTCCTCTTGGAGGCTCTACCACATGAGGCTCTTCTGCTACATTGTTTTCTATTCCATTACTTTGTTCTATATTGACATAGTTAAGCTCAATGTCATTGTGTTTTTCCTCCACAAGCTTTTCATTGCGCCCCTCCCCTTCCTTTCCCTTCCCCTTCTCACTCAGCACATCTTGGATTTCCAGATCACTTTCTCCCTCTTCCTCTTTGCACGTTGCCTTGAAGATCTTCATCTCTCCGTCTTCAACCAGCAGACTCGTGTGAAAAGCCTTTTTAAAGTTCTCAGTGAAAGTCCGATCATTCTCAAACCTCACCTTGTTGGCCCAGATCAAAGTCGTTCCTGGTTTGCAAAAATGCTTCATGGTGATGAGGAGCTCGTCCAGGAAGTCGTGGTGGTAGACCACGTCAGCTGCCAGCACATAGTCATACCGGGAGACGGATGTCGGGTAGGCGCTCTCCAGATCATGGCCCCAGGACAGAGCTGCCACCTGGGGAGTGTGTCTGCAGCGCTCCCTGGTGTTCCTCATCACATTGGCCCGGAGCTTGCCCACCACCTCAGGTAAGTCTGTAGCGGTGACTGAAGCTCCTGAGGAAAACAGGACATCTGACATCAAAATAGCTACAAAGAAAAAATATTTTCCCAGCTTGATGTTCTGCATCATATCTTTGATCCATTGATTGTGTAATGGAGGGCTTCGTTGAAACATAATTGAGTGTCTAGCTAATAGAGAGGAAAAGGCAGTCACTGATTTGAGTCATCTAGAACTCAGAATATACCCAAACTGCCAATTGTAGGAGAGGGTTTGATATTATAGCCCTCTGGTTTCACTGCTGACAGTTGATACTGGTTTTGGCTTCACCACACTTTGGTTTTACCACATGTGTCACATCTCATGAAATGAAATGGTGTCAAATTAAGACAACCAATCAAAGGCCAAATTGTGGGCAAGACCACAACATATGATAGATATCATCGGTGTCTGTTGACACCTGTCACATCACAAGTTTAGCTTTAGAGAAGTGTGGCCGAACAGTTTGAACTGCTTTTAGGCACGTGTTGAGCATTTAGAAGAGGAATGGGCCCTGAAGTGTCTTGTCTCTTGACTCTGAAGCTATGCATTGGCAAATACAGTTGAAGGTAAACGTCTTACCGAGGAGCGCCGCTACAACAGACAAGAGGCCAGTTCCTGCTCCGATCTCCAGGACCGTCTTGTCCACAAGACTCAACTGTTCATGTTGAGTGACCAGGTAGTGACAGAGAGCCAGCGCCTGAGGGCAGTCAAGATGACTTTGAGTTGCAGGAGGTATAAGTGCTTTTGGGTTGGGGCAACTGAAGGATCACTGGAGCAGGTAAAGTATGGGCCGGAGGTCTTTGTAGATGAATAAGTAGCAGTGGATGTAATGTTGCCCAGTGTCCGCATTTCAATATAGTATATGCCCATAATCCAGACCTGACACAAACACCGACAGTGTGATTGTATCAATAAACAGAGCCCTCCCAGAAAATACAGAATTGACAAGTGTAATGGTACACATGGGTATTGTCATATTCTGGCAAATGAGGCTGCAAATAAAAAAAAAAAAGGTGCGACTCACCCCCGGCCATACCGTTCCTGCATAGCAATCAAGAACCCCTTCGATGACAATCTTCTGCCCGACGTAACAGTACACGTCCTTATCGGCTTTGTAGTAGAAACCCGGAGCCCAGGCTGGTCTTTGTTGCTTCTGAGTGGCTGACTCATCTGAATAAGACAAAAATCAGATGCTCAGTTCTCTGAGGTCTCTGCATTTTTTCTTGTATCCTTCATCTTACCTTTTTCTTCCTCTTTATCTTCTTCACCCCCATCTTCCCCCTGCCCCTCCTCCTCCTCCTCCTCATCCTCTTCCTCCTCCTCCTCCTCTTCCTCCTCCTCGCCTTCCTCTCCGCTTCTCATATCATGGGTTCCCCCCAAAATGTGAGTGGACAAAGTATCCATATATAATCCTGTATGCTGTTGGATTTGAACAGATTTCAGATATTAGAGTTTGAGCTTCAATTACATTTTTTTAATGTAATAACGCCCTGTTTCTTCTTTTCCTAAACTTAGTTATCTTGCTTCTTGATACAATAGTAAAAATCAGTATTGTTAAGACAATATTTATACAAGATATAATCATGATTATACAAGCTTTTCAAGTCATATATATTTTATATTTTGCTTACTGATATGCTACTGTGATGTCCACCCATACTTCTGCTGTGTTTATATAATTATTTATTTTATCCTAACTGCAGTCCTTCTGTCTAGCCAGCATATAGGCAAAGCAAGTCCTCCAACGTGAACATAAACATAGCACAATATAAATCAAAATTCTTGATTAAATCAAATTCTGTACTTTATTATTGTCTGACAAATCTCATTTTTGTATTTATGTTTAATGTTAACATATTTAAATGAATACAAATTTAAGTGACAAAAAAAAGAAGTTATTTGTGCTACCTATACAATGAAAGCCTCGCTTTCAAACCATTGACCTACCTGCTGCTGCTGTATTTCCCAGTGAAGGATCTCAGGAGCAGTCCGACTGCATCTGGGGACCTCTGACTTTGAGGTTATAGCATCCTGTTGGTTACACCCATCATCATCACAAGGGCACGGGGGTATTTTTAGAGCCGTGGCCAGGAGAAATGAACACAAGCAAGATACAAGATCAGCACACACGCACACACACGCACACGCACACACACGCACACACACACACACACACACACACACACACACACACACACACACACACACACACACAACAAAAACAAGACTGTGAAGGAGCCAAGATACAGGCATGCATCTATGCTTCCAGTTTCTCTTCTGGACTTCTCTGGCTTCATTGAATCCTCCACAGTCTATAAGATCATACTGAAAATCATTTAAAATTATATAATAGGAAGTAATACTAAATCTGTAAAAAAAAACGGCTAATGCAATAACTCTGCTGAATGATTTTCAGTTACTTGGTAGTCTACAAATAGTCACCTCGGAAAACCAGACCAAATCCTTACTTGTGTTTGGCTTGAGAGCATATTGGCAGAAAGCCCTTGAATGTATGTTATCCCCAAAATATGTATAGCCCCAAGGCCTTATAACATAATTTTAACTGCTATCAAATGGTAACACGTTTATCAGTCTAATGTAATGTAAAGAGGACACAGAAAGTCTGGAACGTGTCTATGCTGCCATTGCCTACTCATTTTTCTTGCAATGACCTCAATTGCCTCACCAGAGATGGGAAGTAACAGGATCAGGTTGGCATGCAACATGTCCCCAAGAAAAGAAGGGAGCTCCTGTAATGTAAACCTCAATTAGACCTCCCTCGGTTACATTTGACATCTTTGGCCAAGAAGTATCATCTCCCGGGTTCAGATATTGTCAAACTAAAACCACTCACTTCCAAAAACTTGAAATCCATCCAGGACCTCAGGATGGTTTGACCTATTGATTGAGAGTGCGCGGCGGTTAGGTCCTTCCCTAACTGCGTGTTGTTGATGTGGCGCAGCCGTACTTGGAACAAAAGATACATGTTTTTAAGCTTGAGTTGTTGGCAGCACCTCAGCTCTGTCAGTGAAAGGTTGTTTGTTATCGAGGGACAATTGAAAGAGTGATGAAGTAAACCGATGCCTCTCCAAAGACCTCAGACAGTTTTCAGCTGTTGAGTATTTATTTTGTCCTGACAATGATACACAGTGCTTCACCGCCACCAGCATAGATAGCCCCTCTCATCCTCCCTTTAACCCAGCGTGTGTTTCTGCAGCCAAACACATATCCATCACATGGGCAAAAAGACAAGGAATGACAGAACAGAACATGTTGAAGGATTTGGAATCATGACTTAGATATCAGCTTTATAAGGTTACATTAATAGCAGATGACTTCAACTTACTATTTCCAATATAATTAAGCTAACTGGTGACTTTCCAAAACATGCAAAGTTTGTGTGTGACTCATGTTACTGAAGTAGCACATGTTGCCCAATATGGATGTGCTCTTTTAATTTGACCTTGTTAAAGTGTTTCGCTGCGGAATATTAAGTCTCATCTTGGAGTGAACATAAATGTTGAAAGTTAATTATAAAATTGGTAGCAAACAGTTGCTTAATACATTTTCTTTTTTTCCGTTCCCCAAAATTCACTCGGTTTTCACAGACAGTTTTTAAAGTTTTTTAGCTCAAAATTAAGCTAGGAAAGCAGTGAAAGAAAATAGTAAAGTTGAAAAATCTCATCTATGAAGGAACCATCAGTGGCTGATCCATCCAAACTGCTTACTAAACATAAAAAAACCTTGAATAGAGACATACATTTTCCAGTTTATTAAGTTCAGCTAAATGATCAGATCAGCTAGAAATACAACTGTTCAACTTTTGTCAGATGGAATTTAATGGTCATTTTAGAGTGTTGCAATATAGCTAAATGTTTATAGTAGATAAATACACCTGTAAATACTGTAAATAATATAATAACATGTGTAAAAACATGGATCACAACATGAGATTGTAATATTCTAGCATATCTATATACGAATATCATAAAGTAGGCATTTGCATATGAGATCCACAATGTGACATTACAATCCTTCCCACTCAGTAAAACAATATACACATTTTACCTGATTCTGCAGTCTCACACACACACACACACACACACACACACACACACACACACACACACACACACACACACACACACAATCTACAGTGTGTATTAACAATTAAGGCGGCAGCCTCTCCCTGGTCCTTCGTCCTCCTTTCTCCAGGCTCGGTACAGTTTGATACTCAGACTCGGGAGGTCGTACAGCTCCTCCAGGTGGAAGCGCTGCCGAAAGCGGTCAACAAAGCTGTTCTCTGGGTCCAGACGAAAGCGCATGGCCCACATGATCTGTGTGTTTTCCTGGCACAGGTGGTCAAAGGTGTCCATCAGCTCCTCCAGGTAAGGATGGGCATACACCACGTCCGCTGCCAGGATGTAGTCAAAGCAATGTGTGGCGCGCGGGAAACGCTGCTCCACCTCCGGACCCCAGATGAGCTCGGTGACCTTGAAACAGAGATGATTGAGGAAAACACCAACACAATGCAACATGCATTGCTGATGGGATTGTTTAAAGATCAAGGCAAGCCAACAGTACGAAATGTGAATAAAAAAAACTAACTACCAGAGGGATGTACTTGCATCGGTCCTTGGTGTTGCGCATGACATTGTACCTGAGGTTCCCCAACAGCTCTGGCAGGTCAGTGGAGGTCACCTTAGCACCTGGTGATAGAGAGTGCAGTTGGGTGTTAAAGGGATTGAGGTACAAACAGCAACAGAGCGGGGGGAAATGTAAAGACTAAGTCCAAGAGACTTGTTAGCGCTAATCACCAGGTGTGTTTTGTTTCCGTACCTAACAGGCTGGACACGACGGAGACAAGCCCGGTTCCAGCACCAAGCTCAATCACATTTTTGTCCGTGAGGTTGTGTTTGTCTCGGTTGGTTTCTAAGAAATGGCACAGCACCATCGCCTGTTGGGGAACACAGGTTCAGAGAGTGCAGCAGCTAGTTACTTGAGATAATGTATCAATCTGGGCGTACTGAGGGCCAGAGCACAGCTCCGTAGAGGTCAGTGGACTCTTTGATGCGGATCTCCATGTCAAAAAAGACGTATCCCTCCCAGGCCTCCGGACCGATCAAGGAGGGGTGGAAACACCGATCCATTATGGCTTTAGCTAGCTCTGCATCCACAGCAGCTAGGCGAAGAAAATAACATGAAGCTTAAAGTGTGATACTGTAGCGAGTGAGGACAATGCAGAGCGGAGAATAACACACGACACAACAAATGGACCTTTTTCACAGCACAAGATGCACAGGTGTAATTAATTAATCACACTGACTCACTGGTACGCTTAAAAGGTATGGAGCTCTAATTTATGGCATTTGTTATTTGTTAACTTTTTGCTTTGAAAAAGGTCATTAGAATATACAGTTTTACCGCTGAGGCAAAATAACCAAAATGCCATATAACACAGATTAGTAGCTTAATACTAGTTTTGTTAAAGATAATAATGGTTGTTTTTGATGACACTTAATGGCTAACACTTAATGGCTACATTTGCATTGAAATTAGATTTGGAACTACAATAGTTGCACAGTGAGGGCTGTGAATTATCCGGATTAACAGTTATGTCTTTCTACATTATATCTAGAAAGACGAGATGAGCGTGCAGAAATCTCATAGATTGGTATAAAGGTGAGTAATTTAGGTGAAACAGTCTGAAGTCTGCAGGGCTACTGTGCAGGATTGGTAGGTGATAAATGTGCCGATCTTAAATCAAGCAGATGAGCAACCATGTGATTCTCTGCTCTAAAAATGAATCACATTTAGCTCATTATGCCCCTGCTGTTCGTTTGTCACATGTCAGTGTGTCAGACTCCAGCTATTTGTGCCGACACATTGCTTCGGCACAAAGTGTTCGGCCACAGAGCAGCAATGCAACGGGAGTGCATTTATAGCTGTTATGTGTATCAATATGTTATGTATGTCAACATCTTTTATGCTCTGACATTACATTCATACTCAGCTGATATATGGGATTTAAAATTAACTGCATACTTCCTGTGACCTTATTCCAAAAAAATGTAAAAATGAAATTATACAGGGGACAACAATTAACGCCAATGATATTAGAAAGAACAATCTTTCAATCACCTTCTTTGGTGTTGGAGTCCTCGTTGATGGCCTTGGACTGTTGAGTCTCCATATTTGAAGGAGTCCAAGAGGGGGGCAAGAATGCCCCAAACAGAAAATCTATAGCAGCCAACGGATCTTTGGTCCCGGATCCTTTGCAGTGGAGTCAATCTGGATCCCGATTTATAGTAGGCTGTTGGCTGTCACCATCCAGGGTTTTAATTTACACACAAATAGTGTTTCCTGACTTTTGGTCCTACCACTTCAACTCCCCCAACATGTGTAGCTCTCTCTGGGCTTGCATAAACCACTCTCTATTGCAGTAAGACTGACGGACAGCGACAGCTGCTCCGTCCGACTGCTGAACTGGAGCTGGCGAGTGAAGAGGAGGGGTAGTGTTAAAATATTGACCCAAAATATACTTCATTTTATCAACAAGTTAAAATAGAACTTTGTACAAGTAATAGAAACCTCAGACACACTTGAATTATTTTCCACATGTGCAAAAGCCTGGGTGTTTGTGTGTTTCCGAGGCAGAGGGAGGCGGGTCAGTGTATACTGAAATACAGTGGCGCTAAAGACTGGCACCTGTCTGAGCCTCACGCTTCAACGTGAATGAAACTGCAGAAATACTTCAACTACCAAAAACATTGAGGTCAAAGATTTAATGCAAAAATATTCTCCTCCTTACAGATCATATAAACCTCGAAACATGAAAAATGTATTTTCAGTCACGTCAACAGTACAAGATAGTACAATAGTAAAAAGTACATATTTGATAATGCAGAAAAAGCTAAATTCATTACATGATTAATTTCCCCATTTCCTTTATAAATATCAAACATAATATCACAGACATTATTTGGGAGTGTGGGCATGTTTCACAACACAGCTGTTTTTTTGTTTTTTTTTAAAGTCCAGTCACACCTTCTTCCCCCTTCCTCTTCCTCTCGTGCTTCCTCTCCCTCGTGTGCTTTTCGCTCCACGGCTTCGTCGGCTGCCGTCGAAGACGGATCGGGCTGTAACCATAGCAACTTCCCTGCCACCGTCGCTGCCTTCACTAGAGCTGCTGCTGCTCCTCCTGACCCGCTGAGGTACAGTCTTAGGAGACCGGGGGGCGGCCTTCACCGAGACAGACTCCTGGCTGGTGCTGCTCACATCCTTCAGAGGTGGAGGAGGAGATTCAACAATCACCTCCGACCCCAGAAACCCTCCTCCTGCCACAGACCTCTCCTCTTCTCTCTCTCCTCCTCTTCCTCCTTTCTTCGGACTCTTGCTTGCCACCTTTCCTTTCTTAGTTTTGGATGGGGATGGCCTATCCTTGTCACCGTCCTCCTCTTCCTCATCCTCCTCTCCTCCTTTTCTCTCCTTCCTCTTCAAGCAGGTGACGGCTCTGCGTAGTCGCTGGCTGCGAATCGCCTGCTTTTCCTGTTGCTCCATGCGGAAGAACGAGTCGATCCGCAGCTGGGTCTAAACCAAAACAGTGAGAGATGAAGTGTACATGATTTAAGATGAGCGGGGTTTTATTTCCTCCGTTAGTGGCTTTTTAAAATGTACACAATCAAACTGGAGACATTCAAGAGACATCTTAGGTGTGCTCACTGGACTGAAGGCTCAATTGCATCACGCAAATCTAAAATCCCATTTGGCTCCTCCTTGACGCAAACATGTGGATATATATATATTCTCCTTAAATTTATTTTGGATGGGTGGAGTAATTAGCTGGCATTTCACTGCAAAAGTATCCCTCGGGTGCACCTGCATACCTGCTGGGTGCTGAGCTGCTTGATCACAGGCTGAAGAGTCTCCTCTGTCCTCCGACTGCTCCAGCCGAATCGACCCAGACAGAATGTAAAGGCCTGGTTCAGGAAACGTAACACTATCATGAATATGCATACACGCACAAATATATAGAAAGGATATTCTTTGATCATGTCGAGTTGTGGCCGCCCCCAGCTGAAGAGGTTGTCCGACTGGTCCACGGCAGGTTGCAGGTAAGCCTGAGCCACCGCAGGGTTCGGGAACCCAGGATACAGTTTTAGGTCTCTCAATTTCTTCTTGATCTTCGTATCCCGAGGATCGGCCACCAGACGCTTTTTCTCCTGAACCTCTGACCACCATTCACTAGAGAAAAGAAACAATAACCAGGCAAATAAACGTAAACATTATAATTTTTTTTATCTACTTCAGTTCATACACACAGGCAAATATTAACACTCATTTAAAACTCTGAATGGATTAATACATGGGCTTTAACAATTAGTTTATTTTGCCTGTATTTGACCGTCACTGTAGTGAGAGACTGGAGGAATTAAGTGTGAAAGATTCAAATTTGTGAAAAAGAGGGGAGAAAAAAAAAAAAAAAAAGGTGGCGTCAACAAGTGGATACTTTGTGGGAGTGACTGCACACTCAACCCGCAAAAATGATAAGATCAAAAACCTTTATTGACACTTACTTTAAAAATCCACTGACTTTTGAATAACCTGGACCGGTTAACTCAAACCCTGAAACACACACCTGAACTGTGTGAGTGGCTCCAGGCCGGACCCTGGGAACTCATTGAGTATCTCCATGCCAGTCACATGTCCGACCCCTGGCACGCCCTCTGTGTAGTCACTTCCCAGGAGGTAAGCCAGGTTGATCAGTTTAGTCCTGTCCAGACCTGAGACAGAGGTTGGATTGGAGACACACACAAAAAAGATGGGGGAAGAGAAGTCAAACTTGCTCTCTGCTCAGTTTGCTGACAGCCCATCAAAACACAAGTGCTGTCTCTGAAAACCAATAGAAGCTCAGCGGATTAGCAGCGCAGGTAATTTGTTACCAAGCACAGTTTCAACACCTTGTTCTTCCATCTCAGCAGGCCACAAAACAGGAGAACAGCACCATCTGCAGTCGCACTCCCATACAAGTGAGAGTGAATAAACCAGTCGTATACGGACAGATATAAAAGTCATACGAATATATATTACAATATATTATACATATATTGTGTTCTAAAAATAATCCAATGTCATATTTGTCTGTGTTTGTTTTTAGAATTAGAACAAGATATTAAGGCGTGACCTGCTTTGACTGAAAGTTGGCTGGGTTTCCCCCAAAACTAAGACCAAATGAAACTTTTCTAGTTTTCTGACTTTAACACTCCTGGTCATCATTCACTCAATCATACACTGATGGGAGGGGCTAAGGTTCCACCTGCCCATCAGGACTAACTAACATTAACACACATTCATACGCCGTAGGTACATCTACAGGAATTGTGGGGTTAAGTGTCTTGCCAAAGGACACATTGACATGGACTAGCAGAGCCGGGGGTCGAAATTAATTGTGAAACATGACTTCATACTTGACAGGGGCATGTGACAGGGAGCACTGACCCAGCTGGTTCTGCATGTCACTGAACTGGTAGTGTTCAACATATTTGTTCTGGCTGAAGAAGTTCCTGTAGACGTGTCTCCCTCCAAACAGCCACACGTCGGAGTCGTCCGTGATGGTCCCGTTTGTGTGGTCAGCGCGGTCGAGTGCCGCACACTGAGCCTCGGCCTCCATCGGCGCCACCAGGAACGGCACACCGAACAGCCGCAGCAGCTCCTGGGATCAAAGAGGGAAATAGCCATTACTCTCAAACCCCCATCCCCAAACAAACAAGACACCACCTCTTAAGATTGATGGTTTGTCTTGATCTGCACAAATAAGAGTTATAGACATTTTCCCTAAACCAGACAACATTCTAATGTGATTTCACGGTGTCTTGGGTTCACCTGGCTCTCCAGGTGCATCTGCCCAGTGACTGTGTTCGCCATCCTCTCCTGCTGCTGTTTCAGCTCCCTCAGGCTGCTCTGCTCCACCTGCAGAGAGCTCTCCAGAGCCTCCAGCTCCTCCTGCAGCACAAGTCAAAGTAGAATCACTCGACTCCTGAGGTCACAGAATTCTTCATTTCCCTTTAAAACAGTTATTAGCATTGAAGTTCAAATCTTGTGTGTCTCAACCATCCCGGAATGCTTACCATGTCAAAGTGTTCCCATTCATTTACCGCTGGAGTTGAGCTGGATTCTGTCTCTGTTCCCTCCTTTGACTCCTTCTCCTCAGTCTGTCTCTTTTTTTCTTCTTTTTCTTCATCTTCTTCATCCTCCTCCTCCTCTACAGAATCAGCAGATGGACTGCTGGGAGCCTTTATCAAACCTTCTTCTGGTTTTCCTTCCTGCTTGTTCTCATCTCTACGGACCTCACCGGGAGTTCCTTTCTTCCCAACCATTATAAGTGAATCCTCTGCGCCCTCCTCTATAAATTCTTCGTCCGACACCTCGATGAAACTATCTGGGAAAACACAAAAGAAGCCCTTTTGTTACCGTCGGCAGGTTTAAGAAGTTATGAATAAGTGTGATCTTTCCCATTTCCTTTTACTGTACCTCCTGACTCGCTCTTCTCACTGCCCTCCGACTTCACATCGTCACCGTTCCTCTCCTCCAGAGCTTCGATCACCTCGTTACTCCTCTGCTTCAATGGCCCAGGATGCATTTCAGTCTCCCCACGTAGCTGAGCAGAGAGATTGGTGAATAATGTGTTTTGATTGAAAGCAGCAGCAGCGTTTGTCTTAGTGAACAGCTCTTCTTGTTTCTCCGTCTGTCCTCTACTTCCTAGCCTCATGTCCTCCGTCAACTCTCTTTTCTTTGTCTCCGTTTCTGACCCGTGAAGTTTTTGCGGCGCCACAGAGCGAATTGCTTCATTCCTACGACCAACCGTGGCCTCTGTCTCATCTTCGGAACTACTAGCGAACAAACCATCTTCCCCGTGGAAACTTTGGACTGCAGGGTTTCCCTTAAAATCAGATTTTTCATTCGGCAGATAGTTCACACCATCAGGTTCTCTCTCTTCCTCTGAGCTGCTGATGACCACTTGTGGCACAAGACGTGGAATATTGGTCTGCATTTTGGTGGGTGAGCTGTCTTCCTCCTCAGCGAGAGCTTGTTGGATGGCCAGCAGGGTACGCGGGGACACGCTGCCATCCTTCTTTTCCAGATCCAGCGTCTCCTCCTCGGAGCTGTCGTTCATTGCAGCCCGGATCGCCTTAAGTGTCCGAGGAGAGGGTGGTGATGCGTCTCCCCGAGTCGGTTTTGACACCGAGGGTTTGGAGTCTTCTGAGGAGGGACCTGCCACTTCTGCCTTTCCCTCACAGGCAGGACGCCACAGGGGCTCGGGTCTGTCTCGTCTGGTGCCGCCTGCCAGGGAGCTCCCGGACCAGGCCGCAGCTGCCGGTTGGCTCTCAGGGGCAGCTTCACTCTTTTTGGAGCCTGCGTAGGAAAAGCAGTGTAGTTTCAAATGTGAAAACGAAAACAAGGTTGCACTTTTGGATTTAAATCATACAGTCTTTGCTGTTATAGACCCATTCCACAGATCGTTGGCTCCAGACAAAAATAGATTTAAATATGGCAACAAATCTTCTCACAAAGGTTCAAAATACGGTTGAGATGAGTCATCTATCATACTGAATTACTTTACTATAAATCAGTGGTTCTTAAACTTTTTTTTTATCCCGCCCCACTTTGGAGAAAGAAAAATGTTCATGCCCCACCGCCCCAACAAAAAGAGTGGTCGTCCTGAAACCACAAGTTAGCTGGTTCGATCCCTGGTCTCCCCATAGTTCGCATGTCAAAGTGTCCTTGAGCAAGACACTGAAACCCCAGTTGCTTCCCGGGCGCTTCTCAGCAGCACACTGCTCCTTAATTACTAAGGACGGGTCAAATGCAGAGAATAATTGCCCCACTGTGTGATTAATAAAGGATTATAAAAAAGAGAAGACATCAAATCAACATCCCTCCCCACTCCTTGCGCCACACCTGTAATACCTCCGCACCCCACTAGAGGGGCGTGCCCCACAGTTTGAGAACCACTGTTATAAATCAACGTGAAACTGTGTAATAAAGCAATTATGAGCAGTAACTATTTTGGAAACTCTTCTTTTTTGTTCTAGAAACAGGAAAACTTTCTCTTAAAAATAAACTGAATTCAATCATAGCCTCCCTCACCTTTAATAAGGATATAGTGGGAATTGTCCTCTGAAACCAGCCGGCGTGACTCTACGTTGTGACTCTGCTCGTCCCCGTCCTGTTGGCAGAGCTGTGGAGCGCTGCCGGCGCTCCGCTGAGTCATCTCCTTCTCCACACCCTTCAGACGCTGGTTCAGCTGGTTCCTCTGCAGCAGGCCGGCCAACTGGTACTGGGAAAAATCTCCTGAAAGCTAAGAGGAAGAGGAGTCTGTGTTGAAGAGCAGGAGATGGGTAAGTGCGTGTGTGTGTGTGTGTGTGTGTGTGTGTGTGTGTGTGTGTGTGTGTGTGTGAATACATCAACAGTACCTCTGGGGGTTTGTGGTACATGGTCCTGCGTCTTTTGGAAAACTCTTTCATGTCTTTGAGTATCTCGTGTTTCATTTCAGGAGGCAGGCTGGAAAACTCCTCTGAGTTGATATCCACTGAGTTGGGGTTTTCATACATTTCTCCCTGAGACACAGCCAACATAAGAACACAGGAATTATGTGAGGACTTTCTTTGGATGAGACGCTAAATATTTTCGGAAGATACATTGTATAATTCTATGAAACAATCAAGACACTATGACTTCACTCAGCAAAGACACTTTATTCGAACAAAGCCAGGACGAGAACAGGATTCAGCAACAACCAAGTAATATTTAAACATTGCTACAACAACAAAATACCATCAATATTCGCTCGAACAAACTATTTGAAGCTCTATCATTTGGTGGTGGTGCTATTCAATGTTTCTCTTCTGTGCACGTTATAACTTTACCTGATACATGTGATAACCCTCATCTGTCTCGTCCAACTCTCTCTCTTCCTCCTCTGAACTGAATAAATAAAAACACATTAAAATGATTAAAGTACCAGTATTATAGGTGAAATAGCTGTATAAAAAAAAACTCAACTCTCCCATCTAACATATGTGAAGACGAGAAGCTTTCCAGCCCGTTCAACTGTGGATGGATGCAACGCTGTGGAGTGGATTGTAGAAATTTTGACTGAAGTGGAACAATGACTAGAGAGTAGTGACCGTCCCAGACCTGCTTTTGGCCTTCTCCTCTGCAGTGGGCAGGGCTGGTAGAACATATATGTCGTCAATCTCATCTCTCCTCACAGTGGAGAGGCTGGGCAGAGGATCCTTACTGTGGTAGAGGGGGAAGAAACACTTAAATGAAATGTAAATGACTCTACAAAGAGAATATACAGTTAATTGTGTAGGTGGAGAGAAACATGTTCTTTATTTCTTGGCCAACCCTCCACCTGCACACTGCCCCCATCCCTCACCTGCGGTCCCCGAGTGCAGCTTTGATAGCCTGTCTCTTCAGGAATGTCTTCAGGAGTTTCTCGTTGGTCTGTTTGGACTCCCGGTTCAACTCCTCCTTCCTCTGCCTCCTCACAGCCTGCAGGAGAGGAGAGCCACACAGAACGCAATGCGTGGGAATCACGTGAATTTTGGAAAGAAATATCCAAAGAATTCTCAACACGGGATTTTTTGCTTCTTCTTTTTTTCCGCAAGCGATGGACTTACCAGCGTCTGTCTCTTCAGCAGCGGCGCGTCCCCGTCAAACACGAAGATCGGCCTGATGCGGAAGAAGAGCAGCTTACAGACGCGGTGGAAGAGAGTGAGCAGGTGCGCGTTCTGGACGCTGTTGCCGTCGCGGTCCCGCACGCCCTTCACCGCCTGGTTCAGCCAGATGCTGATGTCTGGAGGGGTCTGGTTAAGGTTAGCAATGACAGACGTAGAGAAAGGCAGACGAACAGATCAAAGCCAAAGTCAAGAGGATACCAACGGCCAGGATCTTCCCCTCCAGAGTCTCGGGGTTGACTGGTTTGCCCGTACTCTCCAGCAGCCTCCAGAGTCCATGCACTCCCATGATCACTAGCGGTAGAGGCCAAAACGCACGCGAAACAATGTAAATATAACAAACTGAAACACGACAGGTTTACCTGTGCATGACTAGTCTGAGCAATTTATTGAGTCAACTCCGACATTACAGTGAGAATGAATAAAGCAGAAACTATACTGCAGCGGCACGTTTAGTTGTGACGCTATTTTTTGTCCGTAGAGAAATGATTGACTACGCACAAAGGTTCCGCATTATTTACTTTGGGTCATATTTTGCTGTGACACCACCAGCTTCGGGCAGCATCCTTTTTCTGATCTGTAATAAGTTGAACAGTTAGTTGCTGTATATTTGTCAATGATAAGTATCCATGTAAATAGGGTTGGGCACCGGTTCCAACACGTCCGGTACCTACTGGACCGAAAAGCAACGCAGATTTCGGTGCTTCCTTCCGGTGCCTGAGCCGATTTAAATACTTTTTTTTTTTTTTTTTACACTACTCTGTAAAGTTGCACGGTATATAGATACTAGAGATGGGCAAACAATACCAGAGCTCCGAAGCTTGTGTTAGTCTACTGAACCGCTGTGTGTCGGCGCAAAGTGTCGGAGCTTGTATCAAATGACAACTGTCACGTGACTGATGACGTCCGAAGCTTCGGACGTCATTAGTGCTTCACGAAGCGTTTCATCGGTTTGACGCGTTTGACAGCTTGAACGTTTTGGCACCAAACTCTGCTTCATAAGATGCCTCAGTGTCAATCAACAATGTGGGGTTTGAGAGAGGAGATACCGATAATTGTGAGTTCATAAGCACGTTCCAATGCCACTTCTATGAAATCTTACCTCATTAAAATGAGCTATAAAGAACAAATACTATTTATAACTCTGTTGGCATAAAAGGTTAGAGCGATGAAAATATGAAGAAATCTACTCAATTGTAAATGTGTCCATATTATAGTGGGTTACATACATGCAGAATAAACTTTTCCGTTCTGTGTGGAGAGGTTCGAATCCCATCATGAACCCGTCGTTTCATATTATTGACCTGCATTTAGTTTTATTACAATGTAAAAAACAACAAAAGCAACATCGATAATGGTTGTATATAACTTCAAATCCGTGAATGAACACGCAGCTTTCATTGACTTTTACTGCAGAGATGTGAGATTGAAACATTGAGGTGTTCTAGTGCTTTGGTCACACTGTTAAAGGGCTGCTTTGACTCCAGTCGGCCACCAGATGTCGCTGTTTTTCTTCAAAGTGAAGCCCCAAAGCTTCGAATCATTTTCGGTACAAATAGGAAGAAAGCCTCAATGCTTCACGAGGCTTCATCCGCCCATCCCTAATAGATACTAAAAAGGTAGCAAGGTCCCCGCACGCTAAAAACGATTATTAAAATAGCGCGGATCAGAGCACACTCGCTGCTCTGCTCTCTGTCTGCCTGCACGCAGAGCGGGGTTCGAGGGGGCGGGGCTTCCAGCGCTCACACACACACAGCGCGCGCACACAGAGATCGCTGGAGACACGAGCACGAGCTTTTGTACGTCCGTCCTCGGCTTGATGGAACAAATCTCTCCAGTTGATATGAATGATGACGTGTAGTCCAGTAAAGCAGCAGTTTGTAGAATCCAACAGTTTCTGAGTTCTGTTGCACCAGTCCCATCAGGCCACGTTAAGTTAAAAGGTTTGAAGCTGTAGTTTGAAGTGTGTTTTGTATGTACTTATTTATGTATATCTATAGTATACTAAAAACAGTTAATAATATTGTTCAATTTGAAGAAAAAAATTGCCTTGGCAATAAAAAAAGTATCGGTTCAGGCACCGTTTAGGCACCGGTATCGTTTTAAAAGTATCGGTTTAGCACCGGTATCGGAAAAAACCCAAACGATACCCATCCCTACATGTAAAGCAACACAGTAACGGACTCGGGATCGGTTTTGTGTTGAGTGGACGAAGACGGACCGTTAATTCATTTCGGTATTTACTTCCTGGATTTAGTCTGTCAGGCTCTATTGCGTCACGCTACTGTTGCTTCGACAACGTGTCCATATCGTAGATGCTGTCAGACATGGCCAGGGTGAATGTTTAGCTAACGATCTTTGGGTAAGGAGCGTGCACAGCTTTAGTTTGCAAAAAAGAGGAGGCATTCCTTGGCCGGAAGTGTTGCCTGAAACACAAAACCCAGGGTAAAAAAATCACGTTTTCCCCGTCAGAGGCCAACTGTGTCCGGTGACAAACTCAACAGCTTGCTGCTGTTTACACGAATCAATCGAGGAGGTTGGATCCATTGTTACCCGGTATGTTGTCTAACAATTTGTCTGAGTCCCCCCAAATAGCTGTTGGAAGTGTGACGTTCTGTGTAGCAAGCCTCCATCGTCACAGCGTGTAATGCTACTTTAACTCGGGATTGTTATACTTCCAGCTAACCGCTCAGCCGAAGTAGGATAGTTAGTTAGCTGCCAGCTAACTTAGCTACTGTTATCGTGTGATGTTGTCGGTACCTCGGCTGTGAACCCTGACATTTTGACCTTTTTGGCCTCCTTTGCTCGCCGTCGCGAATACCGAATGCTCCAGATATGAACAACGAATCTCCCTTTTCTCTTTCGTTAACTCTCACAGGACGACGAGTCACCTGAACTACAGGCTCCCTCCTCGGCGGACACCATGACTGCTACTGTGAGAGGTAAACGCCATATGTTTTGATTATCTCCGTATTTACGTTTCATCAGCGTGCTGACACGTCGGCCTTGTCTGGGTCATGAGAGGCTGCTTGTTGTTTTAGACCTTTAGTAGTCCCCGTGTTTCCATTCCGTCTGCTGTTTTGCAGCCACAATACAGACAATTTGACTTATGTTCGTTTCTTACATGCAGGGAACTAGTTTCCCGCTTCCCAGCTTTGCATGGTAAAAGCCAATTGCCTCCGATGTCTAATCTCCAGTGTTTTTAATTTGGACCAAACACAAGCAGCTGTGTTGCCTGGAGGAGGTGGTGTAAACTTGGAACAGTTTCAATTCGAGTCTGACCGGTTTGCAGTACTTGACACAATAGACCCAATTAGTTGGATTCCATTACCCAGCCCCACATGCTGCTAGAGAGGGTGTGTGGCTACACCCTTGGCATCTATTTGGCCACTTCAAGTCTTTGTCCGTGTTGTTTGGCATTGGGCAAATCAAACGTCATTTCATTTCATTTAATTTGCAAGACATTTAAGTGCAAAGTGTGAACCTGGCTTTATTTCCTTTTGTCCAGGCTCTGCCATTGCGCCTATCCGAGGGGCTGGCGATGGCATGGAAACTGAAAAACCGCCTGCCGCCATTCTGGAGACAAACACAGACACACTACCACCAGGTCCGCCGGCAGTTCCCTTCCTGAATGTGGCGAGCCCTAAACGTAGCCCCAAATCCACTCGGCCTGCTTCCCCTGCGGCTCCACAGCCCCTCGGGGTGCTCCACCTAGGCAAGGTGAGTCGAGAGGCCTGCACCGAGGTGGAGGCTGTGAGGATCATCGTCCCCCGCTCTGCTATTAGCCGGTGTACCCGCACAGGACCTGCCGAGGGCAAAGGGGAGGCTGGGCACCAAGCGGACGGGCCGGGCAGTGCCCCGCTGCCTCTGGTGGAGGACTGGAGAGGACAGCTGGAGAAGCTGCAGAACTCTGAACGCAGGCTGCTGCAGGACAAGGAAGGCCTGTCAAATCAGCTCCGTGTGCAGACAGAGGTAAGGCCCCAAATACAGCAGATGCATTCTGTTTAGATATGTGATGTGTGGGGCTTTGCACAGACAGGTTCAATGCTGTTTACACATTTCAAAAACATGCAGGAAGTATAGATATGTGGAACAGTACAGGGGTCGGTAACATCAGCACATTTAATGTTTCTTGACCGTTTATAATTCTGCATATTTCTTACAATGTAACCATGCTCCTCATTTCTCTTACGATGAGGCCACTGTATTGTTAAGTGAATGTAAAGGAAAAATAAATTTCTTCGGCTGTGATAAGATTTTTTCTTTTCTTTTTCGTGTGCCAGGTAAATCGTGAGCTCAAAAAGCTGCTGGTGGCATCGGTGGGCGATGACCTTCAGTACCACTTTGAGCGTCTGTCGCGGGAGAAGAACCATCTGATTCTGGAGAATGAGGCTCTCAGCCGGAGTCTGTCACACACCGCAGAGCAGCTGGAGCGGATGAGTATCCAGTGTGACGTTTGGAGGAGCAAGTTCCTGGCCAGCAGGTTTGACATAAATTAAATTAGAAATGACAAATAGAAAATGTTCCTCTCATCCTGCGAGCATATGTCAGGGACATTCTTCTATGAGGAACAATAATAGATGACAATTAACATTGTCGCGCTGAATAAACACAACATCCGTGTTGTCTGTGCAGGGTCATGGCAGAGGAGTTGACGAATGCAAGAGCTGCTCTGCAGAGACAGACCAGAGAGGCACAAGGAGCCATTCAAGACCTGCTGTTGGAGAGAGAAGAGTTCTCCAGCGACATGGTGCTCACTCACAGGTAACGCGCAGTATATTCATTATTACTAAATTATGGGAATGGTTCGTTATACTGGCTTGCAATTTAAAAATCCTGCTGAGGAAAATATGGGACACAAAAATGAAATGTGCAAGGACGAACTGCAGGAAAACATTGCTCCACTTAATGTAATTTCCTTTTATTGTTTATCTTAAGACAATAAGCATTCTCCTCTTGATGTCCACAACCTGGTGTATTTGTTGAAAGAAAAAAAAAAAAAAGCTATTGAAATGTGTGTCAAATACATACAAGATGTATCTCTATTTGCTGTATACAGACCCATTTATATTTTAATAGGTTATCATCACTTGAAGCAAACAAGTACACAGCTTTGTAGTAGTATTATGCCTCATAAAGTAAACATTTATGATTTCTGTTCCATCAGCTTAATTTGCATTTACAAGATTGCAGACAGTACATGAGTAGTAGAGGTTGTTGTTTTTTTAAGTCCATGTAGGCTAGAATGATATACTTTTATTTTGAAACATGTCACATGAAATTATTTCATTTTACTGAATTCAAAAGTATTAAAACAAATAAAGATTTGATACGACAATAACTTGGACCCTTCATTTTGCACCTTTACCACAGCCTAGTTAACTTGGAGACGACTGCATTAAGAAATTGACCATTTATAGAACATTTATATAAAAAGTATCTGCTTATTGAGATCGCTGTGCCGACTCAAACATAGCAAATCTTGAGTACAAATAGTTCAAGTTCACAGCTTAGCCACTGATACTTAAGTTTGTATGTTTCTTTTGTTTTACCCGTCATCAGATCTCTGGAGCAGCTCCTGGTTTCTCTGCAGTGGGGCAGGCAGCAGACATACTACCCCAGTGCACAGCCTCTTAGCACAGGAGAGCTGGCAGCAGCCAATCACAAGCTAGCAGATGCCATCAACTCTCACCTGCTGGGAAGCAGCAGCAGCAGCAGCAGCATCAGCAACGTGGTGGTGAAGAGCAGCACTGCAACAGCTGACCTGCTCTGCAGCACTCCGGCTGAGAAGATGGCTGAGAAGGTACGAACAACGCCATACCCTTGTGGAAATCTGACCATTTTATAACAATTTGTCAAAGTCCAAAGCATCACAGATTTGTTGTCTGTGTTCTGTCTTAGGTGCTGAAGATTTTAGACCCAATTTCCTGTTTGGAAATCAAGGCAGACTCTCCGCTCAGCGACTCCGCCCCCTCGAGCTTCCTCAGCAGTAAGAAGAGCATCGGCAGGTTTCACCCGTATACCCGCTACGAAAACATCACTTTTAACTGCTGCGAGCGCTGCACGGGAGACATCCTGGTGCTGTAGCGGGGTCAAAGGGCAGCAAACTCACCAATCCAACGCTGATGCAGCATCAGAGGTTATTTCAAATGGCCAATATCCGAACTGCAGTGTACTCTGGAGATTATTGCCGCTGTGTGTCAAGTGACTTGGCTGCTCCAAGCAGACAGCTTCTGTCTCAGTAAGAGTCCTCTGTGCCACACAGCGACTGTTGGAATTCCACAATTGCAGATTATGTTTTTAAAATTGTATCAACCTCCTGTTTATTTTTCTCTTTAACTTGAAAAAGAAAGACGAAAATGGAGTGCTTTGTTCAGGGATTGTGACATGAGTCATTGCAGCCTGGTTTAAACTATGGGAAGGGCTATTTATTTCTGGGATGCAAGGTCAAAATGTTGGGTCAGTTTTACATGGTGAACAGACAGTTAGGGTGTCTGCTTATTCATACTTGAACATCAGACTAAGTTTTCTATATATAATCCTTTAACAAGATAATGAGCCTCAGGCGTGATGTGGCAGCCCGTCCCTGCAGGAAGTTAACAAACCGATGATGAGCTGATTGAACAGTCGTGATGCCTCTCGTACGGCGGAGGTCGCCCAGATATCTCAGTACGACGGTGTTTCAGAAACACTGTATTGATGCATTTTGTATAACGCATGTTCCGAAAGCGTCGTCGTATACACTTAATATCTTGGATGCGGTTTTGACGGTACCACAATAGATTTATTGTACACAATTGACAAATCTGGTTATTTGCAAAGAGTTGAACTTTAGATTTTTTTTTTCTTGAATCATGTCATTTTGGGTGATGTTTTTTTTCGTGTAATTTATATTTAAAAAATGAGTCAACTTTGTTTCAAACAAAGCTGTATAATATTTTTTGCTTATTTGATCTGCATGGAGAAGTGTGAAATGATGTTTACGCTGTATTTTACAGTGAAAGCACACCATCAAAATATTTATACATCTTTTGTTTTCCATGTCAGACTGAAATAAATACCAAAGTAGTTTCTACTTGTAATGTCTCGTTCTTTTCTTGTTTATAACCTTGCATTGGAACTCAAAACAAAGCAGCCAGTGATTATCTATTACAACACTTTAATCCCCGCTTGTCTCAGGTTTTGACATTTCCTCAAACACCACTTGTGAACAGACTGTATGTCCTTATTGTACCAAGTTAACATTTGTTGACTTTACTCATCATCCCTCCACAGCTTGCTTTTGCCTGCACCTTTTCTTCCCTCTATGTTGCTCTTAAATGACGTCCGTACTCTGGTTGCCGCCGGTTGGTTTTCCCTGTCACCGGCCGGTCTAGCCACTCTGCCTCTCTCACTGAACCCAGACTCTTTAGGGGATCTGGGAAGACTTTGGCCCTCATTTTTAAAAGTCCTCTCACTGTTTCTTTCTCCCGATCTAAGCAGCCTGTCGCCATCCTGTCTGTGCCCGTGGTTTGAGACTCCCCTGCCTCCGTTGTTGGCCGTCTCTTTCTGCGTGTGTTTGTGGAAGCCGTCATACTTCCTCTTGGGCACGAACTTTAACGCCTCCTCCCATTTCCCCGTCTCCTTGAGAGTGAGCATGATGCGGATCATCTGGTCCAGAGTCAGATTTTTGGCTCCCATCTCCCAGTGGAGGAACTCGTCCAGTGGTAAACGGGCCGTGGCGAGATTCAGACGCTTTGCATTGGCCAGCGACAGGCCTGACTGGATCGACCGGTCCACCAGTGCTCCAATGATGTAGACCTTGGAGTGGTCATACTTGCGGAGAACGTTGGGGGAGTCCGCAGTGAGGTACACAAGCTGTTCCCGGGGGAACCGATCCACATGCTGCTGGTCAGTGCTGGTGACCAACAGGCGGTCCCAGGCCTCGGCACCGTAACGCTTGACCAGCTCGCTCCTGTAGGCTCCGTCCGCCTGCAGGTTGCAAAAGTGCAGGTGGTAAGGCTCGGCGGCACGCCGATTCCACCCTTCCACCTCCATCAGCTGGGACACGGTGTTCTCCAACTCCCGCCTGGCCATGTTTGACTCGTAGCTCATGTCAAGCACCAGTGGCTGACCGAACAGCATGGCCTGGGCGCTCCTCCAGGCCAAGAGCTTGTCCAGGGAGCGCCCCCAGAACTGGAGGATTAACGTGTTTTTAAGTTCCGATCCCCTCTCGTCCTTCGCATCGCAGTCTCGTATTCTCCTCTGCTCCAGCGAGGCATCCCTCGCTGTCTTCCTTTGCTGCTGCTTCTCTTTACGGGCCCTTTTGTGGCCCTCCTTAATGGCCAGGTACTTCAGGTACTTCTTCCTGGCGGACTTGGTGGTGAGCTCGGCCAGCGTCTGGACCTCTTCATCGCTCATCTCTTGGGGTACAAGCTTCCCAGCTTGCCGCCACATTGTAACCAGATCGCGTGTGGCCTCGAGGGAAGAACTGCCCTTTGAATCACCACCTGGTTCTTTGAGGTTATCATCATCATCATCATCGCTTGCTTCCTTTTCCTCATCCCGTTGTGGCCTCTCTTCTGATGCTACTCGGGCTCTCATCACAGATTTCCATTTGTCCAAATCTAGTGTCTGCATTTCCTCGGGATTTTCTCTTTTTGGCTGGAGGGCATCTTTCCACACCGGGATCCCAGTCCGGAAGTGACCAGCAGAAACGTGTGGCCGGTGACGACCTGCGCTGCGGACTAAGAGAGAAGCACATGGCCTCTTGGTGACACAGGGCGCCAAACAGAGGCCGCCTCTCCAGAGTTCACACACACCCTGGGAAGTGAAGAGTCGTAGCATCGCGATGCAATATATGAAACTGCAGCGAAGTACCAAAGTACAAAAACGAGGAAATATAGACTGCTGGACTGTCACTCTGTCTGTGAGAATTTAAACGGAACAAAATGTATCGTCTGCATCTCGAGTCTTACATGTAGTTTCGTCCACCTGTGCTCGCGACGTTCACGCTTGTCCAAAATCAAGAGAAGGTCACGTTGTTCAAACGGTGTCACACTATAACGTGTCGTAGTGAAACAACATCGAGTGTGTGGCTCTAAATATTTCTCTCACTGACGTTGACTGACAATAACACGTCATGTCAACCAACATAATGACCCTACTGCTCACTACTGATGCCTTTAATTCTCCACGACAGGTCAATATACATTTTAAAAATCATGTTTACACTACTGACAGTGTCACGTGGTTTCCAGTCGGATTTGTTTTCACGGTGGCGTCCAGCATTTATGACGTAAGTTCCTCGTCTTCGCACAATAAGGGAAGCTAACTTTCTTTTAGCCTCCAAGATGAGTCTGTTTTTGCCAAAATTAGCTTACAAGAAAGACATAGATGAGGTCATTAAAGGTGTAGCAGAGAAAGTCTTGGTGTTGAGGTTTGGGAGAGACGAAGACTCGGTTTGTCTGCACCTCGATGAGATTGTAAGTAGGATCTTTAATGCAAATAATCTAATGGCTGCTCAGTCTGAGTACCGCGACTATTTAGCTTTTGCAAATGTGTACCGTTTCTGTCCCTCCAGCTGTCAAAAACTGCCCACGACTTGAGCAACATGGCGTCCATCTACATCGTCGATGTGGATAAATCTCCCATCTACACACGATACTTCGACATCAGCTACATCCCCTCCATTGTTTTCTTTTTCAACGGACAGCACATGAAGGTGGATTATGGGTGAGTGAATGGAGGTTAACGTGGCTGAGGTTGTGATCGTCTGATCCAGTTTATCAAAAGGGCGGAAAATGACGATGCATTAAAATGCAGATTGTGGTTCTATTATTGTCTAGTAATCATCCCAGTCTGCAGAGCCCATTGACATCTTCAAATGTCTTGTTTTGCCCCACAAACGGTGCAAAACCCTACAATATTCAATTGATATACTTAAAAGATAGCCCAAACCCTTTTTAGCGCTTTCCCTTAAAACATTACCAAAAAAGTTGGAGTTTAATGTTCTGTAGTTTTGGGAAACGGCCATCACATTGCCCTCTTTCCAACAGTCCACACCCCACTGGAGAAGCTGGTTTTGCATTTGTACAACAGATGCACACGCTGTAATAAAAGAAGAGTCTGACTGACCTAATTTTCTCTCTCAGCTCTCCAGATCACACCAAGTTTGTCGGCAGCTTCAAGACCAAACAAGATTTCATGGACCTGATCGAGGTCATATACAGAGGGGCCATGCGTGGGAAGATGATTGTCCAGAGTCCCATAGATCCTCGAAATATTCCCAAATTTGATCTCCTCTACCATGGGATTTAAACTCGACATCGCCACTGTGCGGCCCTATGATCGTAATGATTTCCCACTGAGTGGCATCAACCACAGCTGAACAACTGACACTTTGATATTCAAGCAACCGTCTGAATAAGTTTTGATATTAAATCGTGTAATGTTCCTTTTTATAAAGAAGGAAAATGACAAATTGTACAATACAAGAGTAAGGTGGAAAGACTGAAATCTATACACACGTTAGACTTAAAAATGAAGCGATGACGAGGACACACAATGAAATGGGCTCTGTTATTTTATGAACTGCAGTACGTGCTTCATGAATGAATGATGTGCTCTTAGCCATTCTCATGTTCTCCATGTCTCATGTTTGATAGAGAAGATGTGTGTTTTGATGAAATAGGTTCTGCTAATTTATTGAGATTTTACTTCTGCCTTATGAAATGCATTCATGCTGTTTCCCATGGAAAAGAGCTGTATTATCAGCAGTGAAATACAATTAATTTATCCAATGTACATGCTCTGTTTTTTTTATAATAAACTTTTATATTTGATCATTCATCATTAAGGACAACCCTAATATTAAATAAAACTGCCAACAGTGTAATTTCTGGATAATGAATACAATAAATCCATATATGAATTTATATATGAATCCTACATTATACAACACCAAACCTAAATCTGAAGCTTTGCTGAAATAAATTAGCGGTCTTTGGTTGGTGGCCCATATAGTGCTGGGTGATGATTGAATATGGTAAGTCATCATCTTTCAATGGAAACATTATTATCATATATCGCTATACCGTGAAACACAATTCAAGTGAAGTTTTCAATTAAATGAGAAAATACACAGTACTTTTAATTTATCAAGTATTTGATTCACAAGATTATAAAAAAACATTAGGTTATTTCATATAGTTTTTTTATTTTTATTAAATGACCTAATATGCTATTTTTTGATATATCTCTTAATTTAAGATATGAAATGACTTGTATCTTGATGATTTTGCCGTACTTTCTAGGATTAGAGACTGAATAGAGATAATGTAATTTGACAAATACACAAACCGTAATGGGTACAGTCATCACAATCCTTCTCAAATTATTAATAATTCTTACTTTTGCATTTAGTAGCTGCCCCAACACTAACACAGAGCAATGCAATACTGAGTACACCCAGAACAGGCCACTGCCACTGGACCCATCTGGCTGCAGATTCCTCTTGAAACCCTAATAATGAAGGATGTGTTTTCATCTCCAGCACCATGTAACATACAGGCATGAGTTATCAATTGCTCCTACATTGATTGTACAATCAACTGTGTACCTGCAGCATGTCTTCCTGCTCTGCTCCCTGCTCCGGGGCGATGGGCGCTGTGCATCTTTTATTTGTAACCCAGTTCCGCGATGGGCTTGGCCCAGGAGTAGTCGTTGGTGCGTAGAGGGAAGAAAGGGGCCATGAAGGACTTCGCTCTCTGGGCTGGATTCATGTCTTCGGCGTCAGGGTAGTTAGCATTACGGTGGTCCTGATACCAATTGTCGAAAAGCCTGATAACAATTCACACAACAGAGAATAATGTAACAATCCTACATTAATCATTCTTAGTATATAAAGTAAATGAATTGAACGAAATGCAGCGTGATGTTGAGCACAGAACAAGGTGGACACCCATTGTATATTTGTTGTTCAGGATCAAAGGATAGGTTCACATTCTTTTTGTCTTTGTCTTTAAACAAACACGCTGAAACATATTTTGGTCTCAGGTAACCTTCAGTGGAACTTTGTAATGAATTTTTACGCTGAGCAAGGATTTTGTCCCCATCACGTCTTTTGTGGAATATTTCGTAGCCAATAAGGGATGAAGAAACAATTACAGCAGCCAATCAACTTGGACAGAAGACAATTTTAGATCTTGAACTTATGTAAAAGTACTAACACCACAATGTGAAAGTACTACAAGTCGCTGTCCTGTGAGAACCATGTACCTCGGAAAAGTCAACTTTTCATGAGCTCAGAAAAATCCTGTTTTCTGCTTTGTGATGATGCATTTTTTAGATGTCCAAAAAGCTTTTTAGCTTAAGGGGGAGGACCATTTTCTCATAACATAAAGGAACCTTCAGTTTATCACAAACATAAAACATCTTGAGATACAAGCTTTTCCCCAGACCGGAAGGGTATTAATTAAAAGTGTTAATGTACTGAGCTACATTCCACACAGGCACTGGTTTTAAATAGACTTTTGAAAAGGTGAAAATTTCTTTAATTAAGCATTGGACTAATAATTACAGTTCCTACTTGTCAACAAAACTGAGATGGGTCATTAGCTGCGTTAACCACCCGAGTCAAACACAGGACATGAACAATAGCGATATCTCACCGTCCAGTTGGAGAAAAGGGAAGCACTGTCTATCTGGCCGTTTTTGCCAACTCCCCCGAAGTACTGGTTGGTGCAGATGTTGCAGTGGTCGGTTCTGGACCAGTCCCAGTATGGAATGTAGAACTCTTGGTTCCCAGTGAGCTCCCTGATTTCGCTAGAAACACTTGGTGCCAGAAGACAAAAGCAGGGCCCTTGTGTGCAGAATTGGTGTCATAGCCCTCATATCTCTTAGCTGAGTAGTAATGCATCCACACATGCATATGTGTTGTGGAAAACATAGTTTCCCTCCACTCTTGTGTCATTGCTTCTAAGGATCATATAGCGGCTGCTGTGGCTCTGTTTCGCCTTGTGCAGGCTCGAGAAGAAGGTCTCCGTCTCAGAATCAGTCATATCTGTTATCTCTTTCCTCTCAATGTCGTGCCGTTGCTTACATTGGGGTCCTCTCCAGCCCGGGAGGCACTGACTACAATCAAAACCATCATAGTCTCCTGAGCAATTACAAGCTGCATCATAGAAGTAGTGAGGCCAGTCCACCCTGTAGTCCAGGGGTCTTGGTGAGTATTTATGCCGAGCTTCTAAACAGATTCCTCTCCCTGAACTAAACCCACAAACAGAGCCAATGAAGAGGCAACACGTCCGGGTGTTTAAAGCCTCTGGTGTTGTACAGGCACGTGGAAACTGAGCCTCCACCTCTCTGTGGCTCATCAGATACAGCACAAGGGCCAGCCAAAACCAGTGCAGCGACAGCATCCTGTCAGAGCAGATGACGACAGATAGCTGCCCAATAAGGTCCAATGAACTTCCTTTTGAAGAGTAAATCGTGAAATGCTTGTCGGACGAGTATTAACCTATAGTCCCAGGTATTATTCCGACCTGCGACACATTTCTGTGTGTCCTAATGCTGCGTTCACACCAAAAGCGTTTTGCAGCATAAGGCTACAATATTTGAAAGTGTCGAAGTGTCAAAACAGCTGATTGTTTACACTGCTCTGCCTCTTGGACTGTGTTTTACATCACTGGACCAGCCAAAGAGGTTCATTGAGGTGGGAAAAATGGAAACATATTTACATTTAAACATGTATTTAATGTCATGAGGGAATAATTAAAGCCTCATTGTTTAGTTTAGCTATATGCTGTAAGAGCATAGAGAACACTACTGATCAGACATTGACATGAACAATGAATGTCACGCTGAATCAGCAGTGTCAACATTTGGTCAGTGTCCTGTGTGGCCCTGTGTACTGAAGGACGAGAAGTTACACATAACCTTGGATGTTGTACTCTGTAGAGTTATTGATCACTTATGTACAGCAGTCCTTTATATGTTTTTAGGGCAGCAAACATCTTACCAGCTGCCTACCAGGTCTACACGTTGAATCACCGAACATGTTGGTCCATAAAAACACATTTCTCTTCAAGACAGGGAACGTCTGTCAGATAAAAGGTGTGGGAACACTATGCTCTTCATTTGCTGATGTAATATACCATAAAGGGTAGCAATACGCCAATACAATGGAGAAAGCAAACAGTTTTTCAGATGTTTTAAAAGGCGGATTGACTGGGAGGTATATGGTACAATAGGAAGTGGCTATCACCCTGTTCTGTGGAAATTAAATATATATTTTCTTTTTTGCAGTAGTTACGCTAGAGAGTCAGGAGGTGACAAACATTTTGGTGACATTCTTACTTGCATGGCAAATGGGAAATCAAACCTCATTTGCAACGGGTATTCTCAAATAAACATGCAGGGATTTATCAGCATCAGTGTTAAATTGATTATTAGACAAATATCAGATACGCTGAATCAATACGGATATTGCTTTTAAAGGTTGGAGTGGGCAACTTGAATTGTATTGCGGTATATGAAATAAAAATGATATTATGATTTATAAGTGCTCAGTATGAATACAGACTGGAAACTACCCTTCGTCGATGAAGAGGGTAGGTTTTCATGTGACAACAGCTTAGTGCTTTACTGATTTACTGATTAGACCGATGTGTCATGCAGTCATTTATCAAAACAAATTACATTCTTGATTACAGCTTCACAAATGCAAGGATTTGCCACTTCACTCTCTTTAATGTCATTGGGAATTTCCTTTTTTATTTTTTATTATTTTGAATATTTCATGGACTGACAAATAAATTGATAGACAATTAATAAACCAACTGAGAATGAAAATAGTTCCAGCTCTACAGTCATGTACTGTATCGTTTCAAAAATACACATTCAAGATGTGCAATATGTGCACATCCAATATGTCGGCATGCATCAACCTACGAGACAAGGATTTAAGGTTATTTGTTAGTTGTTGGATGAATGCGATGATATTCAGTCTGCCAAACATGTCAGGTCCTGCATAAATATACTGCTAGTCAAGAGTTTTCTTTAAGTTAACCGGGCCCTACCTTCTGAATTTACTTTACTCCATGGAGGTGGCACCAGCTGTGGGTCTCAGGAGACTCTTAAACGTCCCGCAAGCAGAGGAGGAGGGAACCTGCTGGGGCTGTCTGCGTCAAGAGGTCCTGCTCCACATCTTGCAGTACCTGCCTCTGCTGGATCGGGCTTACGCTTCTCAGGTTCCCATAATGAGCCATCAGCCATCCGTCTGCACAGGAAGCAGTAACCTTACTTGTTGTGTTGTTGTTTCACGATGTTTTGGTTACGTCTTTACTTCATTTCATACTCTCAGGTGACTCAGAACAACTTTGTTGTGAAGCAGGTCGTGGAGGCAGATTCTCATGACGAACCTCGTGACTTTTCTGTCTGTATATTTGTGTGGAAAGTCAAATATTACACATGCTTTGTTAAGAAATCTTGCTGCTTTAGTTAGTTGCAATACTCTGTCCCATATTATTATCGAACGCTGAGTACAAGTGACAAGTTGACTTCACCAAATTCAACAAAGAAATCGAGCCAGTGGTGTCATGAAACATACATGATATTCAGAATGGTTGGTAGTAATGTCTTTACTATTATCATTCATCAGACAGACACCGTTTCTTAACGGCTGCCTTCAAGTGGCTCCCTCAAGCAAAACACTTACCACAGGTTTAAACTAGTCAGTTGGTCTCTTGACAATACACCAGGGGGGTTAAACACACATACACTCATACCTAGTGTTTTATTCCCTCCAACAACTCTTTTACTCTTGACATTTGAGTCAGGATGAAGGCTTGTCTTATTAATGGTTTCTGTTTTCTCCTGTGAATCATATTTTTGTCAGCTTGGCTCGAGGTTCAAAAAGTATTTTTGTCCACAAGCCCTTTTGTGGGAAATATGGTTCATTTCAAATCTGATACAGTGTAAAATACATAGCGAAGCAGTGTGTCCTCAAGGAATTTCATACTAGCAGGTTGTTTTGCTGTGTGACATTTTTTTATTCTTCTGGAGGTTGAATGTACTTTAATTGTCTATCACCCTTTGAATAACTAAACAGGTCTCTAGACTAACTTTTCTACAAATTTACATTCATATTTTTAACTTAACTGTATTACTGATAAATGCTTTGGAAAAAGAAAATCTACAGAAATATAAATATGCGGTTTTATTTCAAGGGAGTAGCACTTTTTAAATATAGACACGAATAATAAATGGTATAGTCAAATGTTATGGGCTACTCCAATGAAGTTAATAATTTAAACTGAAGTGTAATGATGTGTTTTATTTTAAAATTGATATGAATTAATTGATGTATCAGCCAATCTGTCTCTGCTTCACTCAGTGTTGAGCACTCGGAACGGGGCCGCACGAGTCAGCCACGCTGATCAAATCACGAGCACTAAACCAGCTACACAGAATGTGTTTGAGAGAGTCGGACCACTTTAATCTAAATTGAGATTTTCTTCAGGTGTGCCGGGGCTGGAAGCAGGCTTTTCACATGCCAGAGCTGTGACGTTGCTTTGAGTTTGAGTTCAGCCAACCAGCCAGCTCCTACCTGATGGCCACACACCCAGAACTCATCAAACAGATAAACAAAAGGCACTCCAACCACTTGCAGTATGCGCTTCAAGGTATGAACTGATGGTCAAGAGGAGTTTGTGATTAGGATGGTTAAAGTTTTGAAAAGTAAGTGAAAGTTTGTCGTGAAGGGATTTCTTATCTTCTCATCAAGTTGAAGTGTTGCTAGGTTTTTTTGTTTTCTCTCTCTGTGCCGCTTAGGTGGACAGCAGCTGAGAATCTGCAACATCCTCTCCCAACTCGTGAACTGTTTATTGAAAACATTGGGGCTCATCTCCACAGTCAGGCCCAGCTTCATGGAGCTGCCCGAGACAATTATTTCTGCTATCCTATTTATTTGTCGGCAAAGCGTAGACACTGTTGTGCCTTGACAGACACCTGGTGCCAAACATCTTCGATTACTGTTAGCACTGTAGTATTACAATGTTTTCTTCATCATTGTGGTGAAAGTACTCAAACATGAGCTTCTCTTAACTATGTAACACACCACCAGTTTAAAGTTCTGATTGCATTGTAATGTCTCGCCACCTGCTCCAAAGAACTAGGAGCTGCCTTTCTGTGTGTTTGTGCCACAACCCTCTGTACTCTTTGATATTAAGATTATTGGATTACGGGCAGCCTCTTCATCCTCTCATGTTGGACTGAGGACAGACTGGAGGCTTCAGTGACGCACGTTGCCTCTGTAGGAACAGAACTATTACAAGACAGGACGGACTGGAGCTCGCTGCTCAGCATGCTCATTTTAGTAAATATCTTTGCAACACAATGCATAAACGTCTTTGACATAAAGTTAAAACAAAAGATCACACTCACCCAATTTACTTTTCTTCTCTTAATCTTGAAAGATAAATCACAAACAAAGTGTTCATGCATCTACATCTGAAGGAGCCCTGTGGAGTTTTGGATCACAAGTGGTGCTGTAGAAGATTGTTTTGATGAGCATCATGTTTGTATTTTGTGTTTTACAAGCAAATGCTCAAGATGCACATACATCCAGACAAGGGCAATATGACGGCAGACATTTTTTCCAACTGCAGAGGGCAGCAAAAGCAAATATATATAACTGTTCGGCAACTGCTCTCACACCGGAAAGCTCTGCAGAGGGTTGTGAAAACCGCCCAACGCATCACCGGTACTCCACTCCCTGCCATTCTGACCATCCATCTCAAGCGCTGCCTCCGGAGAGCACACAGCCTCTGGACAGATGCAAACTACATTTCGCTGTCACAGTACTATGTGCAATGACAATAAAGTTGAATCTGAATCTGAATTAATGGAAAAGTATTAGGGTTGTACACAGCCTGGTTTTAATGCAGTATATGCAGGCAAATACATACCTTTTTTTTGTCATATCATAGGTGTACATAATCATTCCAAGAGAACGTTTTATTTCAGTCAAGTAAATACGCAGATACAACAGATTGTCCTCACAAAGCAAAATGTCTTTGAGACCAGGCAGAAAATAGTCTTCACGTGTGATGGAGAAAATAAATGCATTGTACATGCATGAGATGAGGTTGTTCACTATTATAAGCCAATATGTTTCGGTGATATTCAGTCAAAACGCTGTCCTTTAGCCGACAGTCACCCTGCTGTGAGAAGCTTGTGATAGACGGGATTGTTGATCACAAGACTCTGGTCAGATCGGCCATAGCACACGTGCTTGTGTCAACTGCTCCGGCCTCCTGTCGTCATGTTTCTATTGTATGTCTTGAAGTGTGTCTCTGAGTCACTGCGTCTCATTTAGAAAAATAGAGCCGTCTCTTACTCTGATCTGAACGAAGCTAAAGACGGTTCCATCTCCCATTTTTTTCGAAGGACAGCTATTTGTGAAGGCGGTGCACTTCTGTGACTTTGGCCACAATCCATTTTAGTCTGTATATACTGTTTGCATGTAAAGCACAGTAGCTTTATTTTTAGTTGCCTCAGCCATGTTCCTATTGAAATTGCGAACCAAATGAGAGGAAGACATTTGAACTGATATCATCTGTATATCTACTGAATTCTACTGATGCACTTTCACGAAGAACCACAAGATCAGCAAGATGAGCTGCAATGTCATTCAGGCACTTTGCAGCCAATTGACTTTGATCAGTTGGCCACTAAAGCTTTCGTTTCTATGAATCATTCTTGCTAGAGTTATTTTCTATTCTCACAAACATTTTAGGTTATAAGAAATTCAATTGGTGGGTGGAATTGTTTGATTTTGGACAGATAAGCCTTTTGGGAAAGGGACAAACAAAACCTTCCGGACCGCTCCATCATTCACAATGCTCATCGTTTTTACAGACAGCAAGATATATTCTGACTGAGCATTTATTAAACACCCTTTGGAGGTAAATGTAGTTGCCAAAAGGGCCGCCAAGCAAGACACTCTCAAATTGGTCGACAGCCAGGTCTTTTAATACATGGACAAGAACACATCTAAGTTAAGTTTGTTTTCATTAGCCATGTCTGTCAGCAGAATATTTATAATTATGATCAAATGGAAAAACAGTTTTTATCCCTGTGAATTTAGCTCAGATGTATCGAGTAAGATAAATGGTACAAATGTTCGAACAGCTTTTTACGGAAGAAGTTTCTCCGGCTACCAGAAACAAATGGCTGGACTACAACAGGGACCATTTTTACAACTTAAATTGATGGTCGTGCTTCAGTTTGTCATATTTATCTGTTGCATAAAATCAAGTGCCACATTATCCAGAAACCAGAGTGAATGTATAACAGACAAGACAGCCTGCCAGCTGAATGTTTCCCTGAATGTGTATAAGAATTAAATATTTAAGTTGTTTCTATGTAATAGAGTGAAAAAAGAATAGTTGCAAGATGCCATGAGGTGGATTCATCACGGATGATGTCGTCTGTGGACACCCTTGGACTGTGCAATGAAAGAGACTTGTACATAATTATGATCAGTTAAAGTAGATAATTGTTCTCTAACCTCTAATGGGCACCCATCATGTCCTAATTTTATGTTTTATGCCTCTGAATGTCAGCGAGGACTTTATCCTTTACTGACTTGCAGGACATTTTGTTGTGCAATTATGAAGTCATGCCATCTGCTAGTTTAATATTGACTGCATTTGTATTCAGTTCTTATAGATACTAATTTTAATAGCCAAGGATAGGCCAAGTAAGGGCTGCAGCTTTTAATAGTGCATCGGTGACAACTTCTTGATTTATTTATCTAAGATTTATTATAAACCCCAATAACCCCTTGTACTTTCCCTAAAGAAGTAGTATTTGGCCCAATCTCAATCTCCACCCTCACAGACTTTGAGGCGCACTCCGCTGAGTCCGTGAGGGTTCAGGGCTGTCCCACTGTCAAATAGTTGGGTGTTTGAGGGCTTTCTTTGAGCCCTTGATGAACCCTTTCCGTAAGTCAGCATTAGATGCCGACTTTATCCAAGGGAAATACCCACAATTCATAGCAATGTGACGTTAAACACGCAGTTACCAATAGAAGCATAGAGACGTAAAGAAAAAGTAAACAAAGAGGAGGGCACGTGGGTGTTCAGCCCGATAAATTACATTTACACAACATCATTAAGGATTAAAGATGGGACATAAAAACACATGAAAACAGAGGAATGCAAGCAGAGACTATATACATGTGTGTGTGTATATATATATCTATATATTTTAAATTATTATTAAACTATTCATCAAACATTTTGTTTTGTTATTAAACTGTTTTGACAAAAACGAGTAAATAGATTATTTGAAATCATATCATATCATATCACATCATATCTCGTGAGTAAAAGAGCCTGGAAGACGTTCAAATCAGGAAGTAAAAAGTGTTGCACATGCTATCATGTTTCAACACTATATAGGTCTCAAGAGTTTGATCCGTCTCTGCCAGCATGGTCTCCAACATTTAGTATTTTTTTTAACTCTTAATAAAAGAGTCACAAACTATTCGGGGCACTATGTGTGTTAGTCATTAAAAATTATTTTTGAAATTGTGTACACACACCCTCATTATTCTGGAGACCTTAATGAATTCTGTCAGATGTGGTGAAGTTGGCTCATCGTTTGATTATTTGCCCTCAAATCGTTTCGTTGTGCGGGCGATGCCCTGCTAAAATTACAAACCTACAAAGCCTTGAAAATTAAATAATTTTCCTATGTTAGTTTGAATTATTGTCAAAGCATAATTTTGTCCAACAAAAATAGCATTAATGTCATGTTTTTTTAAAGATTATTTTCTTATCTATAGTGCGCTTGCAGCCATTCTCCTTTGTGTTCCTCCTGCAGAGCTCTTTTCCTTGTCCTAAATGGGCCTCAAAGAACATTTTATTAATCAACCACCACAACATATCCTCTGTCTAATGTACAAAACAATATGTTTACAGAGAAAAATAGGCAAAACATAATGTTGCTAACTAGACAAATACACCTCTATACGTGATTAACTGTGTGTCAACTCGTTATCTTTCAGCCAATAAAAAGGGTTACATCAAGCTTCAACCCTCCCTGTGAGAAAATGGTATCATTATAGAGAAAGGGAATAGCATGTATTACAATACAAGTAACTGTTATTTATACTGCACTTACCTCCAAGCAGAGTGCTTTCCTAGAAGGAATATAAACAACAGCCAACACAAAGATATAAATATAAGCACAAGGGCATTCAAATGATACAACTCCAAGACCGAACCTGAGTGCTGTCTCCTGCTCCACCCACAGCTGAGCTAATTGTATTTTCTTTGTGATGATTCACATGCTGGTGGCACTTCAGGTACAGACTAAGAGCTGATGAAGTCAGATGGCTGGTATTACTCAAATCCACATGATCTCTCCATCATTCCAAACACAGTTGTATAAGTTTTATGAAGAGTATCAGCTCACAGGTACATTCTTGTCTTCATTGTTTGTCAAAAGTATGCTTTCAAATCAAATTGATTGTGTATATATTTGTGCGTTAATTCAGTTTTCAACCAGCACTGTAAACAGCTCTGTCCATCTATCAGATTATTGCATAGGGCTGTTTTTACTGTAACCTATTATATTGAGTGACTTTAACAGCTCTGTAGGAAGCAGTGTTCCATTGCATGTGTCTGGGGCTTTTATTGTGAAGGATACAACGGAAAAAGGAAAAGAGAAGACATGTCCTAGAAGTGTGTGAAAAGAAATAAAGTGGTTGCCGTCTTGTGCAGACTACTAGAGCCTCGTGTTATTATTGTATTACTATTATAAAGTGTAGTCGCACCATAACCCTCGGCTACATTACGAGTGATGTAGAAAGCTAATGACGTCACACTTTAGGAGACCCTCCCTGAGGGTGGTGGCCTGATCCCGCTGCCCGCCAGCCAACAACCCGGGCACGGTGCGGGAGTCACGGGAGGGGCACCGCGCGGCGCAGGACGAGTCTGCCCCTTCCCTGGAAAACCTTTGTCGAACACAGCGAAAGGAAGCAGCCCACCAAGAGACGTCGGTGGCTACATACATACATACACCTTCGTGCTGAGAGGGGATGCTCGGGGTGGCTGCAATGACGGGCAGGTGAGACGCTCCCACTGACCGGTTAGCAGCAACACGTTCACAACCGCTGACGTCATATTAGCTCGTCGACGTTAACGCTGGGGGAACAGTTAGCTAGCCGCTTCTTTACGGCACCAGCGGTGTGACCCATTCATAACGTTGTCCGGGCTAACAGTTTTAAAAGGCCTCCCTGTTCATAAATGTTGTAGCCATCGTTAGTTAAATCACGTTATGTGCTGTCCCTCCCCACATTGGAGCTAATTAAGTGTCACATGGGCATGCTAGTTAGCTTTTTTTACATTTGTATTCTCAACATTTCTTATTAATTATTAGCGCTCAACACTCGTGAACTCTCATCATAGAGGTTATGAGAGTTGAGTGGAGTTCTTTTAAAGATGGCAACTATTGCGTGGAAAGACATTACTGGCCAACATGATGCTAATTATCTAGTTACTTGTTGTTGTAGTGTGCATCTTAATAAAACATATTTATGTCTAACACGCAGCTTCAGTCAGCATTGGCCTCACACTTTACTGACCTACTGGCAGAAAGTTGTGGAACAGCATTGAAATCTTGGTATTATCTGTTAATTTATTAGGTGTGTGTGTGTGTGTGTGTATATATTAGAAATATGTGCGCTTGAGCGCACGTCATTAGACCAAGGAAAACCAGGAAAGGCTGCACGTCGACGTTCAGCTAGGTTTCAGTACCTCTCTTCCTTTACCAAATTAGGAGGTGGCAGTGGAGTGAGTACCGGTGATAGTGAGTTCACAAACTCATTCACAGACTATTTTTCCACTCCCCACAGTGACAGCTGCTGAAACAAGCTCTGGCTGTTAATGGAGTAGCTCAATAGCTATGTGAGAAATGATAAACATCGGCCCAGCCTTGCACCCCAATGTCCAGCCTAACATTTCACAGGCCTGTGGGGTAGCCGTGTGCTAATATGTATATTTCCTGATCTTGTGCAACAGCATCGCTAACGCCCTGGCCAGTGCCGCCTGTGAGCGCTGCAAGAGTGGCTTTGCTGCGACCGAGAAGATCGTCAACAGCAATGGAGAGCTGTACCACGAGCACTGCTTTGTGTGTGCCCAGTGTTTCCAGCAGTTCCCAGAGGGACTCTTTTATGAGGTAGTGCACGGTAAACCGTTTCACAAATCAATACATTGATGAGCTATACTTTATGTGCTGCACGTGCGCTGGGGATTTGTCAGTACTCTTTCTTTTTTATATATATGGAGAATGTATTGACTGTTTCTCTTGAGTGAAATTATCTCAAATCCTTTTCTCTTCACAGTTTGAAGGAAGAAAATATTGCGAACATGACTTCCAGATGCTCTTTGCCCCTTGCTGTCACCAGTGTGGTGAGTGTTACAGGGCCTCCTTCATTTCGGGGCCTGTCCAGATCTAGTGTTTGTGGACCCCAGAAAGACTAGACTAGACTACACTTTGTGTAAATATTAAAGTATTTTGTATTTGGATATATATTTGACCTTGTCTAGATCTAATTGAGGTACCAGAATGCATCTTTGGTGGTTCTCAAGTCATTCTTTTTAGATTAGACTAGAATTGTTTTGATTTTTTTTCTGGTCATGCAGTTGTTTTGCATTGGTTTATATTAGAAGTGTACATCTTCACTAGCCCCATGACTCGATTTGATTAGGATTCATCTGTCTACGAGCATTCTCAATGATACATTTTTGGGGATATGGCGACTTTTTCATAAATAACAGTCAGTTAATCTGGACTTTTTATTTAAAAAGTGGTTTCAAAAATTGGACGACAACAGTGTATTACTAAAAGTTGCATCTTTTCAATATCTTCCAGCACATAAGACATTACATTTCAGCCTGTATGTATGTATGTATGTATGTATGTATGTTTGTATGTATGTTTTTCTTCAGCTCAACATTGTTAAAACAAACAGCTAATATTGGTAGCGGGGGCAACAGGCTAGCGGACTGGCGAGTGCCGCCTCTCACCTCCTTGCATAATGTGTGTAAGTTTAGTCTTGTGAAACCCAGAGATCAAAGGAGTAGAGCCGAGAGGAGAGAAAGAAGAGAGAAACAAGCGTGACAGTAAATGATGGCAAAACAACAAAGATTCATTCACACCTGAAATAAAGCCAGGCTTCAGATAATGTTCTGTCACTGCATCGATGTAAAATCGTTCACGTCTGCGTCGCAATGCATCTTATAATTGATAAATTCCCACACCTCTGGTATACATGTGTGGAAGGTTTGCCATGACACAATAAAACATCTTGATTAAGCTTTAATTTAAAGCAGTCAGTGTTCACGCCGCAAATCCTTTCTATCTGCCCTCCTTTTGCTTTTGGATCGTTGTCTACTCAAAACCGCTTGACAAATCTTTCATAAACCGCTCCATAGCAAGTGGTGTGCAGCAAAGCATCAGGCCGTCACCACATCTTCACACGCAGTTTGGGAACCACTGCACTGTGGCACATTTGCATGTGAGCATCCCTGACCTCCATCTGCTGTTTGAGAGCTTAGATCCCTGCGTGTTCTCACTGATCTTTAAATGTATTCATACTTTTGTTTAACTTTTTAGTTAGAACTTCCCACTAGTGTTTATATGACCCAAGATGCATTTTAGTGCTACCTAAGCTTAATTTAAATACTGCTCGACTGTGCCCAGGGATAGACGGACATGCGCTAATCAAATTAAATGGATACAATTACAATGCATTCAACAGTAAAGTGTCACTTTGAGAACATTATAGGAAGCACTATAGTGCATTGAAGTAACGCATGAACTCCATAACTGTGTGCTCATTAGGAACTATGATATATGAATATGCATGTTGTGTAGGATATGAACAATACACTGATAACATGCAGTACCAACAAATATTGAAGGACTTAGACTTGCCTCAAACTGATCGCTCACTTATGGGTTTCCCTCAGGGGAGTTCATCATTGGTCGTGTCATTAAGGCCATGAACAATAGTTGGCACCCTGACTGCTTCTGCTGTGACATTTGCCAGGCTGTGCTTGCAGACGTGGGATTTGTCAAAAATGCTGGCAGGTAAGCATCCCGCCTTATTACAGTCTTTATATCGAGACACTGACACTTGTACTTTTCTTGACACCCCTACATTTTGTTCTCAGGCACCTGTGCCGCCCTTGCCATAACCGCGAGAAAGCTCGTGGCCTGGGCAAGTACATCTGCCAGAAGTGCCACGCCATCATTGAAGAGCAACCTCTGATCTTTAAGAATGACCCCTATCACCCAGACCACTTCAACTGCAACAACTGTGGGTCAGTCTTGCCTCTCCACCCCACTGTGGAGCACAGAAAGCAGTACACATATTTATGACATCACGAAACATAATCTTCAATGTGTTTTGATGTTTCTCCGCCCACAGGAAGGAATTGACAGCAGAGGCCAGGGAGCTGAAGGGAGAGCTCTTCTGTTTGCCCTGCCATGATAAGATGGGTGTGCCGATCTGTGGTGCCTGTAGGAGACCCATCGAGGGCCGTGTTGTCAACGCCATGGGAAAGCAGTGGCACGTGGAGGTTTGTCTAAAAGAATGAGACTATTTATGATGCGCTGGATACAGTATATACGCAGTATATGTATTTTAGGGATGGTCACCATGTTTTCCCCTGTTCATGATTTGATAGTTTTTTTTAAGATGTGAGGACAGGCAAGTGTGACATTATCTTTACATTGAGGTGCCAACTTGATTCAGTTTATATTGTAAGTAAAGTTTTGACACTGAAGCAGAATACAACTCTTTAATTCATTTTACGTTTAGTTACCATTACTTATGGACAGGAAAATTGTATTGAATACACAACTTTAGTACCAAAAACACTGTTAATGAGCTAATTCGAGGCAGTAAGAAAAATGTGAGCACTCTTAAAAAGATAATTTCTCCCGAGGCCCAATGTTCATCTGTCTGGAGGCTGCTGAATTCTTTACTGTTTAAAAAGCTCCAGACTATCAACAGTGTATAGTAGTCAATTTAATGCTAAATACAGTCATTTGCTGAAATAAATTTAGTTTCTAACCACTTCAGAAACCTTTATTGCGCACTCATCAGAAAAGTAGAGCTTTTAAAACACAGTGGGACGCCACACTAGTGGGCTGAATGTGATTTTAAAAACAAAACAAAAACAACAGCAATATTTCACCACAGGTCAAGTCTATAACTTTTTTAAACATTTCTAACGAGGTAAACACATGTATTATTCATGTTGTGTTGGCAACTGTTCCTCTAGTCAGTTTCACATCCCCACATTGGGAGTTTTTCCCCTCCCTCTTCCCTCAACAACATTTGTTTTTGTTGACAGCATTTTGTGTGTGCTAAGTGTGAGAAGCCTTTCCTCGGTCATCGACATTATGAGAAGAAGGGGTTGGCCTACTGTGAGACTCATTATAACCAGGTAAGAAACCAAAGAGTCAGGTAAAAGAATGGACAAGGCGGACATAATATTAGCAATGCTTGCTTTAATAATAAAATAAAACATCCTGTCTCCTTGCATTTTTTTAAGCTCTTCGGCGATGTGTGCTATCACTGCAACCGTGTGATTGAAGGCGATGGTGAGTATTAATCTGATATCTTCAGGGCTGTGGTTTACATAGAATGTTGCTTGAACATACAAAAGTTTAATGTTCATTCTGTCCCCCCCCCCCCCCCACCTTTAGTGGTGTCTGCTCTCAACAAGGCCTGGTGTGTCAGTTGTTTCTCATGCTCCACCTGCCACACAAAACTCACTCTCAAGTAAGTGACATCGCTCAATAAAAGCTCTCATTAATAGCTTCTATTTACTAACTAACTACTATATTTTCTCTAAATGTTGTGTTACACTCTTACTTAACACGTAATTTAGTGCCAGTGTTAACACTTGTCTGTGCGTGTTTCACTTTCCTGCGACAACTTTTCCTCTTTGGCTCTTTTCTCCCCCCTTTTCCTCTTTGGCTCTTTTCTCCCCCGTTTTCCTCCAATTTCTCCTCTTACATGCTTCACTTCACTTCTGTGGTTACTCAGAGATAAGTTTGTTGAAATTGACCTGAAGCCGGTGTGCAAGCACTGCTATGAGCGCATGCCCGAGGAGCTGAAACGCCGCCTGGCTCGACGCGAGCGCGACGCCAAAGACCGCAAGAAAAAACCTGCTGTCTGTCTGTAGTTATTAATCTTGACAACTCACCACTCCATCCTTGGTTGGTGCTATCTCTGCCTTCCTCTTTTTCTGTGGTGTTTCATGTTTGACAGAATGGCATGATGTCATGATTTGTCTTTTTTTATTTATTAGTGTAGTAGTCTCCTGCAATTGTTATGCGTTAATGGAGTTTATGCGAAACCTCTGGCGTATACATTTATATCAAACTTAGTTTTGGCTCAATTGATGCTTATGAGTAGGGCTTCAACTAACAATTATTTTCCTTATCAATGAATCTGATCAATTAATGGAATATTTTTTTAGGTCTATAAAATGTCATAAAACAACCACAATTTAAAGTGAGGAGATTGTGACTTCAAAGACATTTCAACCTGCAGTGTTGGTAATGTAGACATAGAATAATGCAGGTGTGAGGGGGAATCTGAAAGGTTAATGTGAGCGAGAGACAAGACATTAGATTTAGTTTTGACATTTCTTTCCTTCTTTGCAGGAACAAGTTTGTTGAGTTTGACATGAAGCCTGTTTGTAAAAAGTGCTATGAGCGGTTTCCCCTGGAGCTCAAGAAAAGGCTCAAGAAGTTGGCGGAGTCCTTGGGACGCAAGTGAGCTGCTTTACAGCCAAACCGACCCTGCAGTTCCTGCTGTCTGCATAACAACACACGGACCCAGAGTTGTACCAGTACATCAGTATTTGTAATTTAAATCTGGGATCCATTTTAAATATATTTTTTCCTTTACACGCAAATGTATTTTTTTTTCTTCTTTTTTTACATTTTGAAATTGGCCAGATGCTTTTTTAATCATGGACGAGATTGGTGTCCCACTTTATTACAACTTTACCATGAGTATGATTGCCAACTGCTGTCTAAAAATGTTCTTGAATTTGAAGGTTGTTGTTTGATATTATGTTGAATAACATGTGTGCCTTGAATATATGAATATATATGTGTCTCAAAATGCAAATAAGGGTTAAAATGAGACTTACATCCAGTTACGCTAGTTATACCTTATTATATACATCTCAATTAGACCCAAAGCAGAATTCCAGCCTTTTCACCTTTTTGGAGTGTTTATACCTCTGTATGAATAACTAGTAACCACTATGCTCTTTAGAATATTGTAACGCTTCTCCTTTTGCTAACATGAGTATATATATATATATATATATATATATATATATATATATATATATATATATATTGCATGTTTCAAGAAGAACTTATAAATTAGCCATTACTGGGAGCAAGGGTCATATACAAACCTCTAAGTGTTGATGGATCCACTAGTTATGGTTAAAATAATGAATTAAGAAGCTGTGCCTCCTGTCCCTTTTCTATAAGCCTGGCTCAACAGGTAAATATGCTTTACAGATCAATTGCCCAATGTGAGAAATCATTCACAGTGAGTTGGGAGAAAATGTATTAAAGGGTGCTAATATGCTAAGAAACGCCACAACATATGCTAACTGTACGGTGCTGTTTAATTTCAGTAAGTATGACAGCGAAATTGTATTACTTTATATGTAATGTTTGCAACCTTCTGAGGGAAATAGTTAAAAGGAATACAGATGAAATGAACTTTCAGCTGATTATGTGAATACTTTGATGTAAAAATATAATTAACGAGTCAGCACACTGCTTGGGCTGATTGTACACTGGCAAATGTATTTAGAAAAAAATGAGATGTGCTACACAATAAAAAATATATATTTGCTTGGATGCGCGTTTTCTTTTTTTTTTATGGGATACTTGCATATTGTATTGCATGATGGAGAATCACAGTTAACTGCAAGTACAATGTTTTTGACATAATCTAGTATACTCTCTAACACATCACACAAAACACCAAATAAACATTGTTAATGCCTGAATTTCCACAAGCTAGATGTGCTGTAAAAGTCCTTTATTAAAGGTTGTGAAACCTATAAACCATTATAAACATTCAGTAATTCAATAATTAATTTACAGTACAAAGAAAAGAAAAAACTAAGAAAACAACAAAAATGAATGTGTAAAACCTATAATGAAGTTGCAATTTTGTGCCAAAGGCGCCTCCTGTTCACCTTCCCATTGAATTAAAGCCTGAGTCATTGATGAAACACCCCTCAATTTAAGAAACATAATCTTCAAGTTTAGGCCACACTTTTGTGTGAGAAAGAGGCAAAGGAAGAGAGAAAGTCGAAAGTGGAGCCTCAAGCTTCTTATTTTCCATCAAAGGGGTCATGTGATCTGTAATTATATATTTGAATAGTCCTGACTGATGTTAAAAGCAATGTTGAAACAATAGTTCTGTGTGTTTTGTTTGGGTAACATGTTTCACAGCTTTTGTATCTTGGGGATCTTTTTCTGTTTGCCACCTTCCATAACACACTGACAGAAAAAACATTTAGGTTACACTACAGCTGTCATCGCTTGTCCCCCTGAAGATTACCAACATGGAAGTGACAATGTTTTGACATAGTTACACAAGATATACAAAAACATGTCTTGTCAGCAAACATGTCAGCAGAATCAAGAGTTTATCACAAGTTCCTGTAGCAGAGCAAAACAAATGTAATTAATTCATACGTACAAGTTTCTGCATTGTGACTGTAAAAATTGTCGATAAATACAGATTACAAAGTGAGGGATACCACACCTGCTGTCAACAGTAGACGACTACTGATGGGGAACATGGAGGCGAAATCCAGACAGCCGGTTCTGAGAATGGAAAGGTGCCGGTGCCATGTTCTTATATTGTGGTCGGAGATGAGATGGTAAACCCAGGAAGTGCAGTCTGAATGTTGCCCATTCACCTAAGGTCATATCTAGGAGGTCTTTAAGGTCATCTGCATCACAAAAGATCAGTGCCGAGCCACTGAGGTCTTTGCTTCTCACAATATCAATATACTTACTGGGATACTTCATTCTTTCCAACTAAAAAAAAGAAAGAACATGTAAGCATTATCAACACAGAGGAGTGATATGATTTAGTTCCTGATCCTCCCTGATATGATTTATTTGATCTTTTCTGTTGCATTTGCAAGTCCATACATACTTTTGATTTTCACCATTGGATGAGGTGAATAAACAATCAACAAATACTGCTTGGTTGTGTATGTGTGTGTGTTATGGATACTTTTTACGGTCAGCTTAAAAAAAAAAAAAAGCAATTCTATATATTTAATTCAGTATATACCTCTCTATAGAATGTATTGTTAGTGGCAGGGTCCGCCATTCCAATGCTTGATAAATTGCCTACTCTATGCACAAGGGATTCAACTGGTGACACACAGGGATCCTTTAACTGTGAAGTACTTACAGGAAATGCAATGTATTTGTCACCAACAACAATCATTCTTCAGAAATGCTTCTAGAAAAAATATTCATTCATTCCCTACATCTTTTGACAGAGGATCCATTTTGAAACATGCAGGAAGTAATGGGACAATAAGCAGGGGCCTCCACAGTTGCTGATTGCAAGATGAAAAATCTTCATGAAAACAATAGTTTTTTTTGGCTGCATTGCTGCTCAAGTGTTACGCTGCACTTGTTGTCGCGCCAAATCAACGGGGACTGAAATCTGATAGATTATATTTGAAGAAATGTCTTACCTCTTTACACACATCCTCTTTATTCATATTGATGATAGTTGTGATTGGCAGAGGAGCAAGGTTCCTCATCCAACCAGAATCCTTCAGCCTGGAGGTCCCTCTGAGGTGAGCCAGCTCCTTCCTAATCGAACGATCCAGGGACACCGTCGCCTCTTCAAATGTTTTCAAGTCCTTCACCGTGAATCGGAAATCCATTTTGAGAAATCTTTCAAACATTTCAGGATCCCCATCCTGCTCAAGGAGGTCCTCAATCTGTGCACTCATCACGTACAGCTCAGCCCTGGACCCACTGAAGACTTCCCACAAGGTCTTTGAATCATCGGTGTCGGCCTCAGTGTTACGATCAATAACTGCTCTCTGCTGAGCGTCTTCCACACACTGGATAATCCAGCTGAGGCGGCAGGGCCACTGATTAGCCAAGACCACCCATGCTGCGATGAGGTCTGGTTGAGGAAGCTCCTTCTTCAAGGCCTTCATAATTATCACAGTCAGTCGCAAGGAGTTGATCTCCCTCCTCATGTACATGGCATCCTCTAGCATGTACTTGTTTAGATTCCTTTCATTGCTGGTCAGGATGCTCCTGATCAGCTTATCTACTTCCTTCTCCTCTACCTCCAGTGACTCTGTAGTTCTGTTCATCAGTGGATATGATTCTTTTGTGTCAAATACAATCTCCACTGAGGAATGGCTCTCTTTGAGGCTCCCAGTTCTACGCTTATCTTCGCTCATGATTACATGCTCAGGTTGTTTTGAATTCCTCGTGAGGCTGTCAAATAAACTGCGCTTCGAATCGTCGCACAGTGGTGGGACGGTGAAGGCCAGCGTCACGATGCGGTTCAACATCGCGTACGCTCTGTCTTCTTTGCTGAAGCAGCCATCCGCAAAGTTCACTTTCTGCACAAGAACTTCTGGGTTGACAGCCAGAATGGAAATATAAGGACTCTCCTCGTCCGAAAGCAGAATGTTGATTGTATCCAGAACTGCGACAATTTTCTTGGGGGAGCAGCGTTCCAGATTGGTGATCTTCAGCACCACACGGATCCTCCTCCTCTCAAACACCTCCATAAACTGGATGAATTGAGACAGAAACCACATCTCCTTCCTCACTTCGTTCATGAAGCCCAGCTGGATGCTGATGCGCTCATTGTCCATCCCCTTCTTGATGTTCAGATCCTGGCTGAAGATGAAGTTCTTACCCATCAGAAAGACAAACCTCACTGCGCTTGCGGCAGGAACTCCTATGGCAGCAATTACAAGGCCCTCCAGCACACCCACCTGGGTGGTTGTTCCATTCACCGGCGCGACAGGTTTCAGCTGAGGCTCGGGAAGGCCAAAGGTCATCAGGAATACCAGGGCGATAAGTGGAACCACAAGAATGGACAGGCAGAGAAACCACAGAGGGCAGCAGCAAACCTTTTTGGACCTCCAATAGTTTGGACTGTCCTCCAGCCTCTGAATTATTTTAAAAAAACAAAACAGGACAAACAAGAGGCATATTAGATTTCACTGAAGTGTTTTTGCAACATGGCGATGTCAGTCGGCAGTTTGTTGCCCACTTTGGCATGACATATTTTAACACTATTAAATAACAATGAATACTAATGACTTTTGTGATCCACTAACTTTTCATTTAACGCCATCGCCAGATCAAATAAGTATGTTCAATGTTCCTCCATCATACATGTCTGTCATATATTACCATGCTCTGTTTTCTTTTTTTTTAACCCTCTTTTCAACATAAAATACTAAATTTGAACTGACCTACTTTTTACTTTCATCTAATGACTTAATTTGACTTGCACTTGAATAAAATTACTTTAAGTGCATTTAAGTGACATATTATAGTACTCTTTCCATCCCTGCATATCTTCTAATATATATTCTTTGGTATCCGCCACCGAAACTTGACTCCCATTCCAGTACATCAAATGACTGTGATGTGACCTTGCAGAAATATATCTTGCTGTCATCAGTTTGCACTGGAAACAATTGTCTACTGAAGGTATAAGAAAAAAGAAGATGGATAAAATACTTAGTTTTATGTCTTGCGGCTCAGTAAAGCCACACAGATCCACTATCATGGCTGTAGACAGTGTAGATTTACAAACCTTCACTTTGACTTCTTCTTCTTCGTCATGTTGAGCCACACGGTAGAGCACAATTTGTAATTTCCCAAAGTTCATCTGCATGGCCTGAAACAGCCGTATGGCTAGCCCGGCCCAAAGCAGGTCACTGCCTGCAAAATGCCAGGCACTAAAATGTACATTAATGAACCGGATGTTATGCTGCTGCTGGTTCTGCTCTGTCCAAATGGGCCTGTAGAAGAGCATTCGACCAATGAGAGCTAGAAAGCCACAAAATGAAGGCTTAACTGAGCGAGGCTTGTAGCTTCCTTCGTAATTCTGCTCAATCTTCGAAGCTTCCTGCTTCATGTACACTGAGGAGACAAAAAACATTGATCATATCTGCATCTTGCATAAATAGCAGGTTGGGGTAGGCCACATGTGAGGATGAACTTAAAAATCAAAGTACAGAGACATTTAGACGTGGTTAGCTTGGACACAAAGAGGATGTGTTTTTTTAGAATTCTATGTTGAATATTTTAGCAATAAGTTGGTGATTAGGACTGATTGGGCTCTCACCAACTCTGATAAAATGCCCTGGCCATGGCACTAAACCTTAAACCTGTTTCAGGGGAAATAATCAACCCGACATTTCTGCAATGACAGGTATTTATTTAATATTAAATTGTTCAGGTCAGGGCAAGAAAAGAATACACATTCCAATGAAAATGGAAAAAAAAATCATCCTGACAGCACCCCCTGGTTAACACAAAGCCCAGGAACCTTGAACTTGTCTTTTCTATTGGAGTCCGCAGCTGTAAATGCTCCATTCGGTCTGTTCAATGTCACTACGTCCATACAATGGAAACTTAAGTTGTCATGTTTTAATCTTCACATATTTCCAATGCAAGGTGACTATGTAGCCTCCTCATTTGTGGAACTCTGAAGCCTCCTAATATGTGGTTCCTTTTGTGTATGTTCCTATTCAGAAATGTGCTTCTTATTTGTAAAGTTCAAGGTGGCACCTGCTCATCCATTGTCCGTGAGGTGAAAATATTGAAAATTGTAATTTGATGCGGTAAGATTTGCTCACATGTTAGCTGGGTGCAGAGTGTTTGTACATACCCGCCATTTGTCCAAGGATCATGCTAATTCGATTCTGACATGAGGAGTAGAGTCCCACAGTTGCAGGAGATGAAACTTTTGTCAGGGTCTTAGACAGTGCATATGCATAAATATCATCTGTAAAGAGAAGAAGAATATTTGGGGTCACCCAGACACATTTTCAGTTTCTTCGCAATTTCTCGCCTGGAATAGCCTTCATTTCTAAGAACAAGAACAGACTGGCGAGTTTCACATGAAAGTTCTCTTTTTCTGGCCATTTTGAGAGTATAATCAAACCCACAAATGTGATGCTCCAGATACTCAACTAGCTCAAAGGAAGGCCAGATATATATACATAAAATGGCATGGATAACTCATTTTACATCTCATTTTTTATTCAAATGAATTTAGCTGATGCTCTTCTGTGAGCAAAAAACGTTGAATTGCTCACATTTGAACTGATAACTGGATCTCCGGTGAACGGAGAGGACTCATCATTATATACTGACAACGTTCTTGATTAAAGGAAAACAGTTTTTTCTCCTTTCAGCCCAACAATGCTGAACTAAACTGAAATGACATACGATACACTTGTTCCTTTTAGGAACGTTAGGGGCACAGATAGACTGTGAACTCTATGAGCATTTTTCCTTTTTAGAGGAAAACAGGAAGTAAACATGGTTAAACCACTTTTTTATTGAACATTCTAAATTATAATGTGTCGGCTTTAATATAGGTTATATTACACTTTGAACTGTAAACGTGATTCTTATGTATTCCAAGTTCTTTAAAAGAAACAAAGAAATGTCCTGCATGCAGTGGGCTCTGTGCTAATTGATTAATGACAAACAATGAAGAACAAAACAGTCATACGGAAAGAGTTTCAAGGGACGCCTTATCCGGACTAACAGAAATAATAATACAAAGTCAAAAAGTTTCAAGTTGAAATACAACAATAACTGCTGGTGAAATGATATACATTACAATAAAGAACAGCTGAAAGAGAAAACGGGAACCCGCATTAATAATAGTAATAATATTTAATTCAGACGGGCAAAGGAACAGAGGCTGGAGACACAATGCGCACAGCACTTATTCCGACATTATAATCATTTTACACTCAGTTAATGATAATATTCACAGACAAAGTGAAACTGAAAGTGAGAATGGAGCCCTTTTGAGTATGAGGGGAGAAAGCTGTGTCACACATACACGTGTCATTACCTGCGGATAACTCACCATTGGTTGTCTTATACATGTTGACTGTGTTGTGGGGTTTGCAGCTTGCGCAGATAAATCCCTTTGACCTGCGAAATATGAGAAACAGCAAGGAACTCAGCGCAGGCAGAGGGGGGTTGTGAGTGTGGCTTCAGGCCCGTCCTCACTGAACATCATGCCCGAGCATGACAATGGTGCTTTCAGTCACCAGTGAGCTCCAATGCAAAACCCCACCAACTGAGGGGGTTGATTGAGTGCATTCGGTAAAACTTAAAAGATGTGTTAGTTTATGTATTAAACACCTCGACAAGGAAAGCGCCACGTGTGGAATGAATGACCATGAGAGCGCTTACGTGGCAAAAACACAAAATCTCAATCTGCAGTTTTTTCTTTTTGTTGATTGACAGGCATTTAAGTGAATTGTTTTAACATGATATCCTGACATTCATGTATGGACATGCACCTTCATAGAGCGCAGGCTGTTCTTTTTTATGTGCAGGGAAATGTCAACAGTTTTGCTGTGTCAATGATTACCTTGCATAACCTGATACCTTTCCTGCTGGCAACATATTTCCTCTTTATGTTCTTGCCTGTACAAATGCTCAATGGACTCATACACAGTCTCAACAGAGCAAAACGAAAACAGAGTTACAGACAGACTTTTAGTCCTGAAAAGGATTTTGTGTGACTCTAAAGGACTTTGATCAGTGTGCACAAAAGAACAGTATACTATTGTAAACCATGAAGCTGTTATTATGCTCGAAGCAACACAATGAATTATGTGTCAGAAAGGTGTAGTGAAACAAGCTTACCTCGTTAATGTCAATCTTGACCTTTATTTTCACTCATCTTTGAATCGCCGCTTCTCACGTATCCAGAAAACCGAAAGGACCTTGCAGCTAAGGATTAGTGAACCTTATACCTCTGGGACATCAATGCCGTTAAACTTTACAACACTGATAAGAGGGGTGGGGGACGTCTGACGCCTGATAACCACGGACACTATCCAGGAAGTGAGGTCACATGCAAGATGAAATAATTACAGAGAGATGGAGCTGTACATTCATTCCATTCTCCCTTTCAAATATGTTACACCATACTATTCCTGCTGCGCCCAATCTTCTCTCTATTCATAGAATCTGAGGGAAGTGGGTAGTTCCTGAAAGCATAACGAGGTAGAAAAAAAAATCCCCATTCTTGCGATGGCTCCTGGCATTCAATGTCCAACTTTTTCAGTCCATGGGAAAATGGAACAAATGAATGCTTTTCATGCGGGAGCCTTGGGTCTGCATGAATCATCCATGTTTGGAGTCCCTCAGGTTTGGAATGGCTGGATTGCTCTGCCTGGTCTGAACAGACATGCATAGCAGTTAAGATGCCAAAGCAGCAGCACCAAAGCCTTTTTTGCCCCGAGCAGGATTTGTTATGACATAACTGGTTAGTCAAGCTTTGACAAACAAGCTAGAAGCCTAATTTCCCATGGCATATGTACTTTTTTTTCTCTCTCTCTCTTTTTGCATTAGCTTACTGTTACCATCTGGTGTCGCAGTATACCTTCCAACACAAGTCCTTCACAAGCTTCTACAAATAGACATTGAAGTAAATCATGGCAAGGTGGCTTTTTGTGAACGCAAACATTCCCAATGTGTACATTTCAAGCAATGAAGACGGGTCATTTTTAATGTGTGTTGATTTATGGCTCCTACTGCAGATAGAAATGCATATATGTGTAAGCATAGATGCATACTAACAGAGCTCTGTGGGCACAGTTACGAACAGGAACATAATCGTTTGCCAAAGAGGCAGGCAGATTTGATTTTTAAAGACTTTATTTAGGTGAGATGAAAGATTGATCTGGTTTAGAAAGGCAACCTTTTTTGTGACATACTCTATGTGAATAAAAGACAAAAGTCTGTGTTTGCAGTGTAATGTGAAATGCAAGAAGCTATGTTATAGTCTAACAAACATGTAACCACATCAACAATATATTGGCTGTCTTATGTGTCAACATGGGCTGGAGGCTTGTATGTGCCATGTAATGACATAATTACTGTAACTACCTATACCGTATGAAAACGTGCACACACCTCAAGCACATTGGTGTCAACACTGCAGACAACCTCACACCTCACTATAGGAAATGATGGAAACAAGGTTTAATTAGTGTGTGTCTGATTAGGATTTAAAGTGCTCGGCCTAGGGGGTGAATAATTCTGCCTTTATTCAGACTACTGGATTGTTCAACTATTTTAATTAACTTGATTGTCATAGAGAGAGTGAGAGTGCATGTGTGTGTCTGTGTGTGTTAGAGAGAGAGAGAGAGAGAGAGAGAGAGAGAACGAGAGAGAGAGAGAGAGAGAGAGAGAGAGGTTCTCAGTTATTGCTTAACCAATACTGAATTAATTGGATTGTATCTCCCCTTCTATGAACCCTCAACACACCTCGCCCTTTCACCACATAAACCTTGCAGTTAAGTTAATGAATTCACCTTCATGATTCATCCAAGAGAGGTCCAGACACAGATAAATTGTATTTCAGAATTGGGCAGACTTGGAGTGATATCCTTTTACTTTGCTAAAGGCGAGGGGAAATTAAACTAATATTGTAATATGTTAAGTTCAGGGGGTAGTGCTTGTTTTCTGTCAGGAACCGGTTGAAAGGATAATTTGCATCAACTGTGATACGTGAACAAGTCAAATTATGCAATTTATATATTTTTTTAATCGTGTTGTAACTAAATCCACCAACAGAGGGCGGTAAAGTATTGTGCATGAAAGCAAGACAATGACATTTGATCAGGAGCCCCTCATCACACTTCTCCTCTCTATTTGGTATGTAGGAGCCGACCCAACAGTGAAGGAGGCATTTACTGAAAACTGGGAGCGGTCAAGAGCTTAAGATGTGCTAGAACTTCTCTTGGATGAGCTGATGATCATTTCATGTAAATCAGTAACTGCAGAGGACACACACACACACACACACACACACACACACACACACACACACACACACACACACACACACACACACACACAGACACACACACAGACACACACACTCACTCAGTAATATCTATGCTTTTATTCCTTATCCATTGTTCCTGAGGGCAGATAGCCACAGTATTGACACGCATCCTGACATCAGCTTGCCGGGCCTAATTGGCCTCAAGACCTGATGTTGGTGTGATCTATTGATCAGCTTCACTGCAGATGCAGCTAAGTCACAGGGAGAGGACAGAGAAAGAGCCAGATATACCGAAAGTAAGTACTGCCAAATCTGGGCATGATTTCTTAAGCTTTGCTGCTCCCTTGGCAGAGCTGTGCAGCAAGCAAAGATGATGATAGGGTCTTCACCCTGAGGCGCAGGGGTCCAGATCCCTGCCACAAGCTCATTCACACACACCGATTGTCCTTTATTGTTACCAAGGGGATGATGGCGGCAACAAATGGAGGTTCTGAATGCTGTGACCCCCAAAGATCTATAGACACTGTCTGCTTTAACAATCCCACCAGAGACGGCGAGATGAAAACTCCTCCATGCCCACAAAATCCACTTTTTGTTTGATACCTCTGCGGCAAATATTAGGAGAACAAAAAAAAGAGAGAAAAAAAGGCAGCTATGAGATTGCCACGGAAGAGCCCTTCTGGGGCAGGGGTGAGCGAAATGGTATGCATGCTGATCTTGTATCTATCAGCACAAACACCCCATGCATGATTATTTTTGCCTGCACCTTGAACCTCCTTTCCATTCACATTCAGATCCCAGATCACATCATCGCATCCTCGTCTATTTCCATTTTGACTTCCTCTCCTCATCCTCTCCCTTCTCGAGCAGTGCAGCCATTTCAATGTAAATAGTGTCTCTCTGCCTCTTAATCCTCCTCTCTCATTCTGTACAGCCTTCCCTCAAATCTCAGAAAAACTCATAAGAGAAACATGCGCATGTTTATGAGGCCTGCCACACAATATGTCCTTCGCTACCTCGTAAAAGGAAATACATTCTTCTTTATGGGGCGCGGAAATTTCCTATTCTCTTCTGTGTGTGAGACCTACATTCCCATATGGTATTACATTTATGATGCATGACAAGGCTTACAATTCTCCATCTCCTCTGCAGCACACTGTGAGGAACCAGAGCTGTCCAAAAGTCAGGGCTGTGACAACGGGCATCATTATACATTTTCTTTCTGTGCGGCTGCCTCTTTGTATTCCTCTCCACGCTTTCATGAAATCTGTCTCTTTTCCCCCCGCCGTGTGAGAGTACAGCTACCAGGTGCACAACGAGCTCATCTCTGGGTGGTGGTGGGGCGGGAACAAGTGCTCACTCTTGAACCTTTTCACCAACACGCGACCATACACTGATGTGTGCACATATGCACGCCCGCCCGCTTATCCTGCCTCCTGTTTTATTGTCAATATCGGTCCGTTGAGGGGTTGATGGCTGTTGACGGGCTGAATTGTGAAGGCAAAGATGATGGCAGCGCTTGCAGAGATAGAATTGCCGAGGTCGAGACCCCTTGGAGGGTGTTATTAGGCTGTTATGAAATCTGATCCCTATCAGACCTTCTCTGAAGCACGGGGGAGGTATCTGTATAGCCAGATGCAGTGCACAGTACAAGTGATGGGTTTCTCCCTTCCTCCTATAGCTTCCTCTTATCTACCGCTCTACTTCCCTCTCTCTCACGCACACACACAAACACACACGTTTTGTTTTATATTTCATGAACATACACACCTCAAGGCACGCAGCATGCACTGCATCATGACACCGAAGCCTGCTGTTCGGTGGTTCAAAGCTCCCGACAAGATACCTGAGTATGCACTGATCAGTGAGAGATCAGAGAGAGAACCGCTGTAAAAAAACATAATAATGTGTCAGCCATTAATACAAACAAAAACACAAAAAAGAGAACGGGCACAATGCAGTGGGAGAGCGTGAACCTGTTTGTACACACATTTGTGTGTCCAATAAGTCAGCAAGATCAATACAAAAAAATCAGGTTTTTTTCTCAAACTTAGTTCAGAGAAAATGTATTGTTTTGAGTGTATTTACAGCACAGTGGAACAAAAGTCAACGTTCAGGCTAATCAATTTGTGCACGTATGCTTCCTTTAATAGTGTTTGACAACCTTTTTGCTACGGTTGTTATCCCACATCGCTATAAACTTTTTTTTCGATGTTCGTGGTAGGAATCTAGAGATGGCAATGTTATTCGGGCAATCGGTCCACCACTTCGAAATATCTCAGTAACTATTTGATGCTTTGTCATGAAAGTCTGTCTATACATTCATGGTCCCCTGATGATGAATCCTAATTACTGGTGATCCCCTGATTTTTCATCTAGTGCCCTTGTTAGGTTGACATTTGTAGTTTTGAGCGAAATGTCTTGATGGATTTCCTTGAAATGTGGGGCAGACATTCATGTCCCCCTTGGGATAAACTGTGAAAACGTTGATGATCCATACATTTTCCGATGGAACCATCATCCTTTTAAAATGTTAATTTATACAATAGTTTGGGTTATGACCAAATATCTGCAAAACATTATCATCCACCTCAGCAGTACTTTGTGCTTGGTGCTCATTAGCAAATTAGATGGTTAAATGAGCACTGCACCCGCTAAACACCAGCGTGTTATCATTGCCATGGTGATCGTGTTCGCATGCAGATGTTGGCATTTAGCTTGAAGTTTCAGCTTGAAACCAGAATCAGAACTGCTTATTGCCAAGTAAGTTACACATGCAGTGTGCAGTAAAAGTCACCCGCCTGTGATGTGCACAGAGCATGTGCGAAGATCTAGCTTCTCAAACCACCATAAGAGGCGGTGAGAGATGCTTTCGGCGGGGCTCATGCTAATGCAAAATCTATGTTCACACAGAAACAACACAACTTTTCTCTATTTGCCAACATTGCAATAAAACAAACACAACTATATCCATGTGTGATTAGTAACTTGATTTCAATTGACCAGCAGGGGCCTTCGGTGTGTTTCTGACAAAAGCACACTGGCAATCAAAAGAGTAAGTGCTGCCATTGTTATGGCCTCTGCAGAGCCAGCACTGTTTACAGCGAAGTGTAACATTTTTATATTGGCTTTTAAAAAAGGGATTCCAGGTTGGCAATTATATCAATTTGAATGGAAGGTGAGAACAAATAAACAGTTTCATGGTAAAATGCTGCTTCATGTTGCATGTTAGAGAACTATGGAGCATTCAAAAATACTATCTGGTGACATACACACGTTGTAATTGAGATGTTAAGTTGTAGTAACATGTGGGAGTGTCACATGGACATGATGTGTGAAAAAACAGTTGCGTAGTTCACACATGTAAACATAAACGGAGATTTATCTGTTGCAGAGGCGTCAAGACTAGGGATGGGTATCGTTTTTTTTTTTTTTTTTGATACCGGTGCTAAACCGATACCGGTGCCTGAATCGATACTTTTTTATTGCCAAGGCAATTTTTCTCCTTCAAATTGAACAATATATTAACTGTTTAAAGTATACTATAAATATAAATAAATAAATACATACCAAACACTTGACTTCAAACTACAGCTTCAAACCTTTTAACTTCAAACTATAAACTATATATATTTAAAAAAAGAACAGACACAAGCATCAGGTGGCCTGATTGGGACTGATTGTGTGCAACAGAACTCAGAAACTGTTGGATTCTACAAACTGCTGCTTTACTGGACTACACGTCATCATTCATATCAACTGGGAGAGATTTGTTCCAGCAAGCCGAGGACGGACGTTCAAAAGCTCGTGCTCGTGTCTCCAGCGATCTGTGCGCTGCGAGTGGTGTGTGACTGCTGGAAGCCCCGCCCCCTTGAGCCCCGCTCTGCATGCAGGCGGACAACAAAGAGAGGAGCAGTGAGTGCGTTCTGATCCGCGCTATTAAAGTATCGATACATCAAAATCGTATCATTTTTAACGTACGGGTACCACGCAACTTTTTAAGTATCTATATACTGTGCAACATTACAGAGTAGTGTAAAAATAAAAAGTATTTAAATCGGCTCAGGCACCGAAAGAAAGCACCGAAATCTGCGTTGCTTTTCGGTCCGGTAGGTACCGGACGTGTTGGCAGCGGTTCTCGGTACCCAACCCTAGTCAAGACGCAGTAATAATGTTGTCAATAATAAAGGTTCTTTCTGCTCTCTTTTAACTGTTGCATCTATGTCATATCTGTTTACATGGTGCACAGATACAGCAGCTATTCAAACAACTAGGCTGTTGAAAAGGCAATAGGTGGACACAGAAATCATAGCGTGAATGCGACTGTGATTTATGCGACAGGAATCATTTAAAGTGTCTCTCAGAGCTCACTGTAAACCTCTTCTGTCAGCTGTGAGAAAGCGCGCTCTAATCCATTGTCACTGGGTGGATTAATTTGCATAATTCCACTATTGTGCAGCCCCAGATCCTTTTCTGTGTCCTCCTTCACATGTGAAAAGGAGAAGAAGAAGAAGATGAAGAAGAAGAGAAAAGCAAGTCTCCCAGACCTTTTGCTACTTGTTGCTTTGGAAACGCGGGTGGAGAAAGCCAAGGGAAGTACAGAAGGGCACGAATGAGATACCTGGCAGAGGAGAAAATGGTAAAAAAGTTAAGAAATGGAGAGGGCGTCCGAGTGTAAATATGATGAGCGGGGAGCATAGAAATGGAGGAAGAATGAGCGGAGGACAAGGGAAGGAAAGACGGAAGATGGATAGAGAGAAGAGAGGAAACTACTGTTCAGTGAATGGAATACAGAGCAATTTTCTGTTACTTAAAAAGTAATTTATCTATGTCGACAGTCTATTAGTCATGTATTCGACTGTGACCCCCCCCCCCCCCACACACACACACACACGCACAAATACACACCCACATGTGTGCCACTGTTTGTGTGTTGTTGTGTGTGCATGATGAGGCTGTATTGCTTTTTCCTCAAGGGAGGGGAGCTGGAGGGAAGAGAGGGAGTGCTAAATTGCACAGATAAGATCAATATGTAGTTAAGGGGTGGGGCTGTGCCTTTCAGAGTGAACACTGTATAATATTGCAGTAGCCCTGCGCAGTGTTAAATGGATTATTTAAAAAATGGGATGCGGAGAGCTCACTTGTCAAAGAAGAACATTTTAGGATGATCACTCAGTGATTACTTTCTGCTTTATTTTTACCCCTTTCAGAATGCATCAAAGGTAACTTCATGAAACTGCCCTCCCAAGAAAAAGTATCAGTAGTTTTAGCAATGCTCCAAAACACTATATGTTTACTTTCAGTTGACAAAGCCAGTGGCCACACCAATTAGTATCATTATGAGTCAAAGGAGGAAGCAGTGTGATGCTGTTAGCGTCTCCAAAGGGAGGAGGTCATGTTCGTTGGATGGGTTAACAAAACGTCAGAATTTAACACGGGAGACGGTCGACAATGGTTTCTTTTAATTCATGACAACGATAGTTCTTACCAAGTCGTTTTTGTGCCTAAACCCAACCGAACCTTAGTCGTTAGCGTTGTCGCATTCATAAAACGGTCTCATTTCTCAACGGTGATTTGTAAAGGCTGTGGAAGGCACATAATGCATTTTCAAAGTCAGATTATAAAACACTTGTATGGGTTCATCTGGATGGCAGTTTTAAGGAAATGTATTTTGTCAGTTAAAAAGGAACTCCACAATAAATTATGTTTTACACAAGTAATCGCATCAATTTTTGTCGGTGTCCCTGACCGTGATGAAATAGCCAAGACTCCTTACGAGTACGCTTATTCGTTTTTCACCAAAACGTAATTGGGAAAACAATATAGCACTATATTGATGTCATTTCGAGGACATTCTCCTCGTATGTAAGTGCCCTTAGAAATGCCTCTCCCCATGCCAGCTGAAGTGTCAAACATGATAGTAATATTGTCAATCTGTAATTTTTTTAACAACACTCAAGGTGACACTTCAATAGTAACAGGTTGGAAGACAAATACCTCAAAACCTGAAAAAAAAACTAAAAATTAACTGCATGGAAAATATGTTATTTGTTCATTTGGATGTAGTGCAATTAATTCAGATTCAGTGAGACTAACCAGGAAGCATCTCTTGCCCTCAGATGAGAGACTGCACACTGTTAACCCTGCTGGCATGGGATGAAAACCCTGCAGAGCCGAGTCCTCTGTCTCCCCGGCTGCCCGTCTCTCTCTCGGCACTGCCTTGATAAACAAAACAGCATGCCCTGCTATAATCACCGTGATATATTACACATAATCAGGTGTACTAATGAGGTCATAATCAAGATAATTCATGCATTAATTACCAAATATTTCTCTGTCAACACATACCTGTAGAGTCCAACCAACCAATATGATCTATAACTGTGGACACGATATCTACTAAATGGGGTTTGTGTTATCACCATCACTTTGTGATCACCATGTCACCATGTTATATTTTTTCAACACCCTCAAAAAGAACGATCCAAAAGCAACAACAAGAGTTTAGTAGTTGAACTGTGCAACTTCTCTCTACCCTATGGGCAATATTTATACGGAAATGTTTGTATTATTTCCTCTCCACCTTATCAATATCCCAAATATTATTGTGATTAATATAAAACATGCAGGTGCTCTAAATGCCGTGTTGTACCAGCTGAAAAGAAGCTAGTGTATTTAGCATGGAGGTTGCTCCAAGCCCAGAAGCAAATTCTATAAAACTAACACCGCAATGCACTGAATAAATACATAACTCTTTTTCGGTGGATTTTTCATTTTAAGTTAAACAGATGTTGTGATGTATCGCATGTATTGTGGGCAACGTATTGTTATTGTCTTGTGTTGAGAGTTACTTAGTTGGGTACGTTTCTCTTTGCTGGTTGGAAAGAGAGAGGTTTTACCAATACAGATGCACAAACACCTTCACATTCACATTCACATTCTCAAACTTCCACTGGATTGCGAGCAACATGCTGCACTGTAGATCCCGGCTGTGGTACCTGAGAGCAGCGATGCAACATGAGCCGGCTGACAAACCACAGTAGAGTACAGTAAAGGAGGATGGGAGTCCATTGCTTTCATTTAGCCCACAGCGATCCATTCAAATAAGCCTGGATCGGCCCTGACACCGCTCCTTAGTATTGGCTTGGGACATCTCTAATAATCAATATTTTTATATTAACTATGGATCGCATGATCGCTTACTTGTATATGAGAGTTATGACCCAACTCTGAAGTTTCCCTCAGCTCTATGGAACATTTCAGCCAGCATCTTCGTTCTCGTTTAGTGATTAGATTTTTTTCGGCCGGCAACTGTACTGTTTTGGTTCACTCTGGCGGCTTTCATCCACGTTGATTCCTGCAGTAGGTGCTTGTTTTCATCCAAAAACCTCTAGAAACCCACTTACCCAGCACTAGACGCCTGACATAGTGTAGCAGAGTTTCTAATCAGCCTGATGTTTCTCTGGAGTTAGTGAGAACCAAATCAGATGTAAAAGGAGATTGAATATTGGAAAAAAGGTTTGCAATAGTCTTGCACTTGTTTTGGGAAACAGAACAAGTCGGGAAGTGATGTGTGATATGGCCTCTCAGAATATTTTACCCATGTTTATTTATCCAAAAATATGATGGTGCATTCTTGCTCATTTTTCAACAATGCTTCACATTCAAATAGTAATCCTCGCAAGCTGTTCAGTACAACGGCAGGCCTTGAACTGTCGGCCAACACTGGAACGAGATTGGGCTTCAGTGTGGGCCTTGCCTGGGGGAGACAGAGAAAAGCTGAACCAGAAAATCTATTTCTCATAATTATGAATACAAATTAATTTCCATAATTCAGTGAGGAGAGCTGCAAGACACTGGAAAAAGGTCGGAGGAGGTTCTGCCGAGTTGTCGATTGAAACTATTGACCTTTTGATTACATACATTTCACACCTACTCTATCTTGTTTAAGGCGCAGAACATAAGGTTGACAATAAATTAAATTAAATAAATAAATCTATAGGCTTTAAGAAAGGGAACAAGGCCTAGTCACTTGTGGCGTTCAATTTGTTTTCAGCTGGAAAGAAAAATCCATGTTTCAAAACTGTGCCCTTCAAAACATCATATTAACGATTCAGCTATAATTGAATATCCCTCCAAGCTGCAGCCATAATCAGATTACACTTTTTCAATTACTTACTATTCAAAGGTTTGCTTTTTGGAGTTTCTGCCGCAAACACTAGCCCTATATGTTTATTCATGTAAGCTCTTAGCTGAACCAAGTGGACCATCCATCAACGCACGCCGGTGAGAAGTGACTTCCGCTTTCTTTTCTCGCGCTGTTCAAGACCTTCTCTCCCCGCCAGTGAGCGGAGCGTGTTTGCTGATGAATGCAGTTTCCACAGAAAATGAATGGCATTCTGTCATGGATCATCAAAAGCGGTTCATTGTTATTACTTCCACAGTTACACTCAATGTTGGAACAACAGACACGGGGCTAGTTGTGTTTGGTAGTTAAGACACATCGTGCTAAAACACCTGCTGGTTGATAATTGTCACAACGTGGCAAAGGGATACAATCGAGCATCGTTAAGGGCTGCGCGCATATACTGACTGACACACATGCAGTCAGAGACACACACACACACACATAAGCATACTGTAATGACACAGTGTGTAGTTTAAATTCTCTTTGATGCTGTGGATACCCCCTGCTGTTCACCACATTACTCTGTTCACATCAAACAGGTTGTTCTGGGAAGAAAAAGGGACATGATGACAATACTGTGGCTCATCCTGATGCCGAGCTTTTTGTTCAAATGAGAAATGGGTTCCTCTCCCCCTTTTTTCATTCCCTCTTAGTCTCTTTCTCGCTCTCTGTTGTTCTGCCATGGTTTCTCTTTTTTGTGCTTTTTTTTCTCACAATATCAAATTCCTTTTCCTCCTTGTACTTCCTGCCTTTCTTGCTTTTGTAACTCTTGCATCTGTTTTCCTCACCTGTCTTTGCGAAAAAAAAGAAAAAGAAAACTTGCTTTGTATAAATCTTCAGACCATTCTGTCTTTGCTCTGTTCGTTGCTCGTGTTTTTCTCGTCTTGATTTTTTTCTCGCAAACTGCCCTCCCCTACCGTTCTCCTCTCGAGTCACCTGGAGCTTGTCGCAGCACGCCCCCCATCATAGCTGACCATCCAGACAATGTCAGCGTGACTCACAGTTCACAGATGATAATGACCCTGCCCGGCTGCTATGCAACCTGGGACTCACTGAACTCTTCTAGCCTCCGGTCTGGCGTGCGTGTGTGCCCATGCATGTCGATTTCAATGTATGTGTAAATGCGTTTGTACAAATTCTTTATGTGCAGGAAGGAAGCGGGGAAAAGGCAATACTGGTGTTGATTTTTGATGTGTGTAAATGCATCCATGTGTGCACCGAATTCACTGAACTGAAGATTTGTGTGCCGCTATCTGTGCATGAGCCTATTGGTATGGATAGCGTGGTGTGATCTCGAGCCTGATCTGTACTCGCTGCCTCCAAACCGCCCCCTTCCATCCCATAATTCCACCGCCACCTCCAAAGCCCTTCTAACCTCTCTCCTGCACACCCACCTGTCAATCAGGTTCAGTGCGGCCCAGCAACATAGGGACACTTGGTTTAGTGTTAATTGAACCCTCACAGTTTACATTGGAATAAACCAACATCCCTTATCTGTTATTCCTGATGTAACCCTTTGCGAAGCCATTATTAATCACAGCACACAGCTTGGGGAACATCTGTGGGCTGATAAAACATTTGGAAAAATTAGGTTTGAGCCGGTTGTAATTACAGATGCATTGACTAAATATTTACATACATGTATTAGCTTAAATCTTAAATGTAAGGCTTTTCAAAATATTTAAATATTTCCCCGTTCTCAGATGAGTCAGTGGAATTAGTTTCCTTTAACATGGTGAGAAAGACTTTTGTATAAACCCATTTCCTACTAAAGGTCAAGCCAACTTAATGCATAGCTGTAGATGTTCTCCAGTTGGACAACTGGACTCATGATGTTTGGGATAAAAGCTTGTGAGTCATAATGTTGAACATCACTCAAAGGTCATCAGTGTGCTTCAAAAGAAATGCTTGTCAGAACATATAACGGCACCTGAAACGCCTTTCCCAATAACTTTACACTTGGAAATGTTGGGGAATTGATCTTCATTGACAAAGGAATCTGTTGACGTTCAAATTATGCATACTTTAGTTACAGCTATGGAATAAGGTTCATCACTTTAAAGCAGAGCATTGCACGATCTTGCATCATGTGCATTGCTACACGGAACTGAAAATGAATGTAAAACATAGAAATAATAAAGTATCTGTCTGATCTCTCTGTGACAAGAGTGTGTTTCTAAGAACAACTCTGCCTCGCTCCATGTTCTCTAAACGAAATGATGGCACAACAGTGCAACGTCGGTGACAAAATGTCACGACAGTAATTGTCTCCCGCTGCTTATCCGCTCTGCAGCGAGGAAGGACTTCCAGTATTTCCTGCTCTTTCCCTCTCTTAATCAATTCAAGAGAGAAGGTTACATTCTCTTCTCACAAGCCACCAGCTCCACCTGTGGGAGAGAGCCTCGAAAAGAGATCAGACTGCAATCAATTGACCGTCTGTGTCATTACAGGATTAGCTCTACCTACAGCATGGTCACATGCATCTGGAAGCTTGCCCAATAAAGGGCAGGTAATAGAGCAAGTGACTGCATGTCCCCTGGGGGAGATTAGTGCTCCATGTCCCATGTTAAGACTAGGGAGAAACAAATGGTGCGTAACAGAAATAGAGTTCACTGTTTTACAGTTGAATTTGCCACAGTTTTAGATACTTTTCAATAAAGAGTAAGTCACGTCTTGTTTGATTTCTTACACACATAATTAGGGCTGTAGCAATAAAGCAAAATTGGAAATACCAACAATGGTAACATTATGCCAACCACAGGATGGCAGGCCACTGCTGTATTTGCATTTTTTCTTCTAGGAATTGTTTGCGATGGGAGTGCCGTGTATGTACACTACGCTAAAATGTTATGCAGTGTAACAAGGGAACTGAGTGCTCCATGTTTTGTATTTTTTTTCATTAATTTTGTTCAATTTTTGGTAAAAGGTTGTGCTCGTCCCTGTCACTTTTTTTGCAGTCGTTCAATCACAATGGAAGAGGGGCAGGACAACTAGCGTAAAGACCAAGCGTCACATCCTAGGGCTGAACAACAACAACAATGAAGGAGAACTGCACATAGACCAGTGGGTCCATCCTCTCTCCCTACTTGCTTTTGGCCTGTCTCCAACTAGTGCAAGTTTTAGATTTTTTTCTGAAGACATTTCTCATGGTGCACTTATACATACACACATAGTATACAAAGCAATAAAAGCGATAAATTAAGAGGAATGTTCTTTTGTTTTCTGGGTGTTTTTAAGGGAATGTGGATACATTTAATACAGAGTGTCTTGGCCATGACTTGGCCTTGGTTTAAATGGTCCTGACTTTGGCTGCAGAACCAATTACCGTAAAATGTGAGTAATAAGGCGCACCCTTTTATAAGCCGCATCTACTAAATAAAAAAAAAGTCGTATTTAATATTAAACAAGCCGCGACAGTTTATAAGTCGCTGTTGCTGCTGCTACTACTGCCCGCGTCCCCGCTGCTCGAGTTGGGCGTCGAGCCGGGGCTGGTCCTGCTACCTTCAGGGGTTGTCGGGGAGCTAGCTGTCGTGTTTTTAAATACACATGAGACATGAGAACAAACTGCTGTTCACTGTAACTCCTTTATTCCTCGGGCCGCCATGCTCTGACCTCTCGATGCAGTCACAGGTTGTGCTTCCCACCTGAATCCCCCCTGGGTCCTAAGTCCCTACATGTACTATTTGTTATGAACATCCATTAAACATACGTGAACATCAATGTACCAACATACATTTATAACAAATACCACACTAGCTGCTGTAGCTAACGCTGACAATACTTTTTATTTTGTGCTGAATTTTCAGTGTTGTTTACTCAAACAGTGTTCGCTAGCTTGTCAGCTCGTCGCTCGCTAGCTCGTTAGCTGTGGAGGTAGTAGGAGAGGAAGGGATTCCCTCACCGTCAGACCTGTTTTCCATCAACTCCTCGGGTGAGTGTGGTGGCATCGCAGGTGGTGTCCGGCGGAGAGCCAATTTAGAATCGGAAAAATCCTTTAATAAGCCGCACTGATATTTAAGCCGCACGGGTCAAAGTTGAGGAAAAAAAGAGAAAAAGGTAACGGCTTATAATCCGAATTTCACAGTACTATTTAGTACTGATTCAAAAATCTGGGCACGCTACAAGGCAAAAGTGACACCTGCTAAAAATCTGCATTTAGCATGCCGATGGTAGCAGTTAGCTCAAATACAGCCTTAGGGGCCGTTCACACCAGACGCGACTTTTAAAAGCGCAGCCGCTTCAAAAACGCCTTGGCAAAAACGCACCGGCCAAAAAACAGCCCGGTGCGCCTGTGGAGCGGGTCTGCGTGCGCAACCGGGCGATAATTAACTGCCGGGCGGTAGCCGGGTGATTTTGGTCCGGTTACCGCCCGGATCTTTCTGCCGGGCGGTAACTGAGCGATCTTTTACTGCCAGGCGGTAGTTAAAGATCGCTAATATTAATGCCTCGTCGGAGTTCATACCACACGAAAACAGGAAGGAAGTGGTGAAGTAATAAAGCCTGCCTCTTGCTTCATCCGATTGGCTGCCTTGGCCGAGTGTGACATTGATGAGCTGTGCGACTCCGCGGAAGGTGCTGAAAAGTTATAAGAATAGAATATTTCAACTTTTAAGCGCGCCGAAAAAACGCTAGAAAAACACGACGCGCAGCATTTAAAAAGTGCGCATGAAAGACACGCCGTACCATAGGGAAACAATGGTTTTGCTAGCGACCCGTTTTTGAGAGTCGCGTCTGGTGTGAACGGCCCCTCACAGAGCAGGGGTCTTATTTATGACCATTGAATACACACAAAACGGGGGCTTGAAATAGGCGCACGGCACGAACGTTGTGTTCTATAAAAACAAACTTGACGGGTCACTGTGTGCTCCTGTGCGGACACTTTGTGTCTGAAAATTTTGGAGAGATGGGGAAATTGGCAACGCAGATTATGAGGTGTTGAATTAAAACCGGATTGTAGAAATCCAGACATTTCATTTAATTTCATATCACACTTTACATTGCACTTCAAACCAGCAGTGTTACCAGTAAGCCATAACTATTCCATACACACCTTTCAACTGTAAAAGATATAAACCAACTCAAAACTCAAATAACATTTTGCTTAATAATTGATCAGTGCTGTCTGCACCTCGAAGCGCAGAGGAGAGGGCAGGACTACTGATGCTCGTGGTCAGCTGTGGAACGAGCAATACTATTTCTATAATCTTCTAATGCTGTGCATATATCACCTAGTCGATCTTCATATAGTTTTTCTGCATAAAATTGCTGCAGTAAACACAACTTGAATGCATTATTTATGGTTTATTCCATAAGGTCTGATACTGTACACAGACAACGTGACAACAGCTATCCGATGTATCAGAGCTCGCTGGAGTAACCGCGGTAACTGTCACACATCTTCTCCAGTCACCTCACCTGCAAATCTTCACCACCTGCGAATGGAGGTTGTGTAAATTAACAAAGTGTTTTTACCGTTCAATAATCCGTGATGGATTGAAATGTGAGCGACCTTCTCCTCCAACTGGATAAAAAAGCTCTCTTTGACACACGGCACAAATTTCAGCATATACTGCACGTTTTTTAAGAAATGGACCCATGCATATGCAATCTCTGTCAGTGGCTCATACACACATTGACAAATGCACACATACTTTCACAATAATTATGCCATGTTTAAGGTAGTCCATAGAGAATTGTATTTGTCCAGCTCCATTGCTGAACTTCAATAGGCCTCATTCCTCTCAATAGTTCCTCATTATCTAGCCTGCTGGTGTTTGAGTTTGATTGATAGCCAATAAAACATGCATGACCCTCATGAATTATTGTGAGAGAACATCCAATAAATTGTTTTAGGTGGCTTCTTACAACAGTGTTACTTGCCTGGCATATTCAATAATTTGCAATCCTGTAAGTTACACAGGCGATTCGAAAATAACCCATTAAAAGCATCACGGTGACATTTCTCCACTCAGCAACATCACCATCTTCGTCACAGCTCTTTTTAATCAAGGCGAATTTTGTCATCAAACACATTCCATTAGGCCTTTAATAAGATACAGACAGCATCTAGAGCAGGGGTGCCCACACTTTTTTGGCTCACAAGCTACTTTTAAAATGACCAAGTCAAAAAGATCTACCTACATTAATAATGCTTATATATATACATATATATATATGTATATATAAAGCATTATTAATGTATAAATATACAGAGTATACTTTATATTTACAATATTGGCGTACCTTGCATAACTGCATGAACCCTTATGACACAATACATTTCTGTACATTTTTGGTCATTACATTTTACTCTGATGACTTCACTGCATGGAACCAGCAGGGTTGCATAGTCCGGACAGTAGCTGCTGGTAGTCAGCGTCAGGCAGACCAAATGGTCATCAGTCATGGTGGAACGGTGTTTGGACTTAATCTTTTTCATGTGGGAAAAGGCTGACTCTAGGGCTGCAACTAACGATTATTTTCATAAACGACTAATCTATCGACTATTTTTTCGATTAATCGACTAATATAATGACTATTTCCCATAGCAAATTAAGAATAGTAACTCAAAATGTTGGAATTTGAACTTCAAATGTATTTGAGTAACATGATCTGAACATCAGAACATCATCATAACAAATAAATTAAATAGTAATACAAATTAAAGTGCAAATATGCTTTAAAAGTAAAGAAAAAGTACAAATAAAGCTTTAAAGGTAGCTCAACATAGCAGTCAAGCCTCTGAAAGTGCAAAATAACTAAAGAATAACTGGGCTGCAAGTGCCATTCAAAGTCCAAAAGTTTAAAAAAATTGTCCATCCTACCCGATAATTAAAGCGCAAGGGTTTAAAAGTAAATCAAAATGACTTATTACAGACCCACGTCTTGCTGCTCCCTCCTTCAGGGGACACACAATTTACACACGTTTTAAATTGTAATTCAGAAACGTGAGCATATTGACATACTCTTAGTTGGTTGTATTCTGCATGTTTAACAACATGGAGAAACTCCTGTATCTCCGGACAGAGCTCTATAAGCCATCTCACATCAGTGTGCAGCAGGAAGTCAGAGTGGCCACAGTCCTTCTCCAGATGCGCACAGAACATCCGTCTTTGAAGAGCTCTCGCTCGATTAGACGATCTTTGTTGCCACATCCGTGATCTCTTTCATGTTTAGCGTTGTAGCGCATAATGCTTGTTGGTGTATTATGCAGTGGTAATTAAGGAAGTCGGGGAAAACATCTCCCTGTACTTGGGAATACATCCATTCAAGCGGCCAACCATTGCGGGCGCAGCGTCCGTAGTGATTGACATTAATTTGCACACTGGGAGCTGGGTTTTGTCGCTAAAGTTTTTTTTACATTTTTTTAATTATTGTTATTTTTTAAATGGCATGCGATCTACCCGCACTACCTCCGCGATCGACTGGTAGATCGCGATCGACGTATTGGGCACCCCTGATCTAGAGGATTCTGCAGGGTTGGAGGGGGAGTTTTATGAATATTTGCAGGTTAACAATGAATAATGTTATGACTTATAAAGACACAGCTTTAAACTTCTTAACTGTCTGTTTTTCTGCAAAATACAACAATGCATTTGTGTGTAGCATGTAAGTGTAATGGAAGTAAGCAAAGTCAATACAAATTACATAAAAAAAGAAATTCAGTTCAGCGGTGAATTGGTGTTTTTACACAATATTGCGTTTTGGAAGATGCAAGTACACATCTGTAGAGAGGACTAACAGAGTTAACCTATTAAATAAACCCCAAAAATCTAACATAAAAAATCTTTCCTTGATAAATGCTTAATTTTGGCCAATTTCAACAGAAGTATTGCTTTCTTTCACCATTCAACTCACAGCTACCTGTCTGCATTGAAAAGTTGACTTTCGTGTGAATTTTGATATGAACGCGCCTCCGGTCTTTGCCAATAGACATAGAGCTGGTCAAGCGTTAGAAATGTGTGACCCTTTTTTACTTTCCCTGCATCCCATGGGTGAAGTGAGGAGACAGGACAGGAAGGAAGAGGCGACAGAAGAAAGGGAAAACAGAAGGGGCGCTCACTCCGCCGCCTCCGACCTTCATGTCCCAAAGGAATACAAGTCAGACTTCAAAAATAAACTTGAAGGACTGTGTGACTTGGGGAGCAGAGCAGCCACAGGGACGTCTCGCAACAGACTTAAATGGGAGTTTATAAGTATCCGCACTTATTGCAGGTTCTCAGGGAGCACTTCATCGTGTTGCCTAAGATCTGGCTTCGACTTTTGCTAAATTAATGGTTGAGCAACAGATGTAGATGCTTTTCCTGATCCACAAGAATTGCACGTGTAATTAACTTTGGTTTACCTAACTTTTCCTTTTTTTTAAGTGAAGGTTTTTTTGACAGGTAATAATAAAAATATTACCTGTTTATTAAAAATAATAAAGAGGAGATCTTTTGATGTCAGGCAAACTGTGTGATGCATACAGTGAATAGGTACTGTTGGGGTTGTATAAGAGACCGTTCTGAAAGTCTCTCAGCTTTGAAGGACCGCAGAGTTTTTACACTTTGTCCAGCTCAGTCCTTGAATTTAAATGATGTTAATGTCTGAAAGGCAGGGTCAAGGGTTGCTTTACAACCAGGTTCCAACCTCTGATTGATTTCAACCACCATTTCTTTTTATTAAAGCTCATTTATTCATATTAAGATTCAAGTGTTGTCATGAATGTGGCTCCTGCAAGCATACACATGAAAAGAGTGGTAGATGAAGGGAGTGAGTGTACATTCACCACCTACCTACACCCACCGCGTTTGATCCAAACCCCACGCCTTTGAAGTGTGTATGCCTTTGTGCTGGGCCAAATAAGGCCATGTGTGGAAAGACCTTGCATGCAAGTGATGTCATCATTCACACACAAGCGTGCGCGCACACACACCTTCACACACACACACACACACACACACACACACACACACACACACACACACACACACACACACACACACACACAAATACGCCATGTGCACGTTCATGTGCACATGCATCAATACACAGTCACACCCACACAGATGGGAAACTAAATGGGAAAATGTTTTTGTCTCCCACAGATATATGGCTTCAAAATTGTACCTCAGACCTTTTTCTTTTCTGACTCCCGACTATCTCAAATGGCAATGCAAATGTTCAATTTGATCAGATTGCATTTTTCAAGCTGGTCTCAAAATGAATTACTCAAAGACAGATTATTTGCTGAATTCTTTCATAACGCACCTAACATTACTATTTTTATAATAACAATGCATCACATATGTGAAAGCGGTTGATCATAGTGACGAACCCACAAAGAAATATAGCCGCAAGCGGCAAATCTGAGGTTCAAGCCAACGCAGACCATTAGAAGTTAAAAGCTTTGGATCTGGACATGGTCCAATGTGGTGTAGAAAAACTGTGAAATCTTTCAATTTGAATTCAGTGTGATAAGCGGTTGGTGACAACAAAAGTGAAGTTGCACCAAGTACTTTGTGATGGGTCAATGTATTATTGTTACTAAACGTGAAATAGCAATATGTTATACTAATACTACTCGCCACTGGAAAAAAGTAATATCTTACCGTCACACATTAAAACCCATGTAAACCTATTTGGAATAGATTTGTGGTGCCTCTTATTGGCCAATTTTAAGATAATTTTGCAAACTTAGTTCAACAATAATTTCAAGCACATGATCGTCACGTTGTAAACACAAGATTGATGACCATAAAAAGATCTGTCTCTGGGGGCCATTAAAGAATAGTAAGTGGGGAGTCAGCAGGCAGACAATGGCGGTATAACACAGAAAATAAAAGTGTTTTGAGAAAGTGTGAATCACTGCAACCTTGAGAGTTCCTTGAACATGCTGCTATTACTGACCACCTACAATACGAGGCATTTTCCTGCAGCAGAATGCTAGATTAGCCGTTGACAACACAGATGTGCAGACTCACTAGCTCACTCTCTCAAATACAAAAGGTCTCAGAAGGTCCGAGATTGATTGTCAGTTGAGACCCACTGAAAGCCTCAACAGCAAATTTAGGGGTCATTTGGAAAAATCCAGATTTTTCTTTTCTTTGTAATTGTTAATAAAAATGTCTTTAAAATGCTTAATTTAACAGGAAGTATCTAAAGCATTATTCAAACTGCAAAACATTATGAACAAAAACAAATATGAATAGAGAATTATTTTATTTTTTTGCTGTGTGGGTTTTGTTGCAGGGCATAGTTGTTGCGTGGTTTAGTAGTTGTGCAGTTGGCCTTCATTGTTAACGGTATTAGCCTGGTGATGTGTATGTAAAGCTTGTATACAGTAGCGTAGATTGCATCCATTCATTCTTGTAGGCTACATGTAGTGTGAGTCTTTGTAAGACTTTAGCATAACAGTGAAGCACAAGGCAGAAGACCACTTGATTGCCACCAGGTAAATCTCTCTCTCTCTCTCTCTTTCTCTCACTCACACACACACACACACACACACACACACACACACACACACACACACACACACACACACACACACACACACACATACACACACACAGGACTTGACCCTATATCACGTGGAAGACCTTTTGTCCTTCATAGCAGGAAAAAAACGGTCAATAACCAAGACACATAATTTCCCAGTGGACTTCCCAGCACAAAGGACTAATATTTTATCTAAGTGGCCATGTCTCTGTGCACACATGAACAGACTTGCTCATTTTCTACTTGGGTTCAGTTCCAGTAGTTTCCTGTTATTACTGTTAGGGAAGTTGTTTTCTAAAGATCTTATCTCTTAAACTTATAAAACATGATGGCTGATAACATGAGCACTGACCTGATGGATCAATTTGAATGATGTGTGTTGTTGGTTATTTGTAGGGAGCATCTATGATAAATATATATATCCCCCCCCCACACTTTGTACCATTCAGTTTTACAGTGGCATGAAGTCACCACAACTTACTTTACTTTGCTGACATGATTACCTCAATAGGAGCGCAATACTCTGTGTGCAAGACACTCTTTTAAAATATAATTACAATAATCATTTTAACAATAGCCTGGCTAGACTTCTATTCTGTAGAAACAATAAATAAATAACGCCACATCTGGCATGTGGATTGGTAAAGATGCTTTTCAGCAGCTTTAGGTTCTCGCAGTAGAACACGTGTTTTATAAAGTGATACTTTTATATTCAACCATTTCATACTGACTGATATTTGCTATAAATTATGGAAACACAAATACATTTGGTGCATTATGAAGAAATTAAAAAGATTTAAGGGGTTTTATTCCCCACTACATGCCTGTCTGTGACCAGCTGTTACTCAATAAATCACAATGAAGCCAGCTGAATTCCAATTAGCAGATCTACATTTAAAAAATAAGATGTTATTTGTTCTGCAGGCTAAGTTCCACTAAGACAGAGCAAATAAAAAAAAACATTGCTTGTGTAAAAATGTTTTAATATAACTGTGTGGAAGAGCATTTGACTAATAAAACCCCCAGAAAAAAAAAACAGTAGCAATTTAATCGTAACCTCCTCGGTGGAGAGCTTCCTGTTGTGCAGTTAACTGTCAGATGACAGAGTAAGAACAGGGGGGGAAAAACAGAGGGGGGAGATGAGAACAGGAAACAAGAGGAGTGGAGGAGCTGTCAGCCGCACTCTGGCTTCTTAGGGTTTAATATCTCTCTCTCATGCACACATCTAAACCTCCTCCTCATCTGCTGTCAGTGAATGCCAGCGAGATGTCACTTTAACTCTGGATTTCCAGCTCATGACAGAGGAACTGAAGGTCAAATCACTAACTGTGAGCTCAGTTTAATGGGACTGAACGTAAACCCCAGCTAGTCTTAAAATACACTCAACAGCCGAGTTGTTTCAGGGGATTGATCACGTTTATCAGTAGTTGCTGCACATCTGCCGCAGACCCTTTTATTCATTCGGTATAATATTTTGGAACATAGGCTTAATGAAAATGTACTCCTGTTTGACATTTTAGGACAAACAGTGCAGAGATATGACAGTGTGCTGCACACGCTTTATCAAGCAATGAATAAAACTAGGACATACCGATACCGAAGCCAATACTGACTCAAATAACTGGATCAGGTGTCTTTGACAATTGGGCCGATTTTTTCAATCCAGTTCAGTCTATATGCATTATTACAGACTGGAACTTCAATTATTGTGATTTTCTTTCACCAAATTGCTGCCGGTGTACAATTTCTTAGTAAATGATTTAAAAAACAAAGCAATGATGTGAATTCATGTCTATGTAGTTATTTGTTACATGTTGTGTTACAAAGTTAAGAAAAGCAATATTGAGGTGAAGCCTGATGTTGCCTTACAATTGAAAGAATGATCTCAGTGTCTTCCTCACAGTGAGGAATACAGCAGCGTATTATTTAAACACAATATCGCTCAAAAACTGCTCATACAAGGGAGGCAGTCGAGGTGACCGATGGGGGGGTTGGGTCTAATGTGAGGGAAAGATTGTCGTTTTGGGTCCATGTTCATAAGTTGAACTAATGCCTCGATTAACTTTTACCAAATGCTGCGAGTACCTCTACGTTACCATGAACGATGTTAATCATGCTCAAGTTGCTATGAGTGGATATTGTTTCACAAGAGGGGATAAGAGGTATAATAACTGTTTGTAAACGTTTTGCAGATATTATGAACATTTTATCAACTTTGCAGATGCGTTCATTAAAAACATTTCCGTATCATGTTGAAAACAAAGTAATCTGTCAAACCTTTTTACTGTACAAATTGAGATAAACATCATTTCTATTAAACAGGGCTGTATTTTCATAGTTTTGGATGTCATTTCTATTTGCAATAAGATTGGACTCAAATCAACTAAATTAATTGATGATCCAACAAGCCAGAAATATAAATCAGACCAGGCAAGAAACACCAGCACTCATGTGGGATTCATACAAACAGCCAGGTGTGGCAGGTTTCAGTTTGATCTCTGGTTTAGATCATTCGGCTATGGCTTTCCTACAACCTACATTGTGTTTGTTGTTTGTGTGACTTCACGTCTCAGCAATGTTATCAACACCAGACTCAAGTTGTTATAAACCAGAATGATCCTCTAAAAATGACAGTGAAATCCGTCTTGTTACTTGGAGGAGGATCCATCTCCTTGTTACATATTCTTCCCCATTTTCTGGTTTTCCACAATGACCATTAAACCAAGCAATGGCAATAAAGACGTCTTCATATTTTTTGTTGCTGCATCAGTTGTAATTTTCAGCAGTTCCAGTTTCATTCCAGCTTGGTCTTTTGATCAAAGAGCGCCAACTGAGTCCGTGTCATAAAAATTATTCTTGTTGAGTGAGACTATATTACATAATCACGATCATAGCTATCAGCCAATTTGTATTGCTCCAGTCATTTATTAACTCGCCATGATGCATTGATCCCTGATTTGGGCCTATTATGACCGATGACAAAATGAACATAATAATGGATTTTTGATTTAGGCAAGAAGCTGATTGAGGACGAGCAGTATATCTGACATGACAGGGAGATCTGTATTCATCTGTGTGTGTGTGTGTGTGTGTGTGTGTGTGTGTGTGTGTGTGTGTGTGTGTGTGTGTGTGTGTGTGTGTGTGTGTGTGTGTCTGTGTGTGTGTGTTTTTGTGTGTGTCCCATTTCTGGTTTGGAGTGGTTGAGTGAGTGTTTTTGTGAGTAAGGTCACACTTTGTGAGATATCAGAAAAGCAATTTTCCCTCAAGTTCAGCGGTATGTGTTGGAGAGAGGAAGACCACAGCAGGAAGAAAGGGATTGTGGGATGTGGCACTGATAGTCATCTGTTGTTCACTTGGACTGTGTGTATGTGCTGCTGGCCTGTGTGTGTGTGTGTGTGTGTGTGTGTGTGTGTGTGTGTGTGTGTGTGTGTGTGTGTGTGTGTGTGTGTGTGAGTGAGTGAGTGAGTGAGTGAGTGAGAGAGAGAGAGAGAGAGAGAGAGAGAGAGAGTGAGAGAGAGAGAGAGTGTGTTTGAATGTTTGCAGTACAGTGTGTTCAGACTGTAGTAGTGGCATCTGAGCTCATCATGATGTGCATGCATGGTAAGCATTTAACTAACGGTTTTGCAATATACATTAGATGAATATGAAAGCATTTGTAGATGTCCATAAAAGTAAACTACTCTAGTTATTATAATAATCAACTAGAATAAATGTGATGTGTATCATTTGATTTGTGTGATGGATGATAACTGCACAGTTTCTTTTAAACACAAATTCCAGTCCGACGTCAATAATCTACAATATTATTACAGCATCTGTACAGTCAAACCCTTTCATCATAAAAGAACATTTATAATAGACAATTCAGCAAAATCTCAAATCACCTTCAATTACAAGACCTTTCAAGGTCTGCATATAACAACTTTGTTCATCATTTTCAAAGTTGTAACCCTTTGTTCAGTGTCTCCTTTGATGTGCTAAATATAAGTTAAAAACGTTTTAATGACATATCAAAATACTTCACTGTATGTGTGATATCCTGTAAAACATGTCCTGTAAAACATTAAACTCATAACTCATCTTGAAAATGCTGTGATGCTAATGTGTTACACGGATGAACTCAGCTTTTATATACTACATTTTAATTTGTACCACCAGACCATAGAGTCAGTCAAACTGTTGTGAGTGCAGCGCATCCAGTAGTTCACTGGAAGGCCACGTTGAGTGCAAGTATATGTGTTTAAGTATGTATTTTCCTCTGTATTATTTCCTGAAAGTATCCGGTGGTTACATTCATCATTGATATTTCCAGTTATTTCCAACGTCTCCACTTTCATTTTTGCCATAGCAATGATTGATTGCATTTAGAATACTCATGTGGTACTGTACCCACTTAAACTGCTGCTTTTCAGTACACACACACACACACACACACACACACACACACACACACACACACACACACACACACACACACACACACACACACTTAATACAACCATCTGGCAAAAACAAGAGAATATAATTCAACAAGACAGTTATTTGATTTAGTTTTTATAGTTTTTTATGAAAACCAGTTTTCTCAATTAGCTTCTTTCTCTGAATGATGTAGTTCTAAATGACTTTTCCTGGAACAGTTTTGATAATTAGAGATTTCTGTATTCATTTTTTGTCCGTGTTCTTTGCCCCGGTTTGAAGTGGGCGGGGCTGTGTCGGAAAACATGGGTGCTCCCATGTTGTGCGCTGCTCCATTTCAACTCGGCTAAACAAAATATCACCTGTTACAAAATGTACGTGTTCAGAACGCAGATTTTTTTGTTGATGAATTGTGTTGAACTATAGTCAGTTTATTGAACAATCTTCACAGTTTAAGTGGACCTGAGAGGCTTTATTTTTTCATAACAAATTGCTTTCTCTAGACAGACAATTGTTAAACGTGTTAAAAATCACCATTTTTATGTTTTGATTCAAAAAAATGTTTAAAGGTTTTTCTCATGCTCCTGGTATTTAATAATGCATCTGTAGATAGATTTTCCTTTTAGATTTAAAGAATGTGTGACTTTTCTTTTTTGGAACACTTTGCCGGGTCGGAATTTGTGTTTAAAAGGTCAAAACTATATTATCATGTTGCTTAACTGTAACTTTTCCCTTGGTCTATTCTCTCAACCACCCTGGTTTAACTGCTTTGCATTGGTTTGTTCCATCTACATCTTTGTCACCCTTTAACAAAAGCGATTATTCTTTTAGTGATATTTTCAAAACCTATGTGGGCTTTTTTTTTCAGCGGAGCTTTTTACATTTTCTGTTGCTGCTTAGCAACAGGCACACACCTGCTGCTTCCTTCAGCTTTCCAACTGATGAGCCGATGCTTTTTACAGCCCAAATACTGCGGGCCTTCCCACACATGCTAAATGCCACACATATAATCATAACCACTTGATAGCTCTTTCGTACAAAGTAAACAGTGAAAATGTGCATTTTGTATTAATAGCTGACTATGAAAGTCTTCCCTTTAAGGGTCTGTCTGCTGAAAATAGGTGAATTTCATTCTAAGATAAATTTTCCTCCTTTTAAAATGCTTTCCTCCAAGATAGTTGGTCTTTAAAAAGGTCAAACTATGCCATTTACATGATTTAGTAACAGCAACTTGTATAACTGCAAATATTCCCTCTTTAATGCATACCAGACCCATATTCAGAACTATAAAGGACTTGAAATTAATTCCACTTCGCTAGTTGAAATAAGGTGAACATTCTTTTTCTAGTCTAACTGCGCCGACCCTAACAGCCAACTCACCATCGTGGACAAAACAATGCCAGAGTAAGAGGGCTTCAAAGAGTGGGACATCTCTACAAAGCAACAGTTCGAGCTTCAGAAGCAGCAACAAACATAGACTGGCCATCAAACAGGGACTGGCCATCAGCCACAGTGTGGCTTTCCATGTGAATGTGTGATAGGATGGGATCTGTCCTTTTGAACAAATTCAAAGTCGGATGGAAGTACCAAATTAGAGATCAGTGAGTGTGTGTGTATGATTTTGAGTAATTTATTGTCAGAAAAGGAATATCATATTCATAGCTATGTTTTCATTAGTGTATAACAACCTGAAACTAAGAATGTATGTGTCTTTGTTAACTTAGATTTAGCCCTTCATATCTACATATGGAGCTGGTCCCCTTCACAGATGCTGCCATGTTGCACTGTCAAGCTACAGAAGCCCAGAATGGAGAGACCAAACACTGGCTCTAGAGAGAGCCTCTCGCCTTTTTATGTTCCCTGAAGGCACCGTAGTTCTCCCACATGCTTGGAAAGGGAGTGGTGGATGGAGGGTTATTTACTTAATAGCAATCTGAAACCTCACCACTTGATGCCAGTACACTACTGCTCCTTTAATAAAGGAAGGGTTCATCTGAGTGTGTGGGGGGCCTTGGCATCAGATACCAATACAATGTAAGCTTAATTGACAAGTTAACCCTGACCCTGATCTAAAACTCATTATCTACATTTATATAAGTCATTGTTTTGGGCAATAGGTAAATATCCAGTCAGTGTCTGTATTGCCCAACCCACTCCCCTCTTTTTACATGAAATGTTTTGGTTCTGCTGCCAAACCAGGTGTGAATGGTACTTTCTAGCAGAGTGAATTGCAAGTGAGGATTCTCTGTTGAGCATCATGCCTCAGCTTCTGAAAGCTAAAAACTGGGTATGAAAATATAAAGAGAGAAAGGCAGAGAGAAAAGAAAGGGCGACCATGTTCTCCCCAATATATAGAAAGGTAGGTGTAGTCCTTGAGGGGTGGAAATAAATCTGTTAGCTTAGTCCAAAGTAAAAAATATGCTCCGTTTGCTCCCCTAAAGTTGTACTCAATATCTTCATTGGAGATCTGAGTCTTTACATTTTACTACTCTTTTAACTGACATGAAATCAATGCAGACACATTTTTAGAAAGCTATTCATAGTAAATCAGTTGTCCATGTCTGGGGCCAGGCCCAAGTCAAGATGCAGCTTCATGCTCAGTAGCCCTGTCTTCCCATCCCCATCTCTCCCCGAGGAGGTTAGCAGCATTGTGTTGAATCACATGTCAGTTGGTAGTAACTGAAATTTGGTTACAAATTACAAATTTGATTCCAAAATGATAACCCTATAGAGGATAATGTTAATTTATTTAAATTTAAGTTAATTTATAGTTATGGTACATTTATTTTAGGTTATCCATTAAAGTTGTATTGTACATTTTCCGTTCAAGAATTCTTACCAACTAAAGTTACATTTATGTTGTAAAAGATGGCCCTTGGGCAGATTTCTTGCCGGTGTCTTGCAGCAAATATTGGATTTCACGGTGGAGGTGTGGTGCAGTGTTGGCATGGAATGTGATGCTGGTGATATCTTTTAATGGGGCTGACCATCCCATGTCCTATCAGAGAGCAGCAAAGACAAACCAGTTATTTGTCCAACATTCTTTGGGTAGCTAAGGCCACAACATAAATCCATCATTCTGCTATTTAGAATATTGACACTGAATGGTACCAGAATATATGATTACAATTTTCTGTGAATTTATACCTTTCACTTAAAAATGTAAATAGCAAAATTGTTTGACATTTGGTAGTCGTATCTCGCTGTTCTACCTTCAACTCCATGCAAGTCATCAGTTTGCTCTTTTACACCTGTAACGTCGTTGACATTGATGTCCTGCACGGACATCACTGCAAGGAGGCGGGTGCAACCACTGGAGGTCACCAACAACCAAGATTTTCTAGGGGTGTAAAGTTACCTTTTAAACATCATAATGATATACAGTATACATGTATGTGTGATGATATTTCAGTTCAAAGAAAAGTATATAAGTCAAACATGATCCCCAAAACAACTAGGCAGCTTATAAATACATAGTGTTACAAGATAGCCGTCATTTAAAAAATAAATATATTAATTAAGCAAAACACATCAAAGTGCACTACTACCATATGCTGATGTACACACATTTCATTTTAACCCCAACAATGTAAAACACAGCTGCTTTGGATTCCCCTCCAAATATCTCCTGTATGAGGGAAGTATTTTAACTGTCATTGTACTATTATAGAAAGCCTGGAGTTTACTGTTGTGGGAGTACAATCTTTGGATGGTTACTATACATGAATCAAACATTGTTTTTGCTAAACCACTTATAAAGGAAGTACATTATATTATTGAAAAGCAGCATTTCATCAGCACTGCTTTATCAAGCAGGTCTGTGTAACATTTCACTAAAAGCAGCTCATGATATGCAGTGGGTTTGATTGTAAACTGATCTTTTACAAAGAAAAGGATGCATTTATTCAAATCATTGTGTGTTTCTTCCAAATTCTGGATGTGGATGTAAGTCTAGTCTTCTGTAAAAACAATGTGACATTTTAATTTTTTGGTATGATCTTTGTACAGTATATCTTAATATTGTTAATACACAGTAGGAGGTCACAGTAGATATCAACTGGCGCCCCATGTCGACCTTGGTATAGTGCCACATTTTCTCTCCTTATTTGCTGTGCCTCCACGGATGCAGTCTGCAGCAGGGAATTTTGTTATTTCTCATTTTGTTCTTTGATTGATTGCTGATCAATTAGATGTACACAGGCTTGTCTTTGTGAAGTCCTTAGAGACATGTACTTTATGATGATATTCTTACAGGCTATCATCATTATCTCACTGTCAGACATTGTTAGACTTTTCTTAATCGTCAGACGCCTTTTTTCTAACACAGTGTATTAGTACATTTACTCGAAGAAGGACATACTCAGTTGTAATTCTGAGGGATTGATCTGAGTCATTCTCATTATAGAAGTGGGTGACTTAAGGTCGTAACAACTGAGCAGCCAGAATTGTACACAATCATTGTCCATCCAAGTTGGACCAGTTAGTGGCCTTTGTAGGTCACATAATCCACCTGCAACTCAGCTAGCCAAGAAACCAAATCTGAATGATGTTTTTGTTGTTATTTAATTAACTATGAATTGTTATATTAAATTAAAATGTTAATAGCAGATTACAAGAAAACAGATCGGATCTGTTGAATTTTCCAATTTCTTGAACAATTAGCATTTGTTGCTGATGATGGTGGTAATCTTTCTCATATTGGGAAACTTGTGTCTTTGACTTTATTTTAGCCGTAAAACACTTCTTTTCACTGTCAAGAAGTCACAAAATCATATTCTTGTTCCCAGAGTTTGCTAAATAAATATAGTCACAACTGTGCTCTGAAGTCAGCTTACAATAAGCAATTGCAGACCAATTTCTAATTGTCTTTTCATGTCTAAACAGTCTAAACTGGTTGCTAGCCCATCTGTCCACTCCTTTTGATCGATTCAGTCTGAGCTTAGATGTAAACTACTGAAATTACTCTCACCAGGGTAGCAAGTGATTGTTAATTGCTGTGGATTCTCATCTAACAGGAACACTTGGTCCCCTCAGATCTCTGTCTGGAGAACTTTGTTGTCCTCGAGGGGCTGGTTCTTGTTCTATCCAACAGAAGTCAGCATGAAGTCTTGAATAGTTCTGTATTGTAGTGAGCTGGTGCTAACGGTGGCGTCCCACAGGGCTCTGTACTTGACCTGCTTCTGTAATGTGTTTGGGCTGCCCCTTGATCACATCTTCAATAAACAGGACATACACTTTCACAGATGACATTAAAATCTATCTCCCCATCAAGACTTTCTGCTGCTTTTAGTTTTTGAAGGATAATAAGTATTTGATGGATTACCATGAAGTTATGCAGATGTTCATGTTGGCAGGAGCATGAATCCTACTGACTTAGGTCATACCCTGACTTTTCCTCTTGTGTCAGTCCTTCTGATAGATGTAGATATATTTCACAGGATAAGTGAAAACTTGTCTGGTAGTGCTACACATTCATGGTTCCCAGATGATGAATCCTAAAAAGCATTGGTCCTTCCCGGAATTTTCCTCTTTCCACCAGCAGATTCCCATTTGTGGTTTTGAGTGAAATTGTTCAACAACTATTGGTTGGATTGCCAGGGCATTTGGTACACACTTTCAAAGCCATCTCAGGATAGGTTTTAATCACTTTGGTGATCTCACTTTGATTCCAGCACCACATTCAGGATAAAGTTCCACTTTGTTCAATACTATTATTAATATTAATACAACTAAAACTACTGACATTTCCATCAGCCTCAGTCGTACTTTATTATTTGTGATGTAATTGATCATTTCAATCCGTGATCAGTACGGATCCCCCCTCATGATTCTGCACTAAACTAACAATGACCAGATTTGTTTTAATCAATAAAAAAATACAATCTTTTATTTCCCTTATCATTTAAATTGTGTTTTTATGAAGACAAACACCCATAGGAAATTACTATAACAAATTAAAAGTACAACATTGAGATTTTCTGATGGTTTACTTCAGAGCAGTTGAAATTAATTTTTGGATTGTGGAAAAAAAACCAGTCTGGAGCCTTGTCGACCAGCTGCTATCATCAAACATCAAAGGGATTTGTCTCTGCCAATACAGATCATCAATGATCGGCAATTCGTATCAGCTGCAAAAAACAACTTGATCAGGGATCTTTAAAAGTTATATTTCCTTCCTATTTTCTTTTGTGCTGATTCGATCTGTGATCCGATCCGTGAGTCTGATCCGAACTGTGAGCTTTATGATCCGTTGCACCACTATTTATTATTATTGCTTATTAACTAATGTGCGCATGCTGACATACTAAAGTAGATGGTGAACATGGTATACATTATATACCTGCCTAACATCAGCATTTAGCATGCTGACTTCAGCATTTAGCTCCAAGCACAGCCACACACTGCTGCTAGCATGAACGCTGACTCTTAGTTCTATCTCAAATAGTCTTTTTTTGACTTAAAATGACGAGTCAGTTAAGTCAAAGATGACTACGACTGCAGTTAGAAAGTTTCTTTCGAAAAGTTGTACTGAGAGTAGGGGCTTTGGAGGGGGGGGGGGGAGGACATGTGACAAGGAAAGAGTTTATTTTTTGGCATTATTTTCAATCAAAGTTATATTGACCCTTAGAGAAGTTCAATAAAAAACTGCTGGTTATGAGTTAAGCTGAACCAGGCCTCAGGGAGTCTAAAGAGTTGCACATAAAATAGATTTATCACAGCATCTTTCTGGTTCTCACAGGTTTTCACTTGCCTCTGAGAAACATTTTTCTAAAAATAGAAACTTCATTAAAGCTATGATCAAGGCTTTAACCACACTTGCTTAATACTTGAATCAATCACACTGCATTAATTTGGCAGATGTCTTGGTTCAACGTGACTTGCAATAAGTGCATCCAACCTGTAGGCAAAAAAAGCATTTACTACATTAAATAAAGTTTAGCAAATCCAGCTTCCTGAATACAAATTGGCAGGTTGATTTAAAAGAAAATGCACAGGTTCTGGTGTGAGTAAATTAAAGTGCTGTCCTTTTTTTGCCAGCCTCATTCGCTGGTGCAGAACTGCAACTGAATCATTATTGCAGGGTTATATTTGGGGGAGATACTGAAGCACTGATATCAGAACTGCATAATCACGATAGTTACCAAACCAACTCACCTGCAGGTGTCTATTAAAAAACAACAAGTCACGTGGACGGGGTCAGGAATTTTCTCATTTGACACCCCAGTTTTGTCTTCTAAGTTAAGATGATCTCAATTCAGACTTCATCTGTACATTTAAGAGCAACAAATACATATTATATATTTAGCATCTTCCATTAAAGTCAATACAAACCATGTAAAGTCATGGCCAAGAAATCAAAGAGCATAATTGCAGTCAACTGTATTAATTACTCCCGTGTCCTCTGAATTAATGGAGGTACACAATCCAGAGGAACAGGTATACAGGCTTTGCTCTGCTGCCGTAGCCTCGTATGGACTCAGGTCTCACTGCCTCTGCTGGATGCACAATGGGACTACAGTGCTGTCTAACCGAGCCGCCCACTGTAACTGTAACTATCTTAAACACACGTTAAATCACAATGATTAGGGCCAGCCTAACTCTGCAATTCTCTACAGCTACAACCTTCACCTCAGATTTGCAACATTACAGGTTTTATAGATTACAAAATAAATAAAAAAATGCAAGTTTTTAAGTAATAGTTCTATTTGACAGCAACAGCAAGAAGGGGAATGATATGCAAATAGTTGGCCAGCCGGGAATGGAATCGGAGACTCGCTGCTCAGGGCACTGGTGTACGCCTCAGCTATCAGCTCTCCCGAGGCTCTTTTTTAATAACCTTATTTAATTGGCCAGTTTTGTCTGTGTGGCTTTAGGTGTGTAAGTATGAATGTAACGCATGTTACACATGTTTCTTTTTATCTTATCAAGCCTTTTGTAATTTCAGCTTTTGATTACTTCTATAAGAATATACTTTATTATTATCACTGAGGTTCTCCAGAGGGAACAAAACCATCCGATAAAATCCAGAAATCTAAATCATGAGATGCCATAACTTAAATTTCACTGTCTTTAAGTGACAGTTATCATCTGGGAGAAGATCATTTAGGGGAGATTAAAAAATAAATAATCAAATTCAATCAGCACCTCAATAACACAATTTATTTTCCCATCACAAGGAATTATTGTGTCCAGCCCATCCTAGTTTGTCCCTTTGCCCTAAATCGCTTATCCTTTTAAAAATAAACCTTCACATTTCAAACATGAAATAAACCAGTTGAAGGGTAAACTCTTTCTGATCTTTGGGTTTTCTCAAGTACAAGCAATGCAGCAGTGAGGAGAACGGATCACCGTTCTGTTTACAGAAGGCATTCCCGTTCCCTTCCTTCATTTTAATGCGTAAGGTGTTTGTGATATATGACAGGGATGGGCGTGCGTGTGTTTGTGTATGTGTGTGTTTCTGTGTGTGTTATAACTGAGGGGAAGCAAGGAGAGAGGCAGAAGATGAACATGCTTTATGGCAGTAGTAAAATTCTCCATGGTCCGTCTGCTAGGAAAGAGCCAAGGGCAGAATGTTTATGACTCCCAAACATTATAAACTACCTCTGTGCATTTACCTCAAGCTGCTGTGTTTGGCCAGCCATGTCCCTCCGCAGCAGAACAGGGCGTCGGAGTGGCGTGTCTCTTCATGAATACTAACTATACCTCTGTTTCACTATCATTAAATGCATCTTTACTATTTCCAGCCTCACCTCGGCTGCTGGTAAAGTCAGGGGCACTGAAGTGTGATTTCATGCAGGGAATATCAACTGGTCCACCTCCTACACGGGCTGAATACATGCATGTCTCTGTTACTACAGGTTACCCAACACAGACAGAACACAACATGATTCTCCCGGAGTAAAACTGCAATAATACACATGAAAAACATCACTAGATATCTGGGCAATGGGCAATTTTGGGAGACTTGACAGAGCGCTACGACCTGCAGGGCAAGGGTAACGTGACCAACGGGGGTAGCCAAGCTAGCATTGCTGCTACAAAGCTAATATGGTAGCATGTTTACGGCCGGCTGACCACTATGTGTGAAGTATGACACTGACTGCTAGTGTGACGATGCTGTTTTGTGTGCAAAAAAGGACACTTTTCAATAGAAATTCCATCCATTCGTTATCCAAACTGCTGTCCTATTTAGGGGAGCAGGGGCGCTGGAGCCAATCCCAGCAGGGATCTCTGGTTCACCCTGGATAGGTCGCCAGTTTATCTCAGGGCACATATAGAGACAGACAACCATTCACGCTCACATTCACGCTCACATTCACACCTATACGGGCAATTTAGAGTCACCAATTAACCAAAGCTGCATGTCTTTGGACTGTGGGAGGAAGCCTGAGAGAACCCACGCTGCCACAGGGAGAACAAGCAAACTCCACACAGAAGGACCACCTGGGATCAGAGATCCGTGCAGCCCCTCAATAGAAATTGATTATTGCCTTTTTTTTTCTTCAAATAATTCTAGGAGTCAGCTGAGGTGGTTCGGGCATCTAGTCAGGATGCCTCCTGGACGCCTCCCATTAGAGGTTTTCCAGGCACGTCCAACTGGTAGGAGACCCCGGGGAAGACCAAGGACACACTGGGGGGATTATATCTCCCGGCTGACCTTGGAACGCCTCGGGGTCACCCAGAATGAGCTGGAAAGTGTTGCGGGTGAGAGAGAAGCCTGGGTCGGCCTGCTGAACCTGTTGCCACTGCGACCCGACCCCAGATAAGCGGTTGAAAATGGATGGATGGATGGAATAATTCTGATGTCATTGAGTTGTCCCCTTTCATTATCTCATATTAGTCTAAAACGTCTGAAAAGAGCTGTGGGATCCTTTACTGGGAGATACCCATTAACTATTTTGAAAGATTCTAGGGGAACATTCTGTTGATAAAGCTGTAAAAGGTAGCTAATTTAAGGGATCCTTAAAACAGGATCTTCAAAATCTAGTTAACTAGATGTCATTGTATATATTGGGATATTGAGATATTTGTATTATTTTTCTCTCATGATCATAATTTCTACAGTTTAACTTCTTTGTCCATTTGTCAGAACTAACTAGAAAGGGAAGAAGAACATTTTCACGTTTGCCTGTTGAGAGTTGTTATGTACTTCACTGTTTACCTTCCACAGTACAAGCAGAGAAGTCAGCAAAGCTAACAAGAACGACCTGACGCCATCGCTGTGTCCGCAAGTCATGTACAACTTTTTTTTCAGCTCAGTCAAGAGTCTGCCAGCCTTTTCATACATGTCTAACTATTCTGCTACGTTGGGATATGATTTATCAATAAGAAAGTAAGAGACTACTGAGCCACTGGCTTTCACTTTTCATTTGTACGTTCATCATCACGTGCAGTACCCCCTCAGAGCTAACACCTGTTGTGCCAGGTGAAAACAGGCGAGGTCCACATCCAGCAGTCACAACACAACACATCTGCAACATCATACCACATAATTAACTATCGGTGGCCATGAGTTATATTCAGCTCCCATATGCTTCATGTTTTTATTGGTCTGCGGCATGCAGAACAAGCAGCGCCAGCTCTTGGTAACAAGAATGAGACCTTTCCTCATAGTGTGTAGAGTTTTGCTGCACAGACGCACTTCATCTGAATCCTAACACCATTTTACACTCAGACTCTGAAAGCTGCTGTCAAGGGATAAAAGATTTATTTGCCTGTAATTGCCTAATTGTGCCTTTCCTGCAGCTCCAGAGGGAGCTGCAGCCCACCAATAGACAGCATAACCTTGCCTACTGAGGAACAGTTCAAGGATGTAATACCGTCAGCATCACATAGTCCTCTCTGGTGATTTATCATCACTGCCTCCCTCTTTCTTTCCCTCTGTCCTTCCCGTACTTCTCCTTACCGTCTGCTTGAACAAACACTTAGTGAGTTGTTAATGCTCTGCTCATTGAAGGTAAACTCCGCAGAGTGTTTGCGTTGCAACACAAAGGAGGGATCTGTTGATAGAGGTAACTTGGAACTGAGACCATAGGGGTGATGTGTTGAATGACTGCAACACACCCTAGATGTGTTGTTTGTCAGGATCAATAGACCAGTCTGAACAAGCAAGCAAAGGAAGGGTCTCTGTTATGCTGGCCTGGATTCAGGTCAGTGATGACGGTTCACTGATTATGAGTGTTTACTCTTAGAGAGTGGCAGCTCGGGGGGAAAAGAGCAAGTGGACACTTCCGAAAACATGACGGCTTTATTTTGGCGGTACCTTTATCAAAACCATAGTTGTGTTATTACTTGCTTTTGCAGGCGCAGAAATTGAAAAAAGCACTTTCAACAACACATACAACAATACACACAAAGTAAGACAATGCCGTTGTTCTATTTTGACATTTGAGGAAGAATTAATTCTTTCTGTAAGTCTCTTTTGATGAAATTTGTACCTGGGCCAATTTAAAAGGACATGTTGACCAGACGGCAGACGGCCACGTGGTCACATATAGATTATGAGGTACATGATGCGTGAAGCCTATAGCCTATTTTCCACAGTGCATGTAGCAGTGTGCTCAATTTTACTCCTTATCTACAGTCACTCACCAACTTGTGCTGGGATTATACTGGGCTTACTCTGTACACTACATATGCAGTCTTAAGACCTTGGCAGCTTATGGCTCGAGTGTAAAGTTATTACAAACAATTCAGTTCAATATCCACTTTCTAAATATATTGTTTCCTTCAAGCTAGAGAGAAAAAAAGTGTAACTTTTTTTGCAGCAAAATTTCCATCAAGGATGCAAAAACTTAAAACATGTTTCACATTTAGCACTTGCAGTTTGCGTTTGTAAAAAGGCAGGGACTAAAATGATCAGGTTGGTTGTAGTTGTTATAGTTATAGAAATGTACTCACAGTCTCAGTGTGTTTGTGAGAAAAGTTTAAACCAGCTGATATACATAAGTGTTACGTGGCAAGACCTTGCATTCAGTTTGTGGCTTACGGCATAATTACGCATCAATACAAAAATTTATTCCACATCACAAATAAACTTCACTGCAAACTGTGATAGGAAACCATACCAGGAGCATATCATTCGTCAGCTGGTAATGTACAACAAGCTGGTTATTATTATTGCAAAATAAATCCTGACTGAATCAAAATCTATCATATTATTCTCCTTAAAATATATTTATTTGTATAATTACTTACTATTTAACCAAGATATTGGTTTGAAGTGGTTGAGTTACAAGTCTAAGTAGCTTACAAGCATCTATCACAACAGCTCACCATATACATCATGCTTTGTCATGGCAGGAAAAGCACAGGTGAGGCTCACTCTGTTCCATTTATGTGCGGCTGGGACAACACATGCACATTATCAGGTATTCCCCTCCACAATAATGGATATCCAATATCCACATATGATGCATACAGTATTAATGTTATTAAATACACCACTGTTTAAAGTGAAACTGCCTAAAGTGAAACTGTCTGCTGTGATGAATCCATCAATGCCTCAGACTCAGTGATTTAAATATATCATGTGTTGATCAGAGATTTTAAGGCTGCCACACACCTACCCAGGTATTTTAACTTGCCTGATTCAGATGTCTTCTCTTCTCAGGACTGTGTAGGAGCGTACAGACTGTGCTTGATTGACATCATCCTCACTCTCCTGTTTATTTCGTTGGATCTTTTAGGGCAGGGCAACTTACAGCTTCATCATTCTCAGTACACCCATTCATGACTAAGACAGTTTGGACCACAATAATTGTATTTCAACGCAGTCGCCTTGCATTTCATTTGGATGTGCTGGAAATTTCCACAGTGCTTTGGCGTTCAAATTTGGTGAACTCTGATTTGCATTTGCAAACATGACATTTACTGGAATGGAGAGAACATGGCAGTCAGAATTTAAGGTGGGGATCGTATTAGCTTTGCTGTGACATCCAATTCTTTGTAATCCTGCTCTGCTGAATGAATGAATGCTGAACAAACTTTCCACTAATAGTATATTTCCACTGTAGTATTTTTCCACTGTCGTATTTTTGCAATGACTGAAACTCATCCCTGACAATGGTGGCAACTGCACAACCCTCAAATACTGCCATTTGTTTATGCAACATGTTTGTCTGTATGAATTAAAGGGCTGCAACTGTTCATTATCGATTGATCGTTGAATCATTTTTATGAATATACATTGCCAGAAAATGGTGACAAATTATAAAGCTCATAAATCCAAAACCCAAAGATATTAAATCCTCACAGCTGACCAATTCAAATCAGAGAATGTTTGATTTTAATGATTAATCTATTATCAAACTTGTTTCCTTTTACATTTTCTGTTGATTGACAAATAGTTTCAGCTCTCATGAATATATGTAAATGTTAAATGGTGTACAAACCTCAACATAGTCTCTAGTTTTGATAAGTGGTATTTTAACAAGTCTTCTTCTTCTTATTGAGTTGATTATTATGTTCCAGCACAACCTGTTTCATAAGGAACACTTTTCACCGTGCATCTTTTGTGTATAACCGGGCACTTATTAGTTATGTATAAGCTTTGGTGACCTTGTGTAATTCGTAGTGCACAGTAGGTCAGTCAACTGTAACCAGAACAGAAGTCTAATTAGCCAGAATATCTGAAAACATCTGTGTGGGTCTGCAGGGTCTTTGGTCCATTCTGCATTTACAAATTACACAATGTGTGTATGTGATTAGTGTTTTCCCTTCACATGAAAATACCCCCATTTTGTTAATAGGATCTCTGTTCTCTTTAGGTCCATTTGACACCTTGCATTATACAATATATCTCTGAGATGTTGTGTTGAATATCGTGACCTTAAAAAAAAACTCTGAAATGTAGCGTCAGATAAAATGCCATCAAGCTACCGCTCTGCATATACTCTATTGCACCTCCCCCTGGAATATTAATCCCAGCCAACAGGGGCTTTGGTTATGAAACACTTTGCTCCGTGAAACAATGCTGTACTCAACCTTTATTAATACATTTTGATGCTGGTAATAAGTGCAGATGGAGGTGAAGAATCACGTTCTAAATGTTGATGCTTCTCCCTTTAGGGAGGGTCCAGGTTCCCCAAGCATGGCACCTTAATTTGACCCCTCAATTTACCATTACGTTAATAATGGGTTCATTTGTCAGTGTGAATTGGTGAGGTTAATTTTTTCCCGGACAGAACTAAATGGAAAGATTAGCTTAGCAAATTACCACTGATGAATGACCCATTAGGAAAATCAAGAATCACAGGCTACTTGGCTGCTCCTGTGTAGACACTGAGCTGACCTTGACACTAGCCTTAAAACAGTAACATTACTGGGAGGTTTTGACAACTCATTTTGTAAAGCGAATAATTCATTTAATTATTTTTCAATTGATTTTTTATTTGGCAAGTGTGCCCCTTACATGGAGAATGAGGTTCATTGCTCTATAGGCCCCCCTATTGAGCACTTATAAGCAGTATAACATATTTTATTAATGGTTTAAAACACTCTGTAATAGTAATTTCCGGTACATTACAGTATTTGTAGTTAATTATATAACTATATGCTTCATTTTAAAGATCACAACAAATCATCATCTTTTAACGTATTTAATGGAAACAATTTACAATCTATTGTCTTATTCTTCTTTTTCTGTTTATTCACGAGAAATAACTGTATTTGTTACTAACTGAAAGGAACAGAGGCATTTCCTTAGAAGAACTGCTGAATTCAAGCCAATGTTAATATTTGTTAATCGGTTGATGTCTCTTACTTTCATCTTTGCATGTTGACCTTCTGTGCACCGTAAACACCTCTGTTTTACACTAGCATTTAATTAGAAATAATTAACTGGAAGTGTACTAGCTGATCATCATCTACTTTATTACCTATGATTGTATCTATACTTGTAATTAGTGCCAAATTATTTTTTGGAAAATGTCTTAGGAATTATAAAAAAAGAAATACAGTCTTGTCAAGAAAAAAATGCAAAATTTACCAAAACGGTTGTTATTGTTGTTGGGAAATCTGCTGATACATGACACATACAAGATGTCAAGATTAGACTTGTTTTTCACCTCACACTTCCTCATTTGGTTTTGAACAGTGGCTTGAACAGAGCAGATGAAACGCCTACAGGACTCTTGTATTGTAACTATGGCGTTGAGACTCTAAAATCTGCTGCATCCTTTCTCGTCACAACCCTGTAACAATGATTTAGGAGCAATGATTCATCCTCTGCATCAAAGAATGAATAAGGTCTGGAGGAAAAGACAGCACATTCATTTACACTAAAAGTTCCTTATTTTATGTAAAAAAGTCTTCTGCCTTTACTTTTACCTTCTCTTATTGCACTGGCGTCTCGTCTCTGGTGTCACAAATTACAAACCAGCATCCACGGCTTCTGTTAGCCTGCATAATGCATTCAATTTAAATGCCTATATGCGTTGGCAATCAATAGCACAGACAACCCTCAGAAACAAGCTATCAGGACTGCCGTGTGCATGGCTCTCCCACACACTAATTAATCCAAATATAGGCGCCACATATTAGTCATATTATATCATTTCCAACTTGAATGCTTTGATACTTGGACTTTAAAGTTGTTCATGGAAAATTGTGGGAGTATGTGTCGATCTGTGAGATCATTCACACATTTCCCTGAGCGCTTTGTGCATGACGCACTGATAATTCCCTCATTTCCATAGGACGACAAACTTAATTCAACTTCATTGATGTGAACCGTACACTTAGTTGAGAAAGAACGCTTTCCATTGCAACATAACACACTTTTCTTTTGAACAGGGTGGTGTCTGGACTTTCTTCTATCCCATGTTCTGACTCATCAAAAAAACCTTCCTCTTTCTCATTTCAAACTTTGGTTTGATGCCCATGGCACTGGCAACAGCAGTTGCCTCTGTCAGAAAACTGTCCCACTGTCCCAAAGCAAATGTCTTTCCACTGGCACTACCACACTCATCGTGTGCGAGTCCAGAGAACAGCCCAAAACCTTCTGGCAGATTCCCCATCGGTGGCCGCTCACAAAGAAAAAGGTTGTATGTGGCGAGGGGATTTCTACTCATTATGCACTCCCGCAACTTTTCCTGCCATGTTAGCTTCGTTATCAGAGCACTGAACTCTGCAGGGGTTGCATCACACTTTATGGAATAGTATGTTGTCGTCTGACTAACTCGATGTAGACTTTGAGAAACGGCTGCCATTAGCTGTGTATTTTACGTGGCTTAATCCTCTCCTTCCGCTATCTGCGCTTTCTATTTTGCAAGGGCCCTGTCACTACATCCTGTGCTTAGCACCGCGCTAGAAAAACAACAAAACAAGCCAGAGCGTTTTTCCCCCACTTATATTAGAATGATGCAGACAGACCTATCACCACAGCGTCGCTATGCTAGACTAGTTAACAGGGCTTGGACTCTTTGTCCCTGTTGCCTGTGCTCCCTAATATTTTGTAAATGATCATATAGGATGTTGTTGTACTTCTCCCAATTGCTCAATTATACTCCGAAAATGTCCATTATCGTTCATAAAATCTACTGACCCTGAATACAATATTCCTGGTGCTGAATACAGTGTAGAATCCATAATAATATATATAATAATATATATATTAATATAATAATATACAAGAGTGCTTTTTTTTCAATTTCTCACACTGAGTTTTTACTCTTGGCTGTCAGACGACCATCGGACGGAATACTGCAGGTTTTTCCATTTCCAATAACAGTGTTTATGTGCACTCCCATGCTCTGGACATTTTTTGTAAAGCTTTCGTTATTTAATAGTGGCAATTTACAATCAAAGGAAATCAGGGCACTGACCGACTTTTCTCTTGCTCAAATTAGAACAGCAAGCAAAAATAATGCTTTAGTTCGAGCTGCTGTATAATACCCAGTCCATTTTTTAAGATCATTAATGTAATTTAGAATGTGTCTGTAATGTGCTGCCGTCTGCCACTTTTGTTTTTTCTTTTGCGATCTCTGTGAAAGATGCTCTCTTGGCCATGGCACGTACATAACACAGTCATAACACAAGACCACTAAACTGAGTCTCTGATGCTATTTCGCTTTTGCTCGTGTCATCCACCATGCTGCTCTGACTCAGAGGCAGGCGCTGTGTCTCCCTCCCTCTCTTCTCTGGCGCTGCTAGCCTCTCCCGCCCCGCTCTCAGCTGCAGGCTGTGTCTCTCCTCTCCTCCCATCCCCTCTGCGGTGCTGCTAGCGTCTCCCGCTCCGCTCTCACCTGCAGGCTAATCTCTCCTCCTCTCTGTCTCTCCTCTCTGGGCGCAGCTAATTCCATCTCCCAGACTCCAGCTGTTTCTGTCAGAGGACGCGTTGCGTTATGCTACATTGACACCAAAAGCGTTGTGAATATTCACAACGCTTTTGGTGTGAACGCAGTGTTAAGCTTCTCTGCACACTGATAACTAATCGGGAAAGTTAACTGCTATTTGGCAGACGCTTAAGCTAGCTAAAGGATTGGATCTCTCACCATGCTCTCTATTCATACACTCTCCACCCACATTGCAAGAGCTGTACTTGTTGCAGCAACATTTTCAACCTTACTATCTTTTGTCAATTACCTTCGCCATTAAGTCCTGTGCACCTCTGCTATCATTTTCTCATTTTTTTTCATGATCTTGCAGTAGCGTGACAGAATTAAAAAAAATGCATTATGGGAAGGGAAAGGGAAATTGTTTATTGAGTACTATGTCAAGGATATTAAAACAACAACAACAAGCTTTTTTGTGACTCAGAAATACTATTTGATGTTTTTACAAATGTGTATTTCTGAGAAATTAATTCAGCAGATTATTTTTGGGCCTTGACCCAGGCATCTGACCCGGTGTTCTCCCGGTGTCGGCGGTCCTGGATGCTATATATGTATTCGCTACACCTGCTGTGTTCACAGCATCACTGCCAGCACCACTTTTGTTGAGAGACATTTAGGCTTGTTTTTCGAGCTGAATGTTGTTTGGAAATATTGGCAGTCACAGGGTTTGTTTTTCTGGGCTTGTTTTCAAAATGTGCTTGGTCTTTACAGCCTTGTTGGAGTTCACGTGCTTAATACACAGAGAACAAAACGGCCAGACAATCTCGGACAAGACACAAGCTGTCAATCATTACCACCCGCTGCTCGGATCTGATACCTGCACCAAATGTAAGACCTGTCTGCACAGAGCACCGGCTCTGTTTGTGTGTCTCTTTGTATTTGTCTATTGTAACACCCACTGCAGTATACTTTGAGGTGGGCATGCAGGCTTTCCATTGTTCAATCAGTCACAACCAGTCAGAGCAATGGGCAAAACACCACACCACAGAAAAAGGTTTAAAAGCTTAGCTTTTTGTTTCATACCAAATATGTTCAAATCAAAGGGAAATATCTGGGGGCAATAATTACTCAACAATTTATAAAGAGGAGAGTGTGCCTCAAGTGGACCCTGGCCTGCACACAGAGAAATACAGAAACATGAAAGCTCCTAATATCTGATACTTAAATTTCACATACATGAACACCACATGCTGATGACTGCCAGCAGATTTAGCTGCATGTGACATAGACCACAGTTTTGAAAAGGATACCCAGACACACCCACGTAATCACACACACACACACACCTACACACACACACACACACACACACACACACACACACACACACACACACACACACACACACACACACACACACACACACAGTGTCCAATTTGTTGTCAGGAATACAGGTCTACCTTTTTTTCCTCTCCCTCCCCCTCGAGTTAAAAAAGCTACGATGCCAAATAAGACAGCGTCCTGATTGGAGTTATAGACGTTAAGAATAATGGAACGGAAACAGTAGGCATCAGTGTAATAATTGTAAAATAAACATTAATAACATTTAAATTCAATTAAAATGAAATTGCTTCATTAAATGGAAATGAAATGGTAATAAAACTGATTCCCTAAAAGACAGTTCAGATCAGGACGCAGCCATTGCATTTTTATCACAGAATATTGATTTCATAGAGAATAATATCTATTCATCTTTTATAGTTATGGACACGTTGTTTTTGTACATGAATTGCTAATGTATATTGTCTAAATACCGACATGGTCCATGGATATAAATGAACACATAACTGAATACAGATACATTACAGATAACATTACAAATGTACGTCTCTGGGTACTCCGTAATATTATATAAGCATTAAACAATTATCTCTCTCTAAAACTGCAAAAAAATACATTAATATACCACAACTTTGAATTGCCTAATGTGTTTTATAGGAACCATAATTCCAGCGGATTACACCGATGACTTCATTCATGTTAAGTCACTTTCTGCAGCTGTTCAGTATTCCAGATTCATCCCCCGCAGGCTTGAAATGTGGCGGGTTTGGCACGTTACTCTTTTAGGGAACAGAATTCATGTCATGTCACTTAAAATATTCTCCAATTCAGTTTCCACTTCAAAAATGTTCACGGCAAATTGTCAAACCACTCCAAACCAGCACAATTCACTTCCTGGCTGTCCAACATTTTGCTCATTGTCTTTGACCTTGGGGAGATACTGGTATTCAGTCAAGGTGAAGCAGCTGGTCATCAACAAATTTATGAATCTGCATCTTTGCTAAAGCCTGTTAAAGTGGCCCTGTAAATAAGGCTTGGGTTTGGTGTACAACCATAGACTGTGGACGTGGTCTTTGTGGCAGCACCCATTGGTTTGTGTACTGCCGTTTCGAAGCCTTGAGTTTGTCATTTTGGCTGTCGCCATCTTGGATTTTGGCAACCAATCAACTGAAGTTACCATATTTGGACTATGTAGGAATGACAACGTGGTAGAGACGCCATACAAAGTCTCTGGAAACGTCCTGTCAATCACAAGGTAGCCATGTCCTGAAGAATACCCTTCTTTAGGGTCTATTTTACTTATTTAGTACATCTAAATGTACATCATGCTGTATTGAAGAAGACTTGAAAGCATGAACTCATATTTATAATGTTTAAAAATCAATTGAGTCATTATTTCCATATACGTTTGGGCCAACACAATTCCATGCTGTAAAAAGAAAAAGAAAAAAAGATGTAAGAGATGGACGATGAGCAGGAGCTCCTAGAATTAATAAGGTGGATGTTGTTGTTGTAACAGGTGTGTGGTAACTTAGGGATAGACAATCTCCTGCATGGCTCTGAAGTCCAATCAAACCTCTGTGGCGTCCGCGGTGCCTGTCTAGTACTTTCCTTTTTCAGGAGGCACATGGCACGTCTCTGAAGGCTCTCTGCAAGCTCTGCAAACCATCTCTCCGGATCTGCGGAAGCTCTGCACAAGCCTGAAGTATAAATTAGGCATCCGACTAATTTAAACTAATCTCGTGAAGAAACAAACAATATATCTCATATCATGCATACTATATTTGTCTGTTTTAAATACCTCTTCTCTTTCCCCCTGTTAGAGAATTCTAACTGGAAACAAATCACAGTGATAAAGCCACCCGCAGTGTGTTATGAATGTCTGGCTGTTTGTGCCTTCTGTGTTCATATGTTATTCAAAACATCCCTCCTTAGAGTGTCTGTTCTGTAAAATTGGGTGAGGGGTGTCAGGAAGGAAGAGGGGCAGGATTTATGTTCTCAGGAAGTAACCAGGCTTTTATGTTAATTCATCAGCTGGCCATCAAGGTAGAAAACAGCTCCAGTTGAATGGAGGTGGATGATGTGTGAAAAATATGTATCCCAAATAATTATCACACTGCTCATTCTTAAAATACCAAGGAAGGGACATGGTTTACCAGAATGGGCAAACGCACCAGAGTTAGTTTGAACCGAACCAAAAGTTTTGATGTGAAAGCACCTTTACAATCTCATCCATTCTGTCCCATCAATGTAGGCGTGATTTGGCCACTGGAACTAAAACACACCATCAGGAGTGAACTTCATTGGAACTTAATTAGCATGAACACTTGTAATCAGACAAGGTTCTGCCACCACTGAACACACTCATTTACAGGCGAGTACACATCTGAACAAGCACCAGCCGTAATTTGCATTCAAACACGGCTCCAGACGAGTATTGACCACCCGCCTGGTGTCCTGACTGAGTGAGTGCAGCACCACAGGGAAGCACTGCAGTTGAGCTTCAAGTTTTTACCTTAACTTTTTTCGTTCAAATGAACTGCGGAGGTCTTCGGTCACCGACATTCCTTTACTCACTTTTGCACATTTAATCATCATTTACATAAATAGTCAGGTAAATCTTAAATTTGCCAACATGAAAGAAAAGGATTTGCAATGCAGTTAACTTATGTCCCAATTTTTGGAACTGATTGTCATATAAATTGTCTCCTAAAGTCTTTTTTCGATGAAGATATTTTTGCTTGTCATAGCAGGAAAAACACATGTGCATGACCAGTTTATATCACTAGTTCAACAAGAGTGTCCAAGACATACCTTATGGCCGCAGATCTGATGATACAAACACAGAATCCATCATCGAACTTTGACCTACGCTGTTCCGATACCAAGTACATTTATAAATCGATCCATGAAGAGCACAGACTTGTAATAATAGGCTAGCCGTCCCTATCAATCACAATTGTAATTTTCTTTTCGGTCTTTTAGTAGGGTAGACGAGGACTGCATAACTACATGAAATGTTCACAATCATTCTGGTTTCAGTAACCATGGTTTCGTACCAATTTCTGTCACACTTTATGTTTTCAGTTCAAGGGACGTCAAATGTTCAGCAATACAAATTACTGTTATCTTTACTGTAATAACTCAGTCACACTCTTAGCAGGCAAACACATAATTTAGCCTTTTTTGGGGAGTTTTGTTTCTTGTTTAAGGCCACAACAAGTTCAATCCTGTCTCGGAGCATTTATGATGAAAAAAAAAAAGCCTCTCTGAGCTATGTTCAGTCGCTCCTGGAGTCAAATCCTTCTATACATAATATCCTACCCTGAATGAAACACTACATTCATGTATTGGACAGGAAGAAAGTGTGATGTGATTGGGCACAGCATGTTTCTCCTAGTCCTCCATGAAGCTAGGATATTCAAAGTGGTTCTAATGACAGCTCAAACAGGGAGCTTTCTCTGGGAATAAAGATAAGGCAGAGCAAGTGTGTGTGTGTGTGTGTGTGTGTGTGTGTGTGTGTGTGTGTGTGTGTGTGTGTGTGTGTGTGTGTGTGTGTGTTGGGGTACAAGGAGGGGTTACAGGAAAACTGGCAGAATGGCGAGGAGGAAAGACAGATGGACAGAGAGGAGTGAAAGACACAGATGGAGAGAGAAGAGGAAAGAAAGAGAGAGAGAAAGAGAGAGAGAGAGAGAGAGAGAGAGAGAGAGAGAGAGAGAGAGAGAGAGAGATGTTGCATAATAGCACATAAATGGCCAGGATTGCTCACTGCAGCATAATTTAAAGCATGGCACCCATCAACATTTTTCTATTGCCCTTTCAATAAACTTTTCTCTCATTCTCTGCCTGTTCTTCCTATTTCGTAACCAAGAAACACAGCAATTGTTTAAAACAAAGTGTCACAGTGTATTACAGTCCATAATAATAGACATAATGAAAAGCATCAGGTAGAACAGCTGTTAAAACAAAACAGGCAACCACACTTGCAGCAGCATCTGACACAACATGCGATGGGAATGTTGTCATTAAGACTCACAAGGGAGACGAGGTCTTTCAAGGTTTTATTCTGGAGAATCGTGACACCTGAAGGCGGGCAACAATCATCTTCAACAGTGACAGATATTGGCCAGGAATTAAGCACATTTCTATTTCCAACAGTCCATCTTTATACAGTAAACGTTACATATGCCTGTTCAACCCTGTCTCCTAAAAATTACGTTCCCCCAGAACTAATACGCATTCCCAAATACGTTTGATCAGAAACGTATCTCCTCCCTGATTATGTTTGTGTTTGACGTATTACACATACGTTGATTATACACGTATAGGTTGATTAAACACGTATGTTGATTATACACGTATTTTTGTTTTATTGTTTTTATGTTTGTGTTTAACGTATCACAAATACGTTTATAATCGTGTGTTTGTGTTATTGTTTTCTTGCTTTATTTGAGCATATTTTAATTTTTAAACTCTGGGGAGAAAAAAGAAAAGAGGGGCGGGGTGAGGACAGTGACGGCCGGCCGCTCTGGGCGCCGGCCGCACCGGGAGCCGAGAATCGGCCGGTAATGGGCCGGTCTTCAGACGCTTGGCCGCCGCCGCCGTTAGGCCCGCGGTAACAGCCTCCTTGGCGCCGGCTCCGGTCTTCTCTGAGTCGGGTTGTTTGTGAATGCAGCCCAAAGTGTGTGATAATTTCATCTAGTGCAGTAAACCACTGCGATCATCAGCAGACACTCGGATCTCTGTCGTCACATCAATAGTATTTTGAAAACCGGATGTTGTGTCCCGTGATGTTGTATTAGCAAACAATCTTTAATTGATTAAAGCCCACATTATGTACTGGGTTATCCTCTCTGAGTTATGGTGGTTGTGGGATCAAATTGTGGTCTGTGATGTGCTCACTGAAGCTCTGTGTTTGACCATACAGATATAAACCACATCACAAACAGAGATATATAGCACAGATGGAGATGGGTTGAGCAGTATAAAGGCAGAGGAGGCCACGTGCAATAATATGGAACATAAAGTATATGCTAAATACTTACCACATGCTACATTTTCCCTAGGTTTGTGTTGTTGACTTTGTAAATGTGGTATTGGATTTATTAAGAACTTGCATTCAAATTAAAGGAGTAGTTCGATAATTTGGGACATACTGTACGTTAATCTGCTTTTTGGTGGAGAGTTAGATGAGAAGATTGATTTTCCTCTCTCCTCAATCTTTGTACTAATCCAGCTAACTGGCTTCTGGCAGTATCATATCCAACAGAGAAAGTTGAGAGCGGTAACAATCCTCTTAACTCTCCCACAGAAAGCAAATATAGGTGCTTGCAATTACCTGAGTAGAACACTGAAGATACAATTACACGCCCATAGTTTGAATATAGGTGTTAAATAGGATGAGAACATTTCAGTAATATATTAACAATATGTCATAAGAATGAATAAAGATTGTAAATGGGAAGGCATTGACTTTCATTTTCCACACATTTTAATTGGACCCTAAGACATGTGCCAAAGATGGCAATAATCTGACCATAACAATCTAGTATCAGCTGTATTTTTTTGTTTTTTTTTGTCAATGGGTAAACACTAGAATAATATTAACATATATACGGTATGGTTCCTTTCATACTAAAAGTAAACATTTACAAAATGAGTATGATCATGTAACAGTAACGTGACCTCAGATAAGTTTCAAATGGTGAATATTGATACGGTGAAGAAAGCAGCGATAATAATGATGTCAAAACCACTGCGGAGTTTGTTGTCCCTGAACCTCCGAGTAGAAATACAGCAGCCATCTGTACAACTAAATAATTAGTGAAATCTAACATCTGCAATTATTCCTGACTGTGAACTTGCTAGATAACAATACATTGATCATCTACCACCAGCTCTTCTATGATCCCCATGCTCACCTTGTATTATTGAACCAGGAGTCTTGACTGGCCAGGACTTCATCCTCCAGTGGGCAGTTATACGGTGGTGAAAAGCTGTTCTCAGGCGAGGAAAAGCTGTGCGAGGCCCAGTGCTGTTTGGTTGGGGTAGAGGCTGAGGCTGGACCTATACATGGATATTGTAATTCATGCAGCTTTGCACACTGGCCAGGGATAAGCTCACCTCAAGGTCAGGGAGCTGTGAGTGGAATACTCATTGGGAAGTCTGGGCGTATTTTCACATCTCTGCACATCCTTCTCCATCTCTTCGCAAATGAGGGTAGATTCTGCGCCCTGTGTGCCATGGCCAGTGTGTAACAGCAATTGCCAAGAATGAAAACTCTGGCAATAGAAACACTATTGCCATTTCAAAGGTGCTGTTTAGTTTTACCCATACTAAAAGGTGTGGAAACAAAGCAGAATAAACCACCATGTATTTTCCTTCCGACTCCAACTATTGCAGTTTTACCACCGATTTTTAAAAAGAAACAGCTATTATCCTTTTGCCATGTAGATTTTAATGCAAATTTCAAGGAACGTGTGGGAGTCTCATATGCAGTTTTCATTCTACATGTATATTCAAAAGATATAAGCATACATACATAATGTATATGCTGTAAAGCCACCACACCCGTGCTTACCCACACAGACAGACAGTTGAAAGAAGATCCCAGGGAACACTGACAAGTTTGCTTACCATAGCCCAAGGTAAAACAGAAACTAAACAGAAGCAGTCTGCTCTCTAGCAGATCCATGACAATAACAAATTGAGGGAGTTTACTTCTCATATATTATTTATATTATTTGATAGGCTTGTAGGCGATCTACATGGGAGAGAAATTCTGGAGAGAATACAGAGCATCTTGGAAGTTTGGATGAAAGGCGCTGCTTCCTCCAAGGTTTGTTGGATGTATGTTTTCATTTGTCACATTTAAATGTGAATAATATATACTTGTTCTTATCCCCTACATCACTGCATCACTGATGCACACAAACATAACGACATGCTTAATTACTGCTGTCAGTCAATAGAACCAGAAGTTGTAGCAAACAAATAATTATTTTCTAGTAACGAAATGTCTCCAGAGGATATGTACACATGGTTATTTACAGGAAAACGTGCGTTCTCGTGTTTGTGGTTGCTTGGTAGTGTATGTGATTGTTTTTCTTCGAAGGTCGAATGTCTAATATTCATCTACGGAACCTGCAGGCTTAGAGGATTGTGTCTGATTGCTTTGAATACGACCACTACACATGTGGTGTTGTGTGTCCAGGATGAGAGGTAAAGTCCTGTCTGTGAAAAAACAAACAAGTAGCCTGTTTTGAAACAATTTGACGTACCTATTTTTTTGTGGTTTAGTTGCTGTAATCAATATGGTATTGAGTAGATACAAATCATGAATGGCCATTAATGGAAATGCTATTAGTTTTGCCAGTATTCTGTCATCCATCAAAGTGTTGGAGAAACATTCATTTTGACCTCATGATGCTCTAGATAACAAGGTCTACGAATCACCAAGGTGATTACAAGTCACGTTGAGACTGCTGTGGCCTGTGTGAAACTAAGTCAACTTAGACTTATTTTAAACTTTTGTTATGTAAATTACGTACTTATTTTAACCCGAACCACAGTCTTTTCCTGAACCTCATCAAGCAGTTGTGTTGCTGAGACAAAAGAGGTTCTGCCCTGTACAGGAACCCTTGTGTTGCAGCATAGGAGAACGCACAAAAAAAGATAAATATTTTCTTCTTCAATATCATTTGATATATTATAGGAGGATGCATTGAAACCTTCATATCTTAAATACTCTGCGACATGTGAATAAAGACATTTTCTGTGCTTTACATGGGCATGGTGTAAATGTGTTGGCCCGCTGTATGTCTGTAATTATTTGTAGCGGGAAAGTGTTTTAGGGATTCTTTGTTTTCAGGGAATCTAATCCTGGTTACTTGCCGGGATATCATGTCGGTGTCTGGGTTTGTGTGCGCAGGAGACCACCTGCTGTTGTTATAGCTACCTATTTTGTTTCAGGAAGTAATTTGGCTTTAATCCACTGGTTTAATATCTTGTCCCACTGATTGGTAATAATTCCCCTCCTACAGTTTGACTCCGAAGTGGTGTCTGATGCGTATTAAGACTGTGCTGGGAGACCTTGTAAAATTCAGACTCATTTCATTATTTTAGTTAGGTTTGTAAGGAAAATGGGAAAATAATGCAAGTATTTATTTAGAAAATGAAATTTTGGGAAATGGATGTCGCACAATGCCATTTGTCTTAGTGTTTTATTTGTCTGAAGTTTGTATAATGAGATAGATTAATTTCATAACACAAAGTACTTTTTAGAAGTACAGCACATGCATATTACTAAGAGAGTATAAATGCTGGGATAAGTGAACAAAGTGAAGACTATGGGACGAAGAGCAAATTTTAATGTTTTTTCATGCCTTAATAAAAACATTGCTCCTCATTCTGTTTATTACATCATCCTAACCGACCGCACACCATTATGAAGACTGAAAACATCTGAGGAAAAGCAGTAAACTTATACCGTAATCTTTGAAAAACTGCAAGAGAAATCAAAGAGCCAAATTAAAGTAACAAACTACAAAGAGCTGTGATTTGTTTGTAGTTAGAATGACGTTTCCAACTGAAAGTATGATGGTGTACGAGGTGAATGAACCCGTACACAGATGACATGTAAAAACTGGATGAGTGGTTTCTAAAGAAATCATGTGACTGCAGCCAAAATATCTGCTTTTAGTTTAGTATTAGTATGTATGTGCATATTGAGACAATGTTTTGATGTAAAACAGGAAATTGGACATCTGAAAAGTTTTTAGATAACTTCTATTTCCTCTGACTACATATGACATGAGCCACTTCATTATTTGCACATGAATGACTGTCCAGATGGCCAACATGCAGCAGTACGGCGTAGTAAAGGCTGCGCTTCACTGGGGAAAAGAAATGAATCATGCCATCAAAATCCTATTTTGAGGACATTATCTCTAATGGTCGTAAAGACAATGTCCAATTAGCTTTGATTAGAGAAATATTTAGTGGAAACAACTTGACCTCCGTAGATGGACGACATTGTTATGAGAGCTGAGAGAAAGAGATTACAGAATTAGTAGTCAACTGAGCTGCATTAGCTCTCACGCAGAGAGCAATTATTAACGAAGCCCAGATGAGCTGGAGTCCAATATTCATCAGAATCATCATAATAAACATGAAATCTGACACTTATCTACTTTACAGCATCGACATCAATAATTCTTCACAATTTCATCTTTATAGTCTGTAACACATTGACTTTTCTTATATAAAAAAATCGACTGTTGGAAGTTCACCCTATACACTGTAAATCAATACATACGTATACCTTGACATCTGTTAAAGTCTCACGTAGACGGGATTGTGTAGAAACTGGTGGAATAATAATGAAGTTGCTGTGAGAGCCACCGACAGGTGAAACAGTTATAAAGTATTGAATAAAAGCAACATCGTCAATAATAAAAAGTTCATACTACAGAGTTTCACAGAGGGTTTAGTTAATTGATGTATGATTCAACAATCGATAATGTTTGAGAGCTTAGAGAGGTGGTCTATTTGGTAACATTTGGTTGAGCATAAAAATGTCTAGAAACCACAAGAGCCACTGATTAATACAAATTTTCCATCATGAAAATAATTATTTTTCTGTCCTGATGTTGAAACCACACCGTCTTACAAGCCTTAACGATCTCAAGCATCCGCAGGGCGCTGGAGCCGATCCCAGCTGTCATTGGGCGAAGGCAGGGTACACTCTGGACAAGTTGCCAGTCTATCTCAGGGCACATATAGAGACAGACAACCATTCATGCTCACATTCACACCTACGGGCAATTTAGAGTCCAATTAACCTAAGCCTCATGTCTCTGGACTGTGGGAAGAAGCCTGAGAACCCAGAGGGAACCCACGCTGACACGGCCAGACTGGGATCCAAACCCCGGCCCCTCTTGCTGTGAGGCGACAGTGCTAGCCACTACACCACCGTGCTGTCCGATCTCAAACAGTTCATTATACTTTTTTTTTTTTAAAAGACAGTGTAAAAGATATTGACAAGATTTGAGATGCAGCTCCCTGTATAAGGAGATCTTCATGGTAGCGCTCTCCTATAGAGGCTACAGTGCACATTTTCTCATTGCTTAAGCAGCATTCAAGTCATATAGTTCAAACCACACCTACGTATGAGAAATGGAGTCGGGAAGACTTTTTGCATCAGTCACCTAGTAATTCCGAGGTGAAGATATCGGGAGTTTCTGACAGCTAAGATATCTCCCACTTGGTGAAAAGAAAACAAACATACAAAGCCACAACACATAATTTTAGTTGACACAGAAACTGCAGTAAAGGCAAAACATTTTTTTTTCATGAACATTGAAGACACGTGCCCCTGGAAGTCCAGTGGATGTGGCTGCGTTGTGTTATGACTGGCTGTGCCTCTGTCACGTCTCTGACAAGAGTCCAGAAACGGAGCATCTTTAACCCTCATCCTACCATACTGACATACCAGGACTACCATCTGGGACCCCAAGAATAAACCACTGTTAGAAACTCGAAGCAAATTGTTATCTTACTTCTTCATAAAACAATATTATTTATGTAATTAATTAACACATTATTATTACTTTAGAGATTTGACAGTTAAAATGCATATTGTGTAAAACAGGCCGAGCGCTTGAGGAAATGTCTGTCTGTCTCCTTCAAAAGAGTGGGTTAGGGTCACCCTAGCCTGGATTGACAGAATAAAGCACCTGTGAGATGTGACAAAAGGTATACCTCTGGGGTCTGTGGGGATTCCAGTCAGTCGGATGATGGTTAAGCATTCAACCACTCTTTTATGATTGTGACAACACATTTTTTACTTGAGAAAGATGCAAGCTGGTTCCGCAAAAGAAAAGCGAGAGCACAAGAGCACGGCACAGAAAAGAGCGGTGTGTGAGTCACCAGCGGGACCCTTCGATAGCGTGTCCAGTGTAGCTGGAAAGTGACACAACTGCATCCAGTAGACATTAGGGGTAAGAGTTGTTATTTCTGGAAGTCAGCTGACAACCTGTCGACCCACTGCTGCGTTGATCTCATCCACACATGTTGCCGTTTTTGTTTAGAATTGAGTCTCGCTCCGGCACAGCATGAAATCTCCTTTCTTAATCCTGCCTTTAAGTCTCTGATTGGTTCAGTTTTGTTTTCTTCTAGCCACCAGTGAGGAGAAGAGTCGACAGAGTAGTTCCTGTGCCATTAAACAGTTCCATTTTCCAGTGTGTCGCTGTACGTTACCATTGAATGAGCAAACAACTGGATCCAAACAAAAACCTTTTGGTAAATTTGGATTAGTTTTTTCAACACTGTGATTTCATTCTCTCATACAACAAGCATACCTCTGTGGTCTGATTACTTACTATGTCAATTCTCCTCAACCTCTATATTCACTTGGGATATTATGCCTGTCCTCTTATTCTTTCATCATTCAGTTTTTTTTTTCAGACTATTTCGACAGAGCAGGATGTACCCTAAACACGTCAAGTACTACATATTTGATTGTACAGATATAAATGTGCATGGGCTGCAATGAGAAACGTGTCGTTATGTGTGTGCCCTGAGTTTATGCAGAGACAATGTGGCTCAGACCAGCTCTTCAGTATCCTACTGACTAAAGTAGAAAATGACCCCTGATGTCCACTAGGGGACACTAGGTTTGCTCTGTTGAACTGAAGCTCATCAAGTCGATCCCTCATGGTCTCTCCCTCGTTGCCCTCTCACAGTAAGGCCACTCCCATAAGCCCAAAAGGACTGTCTGTTTTAGAAAATTCATATTAGATATGCATTACCAATCCATGCAAGCTTACAATGTAAAGGGCTGTAATTTGTGTGTGGTCTGCAGCCATGGTATTGTTTTACAACTGCAGAGATTCCCACTGTCTGGAAGAAAAAAAGGCCTGGTTCAGACCTGGCGTTAACATGAATCGTGGGTGATCCGATCACAAGTGGACAGCTCTACAGTAAGTACAGGTGGGAATGCACCCAGGACGCATTAAGGACGCATGGAGATCCGATTGTTCAGACCACATTTGGAGTTGGTTTGGTCTGCTTATGGCAACATTCTTTCAGGAGTGTGTCCTGACGGACCGCCAACATTGACGGACTGCCAACTCAACTTGTTTGTGTGTGTGTTACTCAGAGAGAGAGAGATGTGATCCACAACAGCTTGTGTAGCCAAGGGTTTACTACCTTCATATTGTCAACAGCAGCACACACATCAAGAGGCCACCATATGAAATATGGACGTATAGGTTTCCCGTAGGTTTCTGAAGAGCTGTTGTGAAGTTCAAGGTGGGGGGCTCCGGCCGTTGCCATTTTAGCTGTGACAACACAGCCTAATTTATGGCTAATTTATGGCTAATTTATGGCTAATCTATGGGCCATGAGGTGGATCATCGGAGGAGCTAAGGAAGGTCGGGTGACGCAGCAGAGGAGCCAGCTCGCAGTTAGCAACCTGGTACAGCAACCATCTGTCACTTAAAGGGGCCACACCATAAATGATGCATAACTTAATGCTTTGATATAATTTTAACAGGTAAGTAATATAAAAAATTTCGTACAGTTGTCACAAACAGGGACATTAGCTTTCGAGAACCAAAACAGTTTTTTGTACCAGGCTATAAACATTTATTTCTGCTATAAAGTTGGACCAATGTTACCATTGGGGGTCTATGGAAATTGATCTTGAGCCAGACTCAAGTGGCCATTGGAAGAAAGCTTTTTCTGCGTTGGCTTCATTTCTTAGCAGGTTGCTGCTTGGAGGCAACTTAACAAAATAACTTAATTTATGCATTTGAAGCTTGTTGGTGATGTGTTTGTGTTTTGTTCCGGTGCTCTGCACAGATCTGACACCTTCACGCTCATCTGGCTGCTCACTCTCATCCCCTCTTGTTTGAAGCTCTTTACTGCTGTAACCTGGCAAAGGCAGTGGTGTCGGCGGAAGTCCCTGGTCGATAGAAACACTATGTTTTATATATTAGCATAGCTGTTCCCTTGTGATCACCCAAAGACACATCAACACATTGTATTTCTTATAAAGACTTCACAACAAAAGTCCTCTATCTCTTTTTGCACATTAAGCCCATGACGGGTCCTTAATGGCCGTGAGCAACGCAGCTGATGAATGTGGTTACACTCAATACAAAGGTATTCATATTCACCATTAACTAGGTACTCATTTGCATGCATATTAGTATTATATTGTTGATTTATTAGTCATTATGAAACATATACAAATATGACCAAATAGATACAAAATATGAAGGTCTATTGAAGTGCACATGTTCTATTACCTGAAAAGAAATATATTTATAGATATGTTTGAAAGTCTCCGAAGGGGTCTATTAATAAAGGACCTAGAGCTGACTTTGTTCTTCTAGCTCTGAATGGGAATTGAACCTGTGCATCTCAATAGACCTCCATTTTTTTCAAGGTGTAACACTTCACTCAAGAATGGGGTCTGTTATTTGCAATAGTTTTGGGCTATAGTGGATTTACTTAAGATTTACTAAAGAGGAGGAAGCTGTAGAATTGGTGACCTGTGTGTACCAGTAAATTCTTTATGAGCAAGACTCACTTTATGGGAACACGTTCTAAATTAGACAGACTTAAGTTGTTATTATTTGGACACTATTAACACTTGTGGTTTTGATCCATAAGATTATTAAGGGAGACTGACTAGTCTTGTGGTACCACCTTATAAGGCCCACACTGAGCAAAGCATATTACGATGTATAACAACTTCTTACTTCATATCAATAAGAAATAATGAGGAGATTATTGATGGAAAACTTTTAGTGCTTTATAAATGACTGATGAAAAACGCCTCCACTCCTTCAAATAAGTTTTGCAATCTCGGTTTGTAGTGGTCAGAAAAGGCACCAACAAACAATGTCATCCTGCTCAGAGGAGCGCCAGTTCCGAAAACAATACGGGTCGTTTTGAATGACAATGACCAATTTGACTTATTTTGTTTGGATTTATGTGGGAGGAAAAACCTTACACAGCCCACAATCGGGTCTTAATAAGTTAAATTCAATTAACATGCCACATTTACATGAGCAGCTGAGGGTGTGTTTATGCAACAGAAAGTGCAATGCAATTTACTGCTGTTTTTTGCATGATATAATGCTGTGATTTCTTCCTGCCCTGACACCTGTGCAAATAAAGCATTTGTCATGGTTGTATCTGGTTTGAATGTAATCAAGTAACCAAAATATGGTAGTTCATTTGCAGGCGAATTTTCAATTCGTGCAGGATTGAAACAGACGACTTCCTCAATTGTTACAAATCACTACAGGTCCCCAATAATAGTAATACTAGCAATGTGCAAATGTGGCAAAAGTATCCATGTATCCAAGGATAAATGAAAGAAAAGGTTACGTGCAATTAATTGGCAGGTGTGAGAAAGACAATACTGGTGCTGCCTTGACCCGTTTGAAACAGAAGATGATCACAACATTCATGGGCTATTTATTCTCTTCTGTATAAAATCCTTCTGTAGGACTATAGGCATACATGAAAATGAATGATGAATCCTATGCTCTGTTTTCAAGCAGATGCACTTCAATATTGTTAGCCACAGTTGTGCTTCAGCTACATATTGTACGGACGAAAAATTCAGCTAAATTGTCAGTGTCATTGTTTTCACATGAAGTCATTTGTAGTTTCTGGACTGCGTACAAAGTGTCGCAGTAAGATTTGTGCAGCTTTGATGTATAGTTCACTTGATCCATTTGTTTGTGTGTGTGTGTGTGAGTGATGGACACATTACTAGCTTCTCTTTCAGTCTCCCTCTTCATACATCCCACTCTATCTCTCTGTAACACTCTGTAAATTGTGTAGAGCTTGTCAAAGGGAAAACTGGGATTAGGGAGGCTTTAGCATCAAATCTGACAAAGGAAATGCCAGTAATTAGTATTCACTCGAAGAGTGAGACAAGATGGACATGATCGAAGACGGTGCCAAAGGATTCTACGCAGGTGAATACACTTGTGAGTCAACAAAGCAAATTTATCTGCAGTTTGAAATAGTTTCAACCGGCTCCTGTGCTGTGAAGTGTTCAGTTTGACAAATTTACAAACCAATGAAAGTTGTTACTGGAAATGCCACAAATGAGGTCAGTAAAATATAACCTTGTCTTCTCAAAATAACTTCTGATGTTTTTCCTCACAATGTGAAAAAAAAATTAAAAGTGATATAATTCATACTTAACCCAATTTATGCAACAAAGATGTGGACTTTGACTGATATTTTCATCATTAGGGACATTACAGGCGAAAGCTAATTTAGAGAGATTATAAAATCTTTGCAAAGCAGGAGAGTAATCAAAATAAATTTCATATTTAACCAAATGTGGTAAGCCATTAGTCTTCATTATTGTCTCATTTTGTTACATTAACTTGAGAACAATTGCAGGAATGAATTGAACTCAATTTTAGCAGGCTCGTCTGGCACCGCGCACATTTTCATGCTGGCCAAAATAATCCATGTCAGTTAGATATAAATAGTCTGTTCAGGTTGAAAATATAACTGATATTTCTTTAAAATATAGAATAATGAAAAACAGAAAAAAATCCCGTCTGAAGGGAAGAAATTTGCAAGGTGACAGAACATATTTTATAGAACGTGAGCTGCGTTCCAAGTTCTGCGTTAAAGTTCTAGTGTGTGTTTCACGGCATTAGTGGCACAATTACATCGAGCCGACTATACGGCCCAAACCCTCATTTGTTAATCCTGTGTTTCAAGCTGTGATTCAACGCGGCACTTTGATTTTCACAGCCACATTTCCAGGGCCATTTATGTTGATTTGTTGCACAAGTGCTGCAATTAAGGGACGCCCTTCACTGGCAGGTTGACTTACCTCCACTTAACTGCAGTATCTGCTCTTCTGTCGCCCTTCTGTTGCTTTAGATTTGTCAAAGCAAGGCCATCAGTGCCAGGGAGAAGGAAAGGGATAAGGGAACAGGACCTGTGAATTAAGAGTGCAATCATCAACATCCAGGAGCACGGCCTCACCCTGAGCTGCACAGCTATGGCGGCTTCTCTCTGTTGAATTGCATGTGTACGACACGTTTCCTGGCTGGGCACACCTTTCTGACTGAGAATGACATGAAATGACACCTATCTGGTTGTTACTGTTGATTCTTGTGTCGGGGCAAAACCTATTCCTTTTCCTTTTTAAGCCTGGATTTGTCAGATTAAAGTGGCCCCATAACCCAGAGAAGGTATTCTGTTATCACTTGGTTCAATGTGTTTGACTAAATGGTCAGCTAAAAGGATGAAAAGATGAAATATATACAGAGATAAATAGTGATAAATAGAAATAGACTCTATATAATAAGAAAAAACATGAATCAACAATGTTTAATGAATACATTTGAGATCACAGTCGAAGTCCTCATCATTTTATGGTATCTATGTTAATACTACTGTACTGCTGTTTAACATTTCCCTTACTAATGCAACACTGGGAGCCTCGTCAGCCCCTGTTGGGATGCCTGCTGAGGTCAGCATCCACAACAGGACAGGTGCTGCTGTCCGTCTCCTTTTGGGGCAAGACATTACCATATAAACTTTGTTAATGACCTTGTCATTTACACAACATAATTACCAGAGTTGGTTCCCCTGAACATCTTCCCATATGAATTATACATCAGGAAGGTGGCTTTAGAAAAGGTATGCCAGCTCAACGCGTCAATTAGAGGAAGTCTTGTGTGTCTACCATGTAAGCAAAATTCATAAATAATCAACAATTTGGGAGGTGAAGGGCAGGCCGTAGAGATTACCCCCGCAAACCTCGCAGCCCCCGCAACCCCCGCACCGCGGGGGGGCCTCGCAGGGACAGTGGGCCTCGCGTGGCAATTTTTTATTTATTTTTTTCCCAACTTTCCGCGACGCAAGTAACGTTTCACAAAATCGCTCGTAACTATCCTTTAAAACAACGGATTTCAATAATAAACACATCTCCGTGACCGTGCGGGCATGTAGGAGCCACCTATAAGTAACTTTAAATTCCGTCAACCGTCGGAGATTTTTTTATTTTACATTTCTGGGTCCAGCATTTCCCCTGTCAAATGGACGATCTTTGATCCACCTCAGACGGCACATGCGCAGTCTACTGAAGAGAATGCACCCGGGCTGGCTTCTGGGAAATGTAGTTTTCTTATAGAACTTTGACGTTTTTCATTTTTGAACCGATTTACACAGTTTTTCCCCTGAAAAGCCTTCAAATGACCCCAACACTTTGTTTTGTGTGGTTTCATTGCATATTCAGGTTCTTTAGGCTCTGTTCTTTCTAACAAGGGGTGTTATTAGTAAGTGAGACCTTGGTAAGGGTCTGAAGCACACATTTTGAACATGTCGGAAACCGCTCGAAAAGCATTTTTCTGCCATTCTTAATTAGATCCTGCTGGATGTTCATAGTTATGATAAAAATGTTATAAAAGTATTTTTTTTAAATATACATTTTCTTCACAAGAAAATTCTGAAAAAAATGATATAAAATAATACAAGTATTAGAACTCATTTGTGGTTCATGCGACTATTTGAAAACTTAATCTTGAGACGCTCCCCCAGTACCGAGGGAATGGGTCTTCACAGTTTGCTATTTGACAGTTGACTGTTGCTATGTGAACGATGCCTGGTTTGTGTACGTTCCAAACTTCCTTTGCTTCCCGATCTCTGTGGCCGTCAAAATAAAAGTCCCATTCACCGTTGACACTTAAATCATATTCTGTGACAGAGGATAAGGGAGAGCCAGACGTGCGCCAAGGTTCTGCAAGTCCAGCGAAGTCAGGCTGCAGTGAGGAGCCAGGCAGCCGTGAGGAGGCCTCGGGTAGCCGTGCGATAGAGTCAGATGAAACTTCTAATACTACACTTTACCCTGGTGACCGGACACATTTCCCGGTGGATATTACTGATGCTGACATGAAAAAGTTCATTTTAAGGCAGGGACCATGTAAATGTGAAGGTCCGTATCCTAAAGATAAAAAGGGGAGATGTTTTTCTAAAGATTTGTATCATAGTGTCAAAAAAAGGAACCAAGATACAATGCAAATGGCTGTGTTACTCCCCCAAAATAGTATATTATGAGCCCTGTTGGCTTTTGGGTGAGAGAAGATCTGCATGCCAAAACAGTGCCTGGGCTACGGGAATAAATGATTGGCAAGGACTGTCTAGAAAAATAAAAGAGCACAAACACACTCGCTCACACACCTGTTCATTTATCTTTGGATAATGACCACCAGACAATACATTATCCCTTACATATGGGGGGGCGGGGCCTCTCAGGGTTATTCTGCAGGGGGGCCTCATGTGTTTCCGTTACGGCACTGGTGAAGGGCATCTATTTATTTAAAATTGAAGAGGAACGCTGCGTAATCTAAATTTAGTGAGGGAAACATCCCAAAAAACAACCGCTGTCTTTTTATGGTAGGAAATGGCAAAAAGAGGGAAGGAGATAAACTCACTATTATGTGGACTACGTGGTGTGGAATAATCATTTAAGTAGGAATCATGCAAAGTTGCTGCTACATTTATTATCTTGCCAGAATGGTCAACTGCAACTGCAATGCTTAAGGTGTTTGTCATATTTGATGTATATCTGGTCTGGTATGCAACGCTGTATCACAAAAGCTGCATGTGGCTTGTTGAGTCAAAGCGTCGGTATGCTTCACATGAAGTGTGACGTAGGAATGGAGGAGGGGGCATCAGGCACATTTTGCAAATCTCTGAAGCTGACACTTTAACAATCATGCACACTTCACGCAACATTGGTCAAGTTGGCTAAGGTGCCAAACGGTCTCATCGGCCAACCACGGTTCTGTAAAACAGAGAGACATTGATGTGCATGTGCAACTTTACCGCCTTTTCTTTTGGCTGCTGCTCTGCAACATGACAAAAACATTGCAACGCACAACAATATGGACTAAAACTGTCTTGTTATGCCCCAAAGAGGGCGAGACATCAAATGAGAAATCATTTTTATTTCTTGATAGCAAAATAACATCAACTTTTTAACATTTATTTTCTATCTGAACGCTTATTAGGCAGAGCAAAGTGTTGCCACTACATCAAAGCCCTCATCGCTAGAGGGTATTCTTCGCTCTAACGTTGAATTCTGCTGTGATTCTGATGGACAGACAATTGGTACATTATGTGTTGGCAACTCTGTCCCACCAAGTTGTCCTCTCTATTGTAATTCTCAATTGTGATTGTCGTGTATACATAGACTTGTAGCTCTCGAAAAGAAGAACAAACAAGAACCCTTCAATAAGAGAGTCAGCTCTGACAATATCAACAGTGTAATTATAGTCAGCTATCAAGAAAACTATTTGATGTCACAATCATAAGGTCTCATGTTTTTTGTTTGAATAATTAAATGACCTGATTTAATGGTTTAAAGTAATGGCAAAAAAACAACAGGCCGATATGTTCTTTTAATGAGCTATAACTAAACAGTAATCCCTGGGAAGAATTAAAAGGTTTGGTGTTTTATTGAGTAATCACAAGGGATCCTATAAAGCTACAGGACACTCACTGTCATCTTCAATCACGCACATATTTTCACATGAAGGGAAAAACACAGAACGACCATGCAATATTACAATATATATTTTTTAAATTAGATTCGTCCACACCAGCATGCATATTGAACATTTCTCACCCACCAATGTTGTTATTCGTGCAGCTAACTGCTTAGAAACTCCCACTCAACACCTCTTAACTTGGACATGGTCTGTTTTTCTGCCCCCTGTCTGTGTATGCATCCCAAATGACATCGCTGGGAAACCTGTCTGCAGAGCTGAGATGAAAGCTGGCTATATTTCCTGTCTGTTTATAGATGATGTTGTGCAGCGCCGCTGCTGCCTTTGGTTACCTGGAGCCACTTGTGCTTTTCACAGTACGAGTATTACAATTATTACCTAACTGGAGGAACTAAGCACAGTTGTAAATCTTCTGCAGAAAGCACACCGGTGTCACAGAGCTTTGACAGCAGCAGCGGAGAGTTTCACCTTGTGCGTTACATATACTCACAGTGTGTTCTGAAATAATGAAGATGTCAAATCATGTTTTAAAATGAATTGAAATTGAAAAGAAGTTCTCCTGTCTGCAGCAGCAGTCAAGAGCCAGTTTCTTTTGTACTGTTATATAGATGTTAGCGCATCATTATATCAACGTGTGGACTTAACCATGGCAGTGTGACCATAACTATGTTATGCTCGCAGGAACAGAGTTAATGAAGATAGGAGTTCAAGTGATTTAACCAATAGTCCCAAAAGGTCATTTTTAAGTGACTGGATCAGCCGTAGTAATTAGGACAGCAGCACAAGAGGAAATTGGGTGATATTGTTGAAGAGCGAAGTCCACGTAGGGAGGAAGTCTGGGTGGATGCAGGATCGACGAAACATTGGACTGTAACGAGGGCTGCTCGTTCAGTTTCAAAGCAACAGACAACGTTATTGGTTTTTAAAGCGTATTGTTTTATAACCTTATCCATGTCTTTATTTTTTTAACTGTGAAAATGAAGGTCCCCTATTCTCGACGAACCCAAACCATGATCTTTCAAACCTAAACAAGTCGCGTAGCAAACCTGAACCATGTTAGGTAACCACAATGTAAAGCGGGTTTGGAAGGCCAAATTAATGTCGGATTAGAAAATGCTTAATTCATGAAAGGATGGATTATCAACATATTCCGTTGTTTAATTTGGAGGACTTGTTGGAAGATTGTAACACAGTTAGATATTCTTCCTTTCTTTTACTGTCAGCTCACCTTTACACAGTTGAACAATTAATAATTAAATAAATAGACAAACAAACAACCTCGGGTGAGAACGTAGTTTGCTTACAGTCTCATTTTATACATCAGTGTTATCTCTGGTAAACTCATCATAATTCTAGCAATGTAAATGCTCCCGTGGGTTTGAATGAAAGGTTGACTATTCACCAGACACATAGACCTTAATGGTGAAAAGGTCACTCCACTCTAAATAGTGACTGTTGCTGGAGCCATTCCCTGGATAGAAATGCTGATAACTCTCTAAAAATAAAATCTATCAGTGCTTGTGATGCATTGCTCGGCCACCGCCATTGGCATTAATTCATTACAGAAGAACCAAGCAGAGATTACAGTTTTGTATTCCTTGACAATGTCACGCAGGCCTGCGCCATCCAGATAATTATGAGTCGAGAGCTGCAGCCTCAGAATGAGAAAACTCTCTGAGCTCATCTCATTCTTCTCAATGGGCCTCTGCCAGATACTGACAATGACTGACCTTGTGCTTGGAAAATCGCACTGAATTAACCATGGAGCACATATCACTTATACACCCTGGCTGCATTCCTCTTGAGGGGCCGAGAGTCATCTTTCAAAAATGAATCAACTCGACTGCCTAAATTATGTCCCTGCTCCTTCCACACAACAGAGAAATGCACATTTTCTTTTTTTAACACCACATCCTTTGGCTGCGTCCCTTAGAAGCTAAGATAGACGTGATTGTCATCATTGTGGATAATTAATTCTTAAACTGTGGCACTTATTAGTGAGGCATTAGCCGATACAATTTGTTTTAAATTCTGATAACTGAAATTGTACAAGATAGGCCTTATTCCTCATGGCAACTCATGATGAACTTAAAACGAAACATATTTCTAATGTTTTTTTAAAGCGCTGTCAACTGTGAATAGGGAAAAGCAACAACACTAAAAAACAACAGCACTCTTGATGAATATCAATAAGTAGGAAAGATAAAACCCTGCCAGCATAGTTCTCATAACTCTAACCTTCCTGTCAAACATCAACGTGGGTGTAATCGGCACTTCTGTTCTGACATTTAGTGACTCCACAAAATGATTTCATTCGTCTGCGAACCAGCTTTATATCCACATTAACAAAAGATCAACTAACGGACTATATCTAATTCTAACATACATACCTTCTGTATAACCTCACCTGGATATATATGGTTGATTAAAGATCCACCCAAATTACAAAATAGAAATAAAACATATTTAGGGCAGACAGTCCTATTTGCTGAGGCTCTTAGATATCCACCACTGAACCTTGAGCTGCCACTTTACTACAATAATGGGGAATGATATTTTGTTTTTGATGTAAAAAGCCGGGAAAATGACATTTACGAAACTATGCCGAAATGCAAAAGGCCAGATATCAAAAGGAGTATTTTGTAAAATGAATTTGGTTGAATTGACATGAATCCTGCAACAACTGCATTTGACTTGTGTGCTCTGTCACCTGGGGCCCATTCCATAAAGTGAGGTAAGAAAACAGTTTAGTCCACCAGACAGAGAGAAAACACGACCCCTCCTTGATTTCTCTGCTCCTTGCTGTGCATGAAGTGGCCACATTGCATTCTATGACTGGCTGATTGACGCTGTTGACTGAAACCTCCAAGCCCTCAATGGCTTTCTTGAGAGAGCAAGTACAACTATACATCGAGATGTTGCTACTGCTCAATTGGACACTCAATAAGAGCTATGGTCATTCATTTGTTTATTTGTTCAGCTTGTGATACTTTTGAAGGTCTCTTGGTTAGTGAAGTAATCACGCTACACTGCAGCAGATTTAAATTTAGATTACTTACCTCTAATTTCTTTGCGTGCGTGGAGGGCTTTATTATACAAGTAGAGGTGTATTGTCGTGACTTTGCAACCCTGTCTCCTACAACATTACATTCCCATGCAACTAAACTATTAATTAATTCAATTACGTTTGACGGAAACGTATTGTCCGCGTTTGAGGTTGAGTAAAAAAGATAATGGTTTGTCTTAAAATAACACAAAAGTACTTGTTAGGTTCATGCATGCAACACAACTACTACATGAGGTACTTTGTTCACAAAAGACAAGAACAGCAGTGTTTTGTGAAAAATCCACCACCCCAACAAAGTGCAAAATGTAAAAAATAGATCCCAAAAATACTTTAAGTATACAATTCTACATAATGTCATTATGACATGCTGAATATCAACTCAAACTTCATAGGCTTCTCAGGGAAGGACTCAAGGGCTCCTATACTCGGTTGCATTAGACTAGATGTACCCAATGAAGTGGTTTCTTAGTGTACTTTAACGCTGTGTGTACTCAGTGGCTCAACGGGAACAAAAGCTTTTCAGTCGACTCTAAACTGACTAAACAGACGGAGCAAAGAGTTGAAAGAAAATGAGCCACTTCTAGATCTCCTCTCGGTTCCTTCTCATTTTAGAGTGCTTTTTCATCTCAGAACGGCAATGCAGATGTTCATTCCAGTTCTGGCTCAGAGGCTGTCTCTTAGCAGCATTGTTCCTCTCAACAATTTATGTTTCTCTTTTTCTTGGATTTTCTGTTGAAGTTGGTTTTTGGTAAACTGTTCTTATTCGAGCAATGGTGCCTGTTGTTCATGAAAAACCCTTGGTTTTGGTGAAGCAAAACGCACAGACAAATATGAATATGTAAATGATAATTATCTGCTGTGCCTACGTGCTCAGCGTTTCAACTTTCAACTGCAACGTAAACTGGCTCATGCTAGAATAAAACATCATCCAAATTAAAACACACCACACAACACTGAAAAACCCCTTTTTCTATAATTAGTTTCTTTATCAGGGAGGTCAGAACATGTAATGTTTGAATACCAAACCAAAAGCAGTCAGTATCATGCAGTCAGTATCATGCCTGTAAGCATGGAGATCAAAGCACAGCTGAAGTGCAGCTAAAGGGGCGTCAGGCGTACACTTGATCTTAATTTGAGTCTGAGCGCAAAGCAGACTGTACGGCAGTCTTAATTGTCAGAGTATTAACCCTTTTTATATTGGTGACAATGTTACCTCAGACGTCACCCTCACACCACTGTTTGCAGTTGTTGCTGCACTTGTCACAAGGATCAGAGACCAGCAAAGTTATCTTGAGTTCTCTCAATTTGTAAAAAAGCCTAATTGGGCTTGTAACGCTACACATTTAGTGGTTTCTAACAAGTGGCTAAATGACACTACAAAGCACGCCCACTAGTCCGCCTTTACAGCCTCGCTGTGTATACTTTTTTGCTTCTGGCGATTGCATTCACGCTTAAGAATATCATATGAGTGAATCATTTTTTAAGATTATCTTGCTGAGCAAAACGTGTCATAAAATTGTGTTCGCCGCAGAGCTTATTTTCTGGAATAATCCAAAATGTCATTGTCTTTTTCTCGAGGGAACCAGTACGACGCTAACTTTTGGCGTTGGCCTACAAAAAATGTCCCATCCCTGAAGCACTCTATTCCTTTTATACACTTAAAATGCAAATATATAATTTATATCAAACCTTCCCCGTCAGATGCACCCCCTCCTAGTGAATTAGATAATTATCAAGCGCTGTCTGCTCTGTTGATTTCGAGCTAATGATGTGAGCTTCTTTTCTAAAAGCTGAAAGGCAGATTGCAGCTGCAGGCTCACTCGAGACCAAATGATCTCATCAGGTGTCATGCTCTGAGATTGAACAGGTAAGCAGCAGCCTCACGTGGCTCACTTCCTGTCATCGATGCATCTCTGGCCCATCCACCCCCAGCCTGGCTGTCAAGCATGGTAATACATATCACCGCCTGGAGCACACTCCTACACTTGAGATGAACACATCTAATCAGATATCGCGTATGGTAATCCAGATCCAATGGTTAAGCATGCTCGCACGCAGTCGACAGAGAGGAAACAGACAATATAGGATTTAGACAAAAGCACAACTCGTACACTTTGTACTCTGTGCTCTGATTTTACCTGCTTTCAACAGGCAATATTCATCCAGTTCTGTCACTGCACCAATGCCGCCCCCACACCGCTCCCCTCGCTTGTTTCTGGGAGACAGAAGTCAGCCTCCCAGTCGGCATTAGCTGCATTACAGTCCTGTTAATTCAAATCGGATTTACAGAATTGTTAAAATTGACAAGATGCAATGAAGCCTGAGTTCATGACATGGACCGGAGTTTCTCAGCTCTTTGACAATTTCGGTTTTATTACACACTCGCATGTACACACACACACTCTCTCTCTCTCTCACACACACACACACAGCTGTCTGCTGATTTCCGCTTTTTCACAATGGTGATTGAGCCACTGATGAAAGATTTTGCATTTGCGGTATTACAAACTGAGTGTCTGTGGCGACATTTCCTGGGAAGTGGCTGTGAAAAAACAAATTACCGCTTATCGCCATAGGTTCCGCCAAAGAGAACGATAGGAAGATGTTTGTGATTGTATCTTTAGGAACTGGACTGCACATTCATCACAGGAGATACTTGTAATACACGGCACATTACAATACTAAAAATGTACTGTTTTTGTGTGTTGTGTCGATTTATAATATGAAGCAGTTAATTGTAAAACTGTCTATTTAAAACAAGAAGCTGAACTGATATGAAATCATTCCACTCTTTATTTGTCCCCACCGAACACACATTCGTAATGAATTCATAGGCACAGACTGATAAACAATATACAAACAAACAAATTAACAAATAAATGAATGAACTTGCATTCCCCTCTGGAAACAGGAGCAAACTGCCAAATGACAATAATTTAAATGTTTTTATTATACCATAAGTATGCAATGAATGAGGCAAAATTTGAATATTAGATATGATCATTCACACCTGGACCGTGGTGCTCTGTAAAGTTAAGAAATGGCTGCTGTATGTTCTAGACACCCGCCCTCACTTCTTCCCTCTCTGCTTTTTGACTGCTTAACCAAACAGCTGATGTGAGATCAAGCAGTGCACCCTTGCTGCTAAATTGCCTCACTGAGCCTGAGAAACATTAACAGCCAGGTGCACTGACATTGGACTGTGAACACACCTTTGTGAAAATAATTTCCACCCCACAATCCCCAGAATATATTAACGAAAAACTGTTAAAGTTAAAAAGGGACAGCTGTGCTCCGTGCCTAATGGAATTAATCTGGGAGGGTGTTGACTTTTTTCACCCTGCTCTGTATTTTTACAGGCAGGTGTGGTCCTGTCAGAGAGCAGCATAGATCTCGAGTACATTAATATTCAACATCAATAAATGAGCACACAAGTCTTCTAGCTTGTTATCAAAGTCAATTATTAGGTTCAGAATGTCAGCCTGCTTTTTGTAAACTAAGACGTTCAATGAAACTGAGCACTGGGGGATTTCATAAATCCAGAGACAAGGCCAAGCGAGGAGTTCATGTCTGAATGAAAAATGGGATTGCTTTGTCTTTGTCCCTAGGCCTGTGTACCAATAACTTCAAAACATGAGAGATACGGTAAATATAGCTGCTCCCCAAACTGCCTTTTTTGAGTAACCAAAGAGGGAGAACCACGATAAAACAAAGGAGAGACATGCCGTGAGATGTTTTATTCATTCATTAAAGCCATCAGCAGCTTAGTACTGAGACAACATCAAAGATGGATACAAACATACAATATATGAAACAGAATCCAAACAAGTTGTGTTCGGTGGTGGCCTGCTAGATTGCACAACATGTTCTAGTGGAGTCTGAACAGTGAATGATATTCTTCTGACTATTCTTCTCTTCAAACCGCCAGTCACCGCTGGCAAAACTTCAGGCAGAAGCCTCGGTAGCTGTGAACAGAGCATTGTTTGCTTCTGTGGATGCAAATAGTACACCAGGTTTCACACCCCCGGTTTTGCAGACGCATGCTGCTGTTGCTTTGATGTTTGACATTAACACCACTTTTTCCTGAATAAGAAACACTTCATGCTCGCACATGAATACAAATGAAGCATAATGTAAATTCTTTCTAGCTTATTTATGACTATGTTTTGTCTATGGGGTTTAAAATAATCATGTGCTTTTATTTTGTTAAAATTAATCCCACAATTGTTTTTAATTCCTGTAAAATGAGACTTGTGCCTGCCTTACTAATTGTTCAGCACTGTTGTAGACAGGGCAAACCTATCCAGATTCATGTTTTATTTATGTTCTTACTATTTTACACATAACGGCAGCTGCTTATATTAGCGTTATATACAGTCAATGTGATTATAGTGGTAAAAGTACCTCGTTCAGGTCACTAGACCACTAGTAGCGCTGTGGAGCAATGTTTTTAAGAGAGGATTTCTGTGCACACACAAGCACGCGGAGTGATGCTTTGCAATATTCCACTGGTCAACTGTTTGTAGCGGCGTTCTACAAATAAATTCATCAACGTATGCAAGCTACCAAAAATGGTTTTAAAACAATGCATGTTTTAGAATGTTTATTGAATACGGACACACATTTCACATGTTTGTCAGGCCTTAAGGACATACGACCCAATTTTGGGTGTGAAACACTAAATGTAAACATAACTTTGTTCATTACCAAGAAAACTCCACAGGGTACCTTTAATTGAGTTGCATGACTGCTTCATAGCATTTGACAGTAGGCTATACATCAAACCTGACAGAGTACATTACATAAAACTAAGCTTGGTAGATATACTGTGAACAGGAGCCCTTTGGCTTTATGCTCAGGGATCAGTAAAGAATTCATTATTCAAGCCTGATGAGTGGAGCTATGGTACTTCACTTTTGGATATAAAATGTGCACAGTATAAAATGGCTTGATGTTGTATGTACGGTACATGGATGCAAGAGTATAAACTGTGATATTGTATTATGGAGGCTTAGTCTTTTGTAATAACATAAATAAAGGAAAATCAGAAAAAATAAAATTGGTGCCATATTGCTGCACTTTTAAATATAGTTTAAATACTGGTTATATGACATTATTTTTAAAAATGGTTGCTTCAAAATAAATGTATACAGCACATTTATTATGCCCAGTGTATGCAACAGTAATATTTTCTGGCCTCATGTAAAAGAGCAGTCGGTGTGTTTGTGTGCGTGGTTTCAAAGTGCCTTTGCTCTCTGTCTGTATCATCGACATTAACATTAGGCTTCATGCACGTTTGGGTCGTAGTGAGAAGTAGAAGAAAAGAGCTGTAGGGTACGTAGGTTAATTTAGTTTCCTTACAAAATGTGAGCGCCTTAGTCTTTAACATTTAATCCAAAGGGAGGTATTTTTCAAGAAGCCAAAGGGTGTGTGAAGGGTAATAAATCCCCAGCTCGACTCTCCAGATCCTTGCAGAGGTTTCAACACATGCTAAAAACCTGAAATCTGGGCTCTATTGTGAGAGAAAAAATCAGTGGGTAAACTGCTCACCTGAATAATGCACAAGGTTAAAAGATCATGTTGGAATTTCCATTTTTATGAAATTTAAGAGAGAGGCAAGGTGGGAAAAAGGTCCAACGCAATTACTTTAATTCATAAGAATACGGGAATCATGCTAAGTACTTGATGTATTAATAACCGCCCTTGCAGCTGTAATTCAAGGCTTTACATTTTTTTTAATTAAAACGATTAAAAAAATCAACATTAATTACTCAAGTTGTTTTTCCACCTGTTCACACCATCTTAATGGCAATCATGGTGTTTTAAACTTAAAGTTTGTGAGTTGATAATACCCCTTCCAAGCCAGTAGCAGTGAGGGTGTAAACCCACTGGACATAACACTTCTGTTTCATGACTTTACAAACACACCACATCTCTTGAATTGGTAGCGGCCCCCAGACTCCAGAGAGACGACAGGAGTCCTGGGCAAAAGATTCAAGCCCAGTCCAAGTCTCCAGCCTAAAACCTAAACCCTGAACCCGCTCACTTAACTGGCTTAATCGGCTGCTTGTGCTTGAGTGCAGAGAGAACTAAACACCCAAACACCCATTGTGCATGGTGTTGCACAACATTATCAAGACCAGTGGCGGGCCGTCAGGGCCTGCTTAACCTTCTCTGCTGGCCTAAACAGAATCACAAAGTTATAGCTATTTTATAATTACATTTTGTAATTTTGTAAAGTTATGTCTATTTTATAATGTAATTGTTTTTCACAAATACACTACATGTATAATAATTATCTTTATAAACAGGTAAAATAGCAATACAATGTCAACACATTTCTTTATTCTTGTTCTATAATTTCATACATACAACAAACTATAGTTTTTTGTACATATAACATGACTATATATAAAACTTTATAAGCTGTGATATCAAATACACATTTTCTTTGGTGGAAAAAAGGGCAAAATGGCTCTTTGTATACGAAAGGTTGCTGACCCCTGGTATAGTATAACTGTGCTTCAGGTGCATATTAACTTAAATAATCTAAGTGAATGCCATCTTCTGCCTGCGTGCCCGAGTCCCTGTAGGCCGTTCAAAGAGTGGGGCAGCCACACAGCAAACAAGGGAGACATTTCATTGCTCTGACTGGCTGTACAATTTGGTGCACATATGAACATAGGAAACTGCTGCATTTGCTTAATACAAAGATAAACAGTTCAAGTGGATGCTGTTGATAAAAGATATTAATTATTCAAATGATGTTATTTCTCCCCAACATGTTTTCTCACTGAGCCTGCGCTGCTTATCCAAGTGATTTTCTGCTCACGTAGACGCAAATCAGACATTTTCTGAAGTTTATTATATTATCAGGGCCCACAGTCTGACCTTGATGTTTCCTTGGAACATTTAACCAACCCCAAGGTGGCTATTATTGTGATGAATATTCTGCACTGCTGACAGCATCATGGCTTATTTATTTACACAGCGAGAGGTAGCTGGCTACCTCTCCATGACCTCACGCTGTGTCTTCCTCCCTCATTTGTCAACTCGCACCTCCTTCGGTGGCTGTGCAGGCTCCAACGAAGTGAGGGGCGTGAACACAACGTGCAACTGAGGTAGCTGACGTTTACACAAACAAACAAACAAAGGGGAAAGCTGATACAACAAATTACCCTCACACATCTTCATCTTGATCAGTTTTTGTATGCCAGCCTGTGGTGTTGAAAGATGTATATCTTCATGTTTGCCGACAATTAAAAAAAAAAAATAGTAGACTATAAGCTCAGTGTATGGGGTGAGGTTATGTTATGGTACAGATCTGTCAAGTGAACAATTCATACTTTTTTTTAAATGTCTTCCATTTTTAAGTACCAGAGACAGACAACAGAAATACAGTCTAGTGCTAAAAGGCTACTTTTCACACAACTGAGTGTCATCTGAAACTAATCAAACTTAATAACACTTTGCACTACCTCAAAGATCTGTCAATATTTGACTATCCAAAGTATGTGTGATCCTGAGATTTATTTAATGTTTTCGTTGGTTCGTAAAACATATCAATGGGGCAACTTGACAACTGAATTCCGAGCTAAATTAAATCTTATGGCAGCAATATAGCTTATTTGCTATCACATACAGAATGCACAGTTGCAATGAAGTCCTGGCACACTTTGTCAAAAGATCAAAACGTGGCAGATCTTCAGAGAACATAAGACGGATCACTGAAACAAGCAGTTTGCTCTGCTCTCTGAAGTTGTGCTACATCTTTTTTTTCTTTTTCTTTGTAAGTCTGCCGTTACTTCATTAAGCAGAGAAGCTCCTTGTTGATCTTTTCTGACTTCTTTATTCAAGCTTTGAAGCTCTTTACTTCTGTGTTTCTATATATACTCAGATAATTCTTACAGAAACATATCATGCAGAGAAGAAAAGACCAAATAGTCTCTACTTAGATGTGCAAACACGTAATACATTAATGCCACATTATAATGTAGTTGTAAGCAGATATATAAGTGGTTTTGTCAACAACTACAACTCTTCCTGTGGACACCCTTAAGTGGAGGATAGTGTATGATGAATGGCATGTTGTTCACAAATGATGCATGTTAAAACCATTTAAAACCTGTGACTCATTAGTATCGTTTGTGGACACTGTTTTCAAGCCTGGAGTGCATAATTTTGTCCGTCGCCATCTTGGTTTTTGTCCGTTGCCATAATGTTTTTTGCAACCAGAAATTACACTAGAGCTAAGTACAGATGGATGTTATTTATTTTATGTTTTTAATAGCCCAAAAAGGCTACAATTAACTTTCATGAATTGAAAACCCTTTATAACACTTTATTTTATAATCCTTTATTAATTCTACAGTGGGGAAATTATTCTCTGCATTTTACCCATCCTTTTTGATTATATTTTTTGATTTAGATCAAAGCTCAACATTGAGCATGAAATGAGAGCGGCCGTATCAAATCTACAAGCCCGTTTTGAAAAGATTTGTAGAGGAAAGCAGGCTCATTGCAGCATACAACATGATAGCTCACACATATCTGCACTCATTTTGTTTTGTTTTGCACAAGTTGCACGGTATTGTTATTATCTTAAAAAGATATTCAGTGCAAAACAGATTAAATGCAGCCGCAATAACTTATTTTTGTGTGGTGGGGCATGCACATTTTTAAAGCGATATATGACAAAAACACTGACAAAGTCCTAGACTGGACAACGCTGGCTGGCGACCTCTCAATTACAAGAAAGTCACACCCGAAAGCATACCTTGCTTCATGCTCTACTTTACTCTGCATGTAAGTATGAAGGCACGCCATTCCTGGCACATCAAACACTAATGCTAGAAGGGTAGGTAGAGCGTCAAAGTGTGAAGCTTTGACCAATAGTTGGTATTTGACGAGTTGGTTGTCAGAATGTGTCATCAGTGTATGTAACTTGTGGGTTGCCTCTCTTTGTGTGTTCAGTCTTATTACATCTAATATAATACTCAATAATTTAAACATCAAACTAGAACCATTCACATTACCATCAACATGCCACACCAAAACTGAATGAGAAACCTTTGTATTCAATTGCACTGAAGAATAATTGTAAAATAAATTGTTCCTGCTCTCAAAGGGTTTGAAGTTGAAGCACAAATAAGTACTGCAATACTGGAACATAAAACGACCAAATTGCACTTATAGAATTGTATCTAATCAAGTTGCTGGCTAGTAAAAGGGTCTGAAGTAAAACATATATTGCTGCAAACATTGTACAACACATAAAAGAGATTCTCTGGGACCTCTTAATGTTGAGAGAGGAAATATATACAAGGTCATATACAAGGCTGACCCAGTCTGGTGAACCTTAAGTTGTTTATGCTCAACATTTCAGAAAAAAATGATTTTATTTTATTCTCTGAGAACAAATGGCGTTGCACATCTTCAACTTCTTCAATGTGAGTTCAGAAATGCACTTAATTCCAGATACATTTGTTAAACTGAACTCCTTTGCTGCTCCCCATACAGTTCATTTTGGCCACTGACCTCTCACATTTGTGGATCATTTTCATTATGCACCAAAGAAATCGCAGCTCTATTCTGTACGTCAAAGACAACTCTAAATCTTAATGCTGGTCGGAAATGTTAAAGTCGGAGTGTGCATTCACATGAAAGAGAGCAAGATCTAAAGGATGCCATAAGCTGGGCTCTAGGGCCTGAGCAGAGAGACCCTGAAGACATGCTGGGAATATTAGAGAATGATTGATACTCACAGCTGGGGAATAGAGGAGAGCAAAGGAATGTTGAGGAGTTTTTATCTCGCTCACTTCCTTTGAAATATGATTGACAATCCTCTGCTTATGCCCCTTTCCTCTGAGAACCTATAGATTATAACACAAGACGGCAAAATGTCTCCCCTTCTTCTCATGAAAAGACACAATATGCACACGTGCCTGTCTACTCTGAACCCTGCAAGCCAACTCAGCAGACATGCTGTGTCTCTCACATACTTTCTCCTTGGGCATCTCTCGAATTGAATCAGTGTCTCTGACACAGCTTCAACTCTAAAATAAAGGTAATTTGGATTTTAACTGGATTTATGGATATTGTATTGTACCTGTTTGTAAATCAAAGTAATACAACTGAGGGACAAAGCTGGGAGGCACAAGTAGATGCAAAATAATGTACCCATTGTATGTACACACACAGACACACAAACACACACACACATACACAAAATATCCATTTACAAATCTGAAATAAAACAACTTCTGGGTCCATAGAAGAGGGCAACTTAACATAACTACCCTCAAACTCAAGTAAATAGACCAAACCGACTTGACAAACTGCACACAAAGGGTCACAAACAGTGCATAATGCCCGATAAGTCCATTCCAGAAACGAAGGGGTAAGGCAGCGACGAGCACTTAAAACTAACCTATTTATAAGATTAGACAGGACAATTTCCCATTTTACAGTCACCTTAAATAAATAAATAATGAACAAAAAGAAGTACCCTTAAAAACAACTTGATATTCTGAAGAAATAAACTAAATCTCTAACGTACTGCTATCCTCCCATCATGAGGCGGGTGCTTGGTACAGTCCGATAGTCACTCTATTTGATTACCAGCGCTGCTTTAGGAGAAGCATCTTTTGCTCACGCCGTTCAATAGATTTCTTAAGGTAACTAAACACGACATATATTTACCCAGTTTTGTCTTTCCTGTGTTATTTGTAGTCTTTAGTGTCACCCTATAATATATCATACAATGTCTATAGCCAGCCAGCCACTCAGACAGGGTGTGAGCGATTCATTCAGGTTTTAGGAGTGTCCCCGTCAGGATGCTCACATTGTACAGGAGGATGAAGAGTCAGATTCTGAATTTCTCCAGTGAGGGTGAGGGTTACAGATTGGGTTTGGGGGTACACCTTCAAGAAAATTTGAAGGATTTTTCTTCATATAATTGGGCCAATATACTTGCTATAGATAACACAACAAAGCTAACAGAGAAAACTTGCTGTAGTTAAGTAATTATTTATAAAATGTATTTATTCCTGTCATAGCCTTTGATTGAACATTTCATTCCTCTGGAAATACTAGCCCTATAAAATCACATTTTGTAAACCAAAAGAGCCGGCTTAGATATTTTTGAATAATATTGAATTTTTGCATAGGATTTCAATGGATTTACGGGATTAAATGGAACATAATATTCATGGATATGTTTAATAGCTATCATTGTGTTTTCATAACCTTAGAACATGGCATATTTCTATGGTAGCTCAGAATGGACAAACCACACACTGGCTCTAGAGAGGGCGTTTGCCATTTTTACTTTCCCTGAAGGCCACCGTAGTTCGCAGAAAAGTTTGGAAAGGGAGCAAGGAGCAGAGGGGGGTTCAGTTGAATGTAATTTGCAACCTCACCACTAGTTGCCACAACATTCTTCACGCTGGTCCTTGAAGTTAGAAAATGAATAAAATAAACAAAAATGTTTTACAATGAATCAATAACACATCCGTTTCTGATGAGCATCGTAAAGCATTAATAACAGATTTGTCCAGGCCTGGCAGGCTTTTTGACTGACCTTTGTAACCTTGAGCTGATCTCCTCTCACTGAGGTACTCATTCGTGATCAATAAGCAATCAGGGAACTTGTCTCTGCATGCTTTGGCCATCGAAAGTGTTTACGAAGCAAGCAATCATTTTGCAAATCACTGTTTTATTTGCTGTCATATAACCTTACCTTCACCCATATCAAGCTATCGGCCTGCTGGCGTAATATCCATGCACTAATGCAGTAATTGACCTAACAGCACATGATGCGTTTCCATTGGAAGGAGGGAGCTTCATTGTGCTCATTATTTTGCTTCAACACATGCTGCACCTGTAATTTACCAGATAGAGGTGTTGTTTGTAGACAGCCGGGAGGTTCAGAGCACTGTAACGGCGCAACACTTAAAACAGGTCTTCTATGAATATATTTCCAGCATGTCAGCAGCCGCATCTCAGGGGACACGGTGCCACAAAGACCTGTCAGGCGATCTAATAATGATCAACACCATTGCAGGTGCTTTAGATGACATTTGCCTCTAATCTTGCTGCTACAGTGTGGGATTCGTGGTTTGCTAAATCAAAAAGTGTCTGAGCTAAAACCAGGCTCAAACTTGTCATGTTCCTGCAATGTAGACTTAATAAAGGGATTCAGTATTCTCGGAGATTTTGATAGTTTTACGGGTACCCAAAACTTCGATGCACCTGTCTGTGTGACCTTGAGGGTTGAAGTGTTAGAAATGTCTGTCTTTGCATCTCTGTTGGAAAGATATTTACATATACATGCCATCTACTTTTTGAAGCATTAATAAGACAGCACATTTCTTCATTATAAAAACACTACTTATTTACATTTACTAGTATTTAAATGCATTTTTAGAATACATCTGAGCAGCACAATAAGTATACAGTGACATGAAAGGGTGTGCAGAAGTAGTTCAACAGCAAACTAGCCAACTCACAGGCACAACCTATTAAATATTAACTAGACAAAGCACAGACAGACACTTATGTCTGCCAATTGATTATTCTTTATACATTTACAGTTCAAGCCAAAAGAGACCAGTGCTTCCTGCTTTAAACCAATCGAAAGCTGCAAATCAGCGCTGACCTGTATCATATAAAACGCTTTTTATATATTCTGTCAACTCTTTAAGATTAGGGCACACCATGATAATGATTAGGAAGTAAACACAGAGTATGAACATTTTTTATAATTAACAAGTAATAAAGGCCATGACATTTCAGTAGTGGTTAGTTTTCATCAAAAATTGAAATGCAAATGTTTGTAATTTTTCTTGAATATGATTTGAGATTTCCATCTTGTTTGCTGTCTGTCACAAAGACAAATAGAGGGCTCTTTTCATCATCATGTCTTATTGTTAAGGCGTTCACAAGGATTTTCAGTAGATGTAAGGTTGTTTTTAGAACCTTCAAAGATGTTTTGAAGTTCTCAACTGAACTTATTCTGTTGCATGTTTTTGAGGTTGTAGTTTCTTCTCAATCACAATGACCTAAATATTCTGTTTACTGATGTGTATACAGCAAGCAACACATTAATGCATAACTTTAACCAGACTGATCCAATATCTGGGATACTTTGTGATTATGCTGAACATGAGTTCATTGAATTTCAGTTTGCTTTTTTTGGTGATCGAATTCAAACACTAGATGAAGAGGAAATCCACCCCTTTCAAAACCTGTCATCAATAACTAACACATTGAAGGATGTAGTTCAGGTTCAGCCCTGTGATTTGCTCCAGCTTCCCCATGACCCTCAATGAGTGGATACAGCTCATGTATAGATGGATGGATGGTTCTGATTTTTGCTTTATTTTTCTCAATTGGTATGACCCCCTTCTATTTTTTTGATAACAGTTCAGTGGGACTTGCTCCATTTATCAGAAACTCTTTACCAAGCTGCAGAAACTCAATCAATTATTCTGTCAGTTGCAGCATCTGAATTAGGGCTCTTTCTTCTTTCCCCATCAGATTTCGACTCTCACTGCCGAGCATTCACCCTCACCACTTGTTCCCTCACCCCTTCTTGCTTACCCCTCATGTTCCCTCATTTCCCAGCTTCACACAAACTCTTATTTCTCATGGTGGGTAGCAGGCAATATCCAAGGGTACTTCAACATTGTTTGATGGTTTGTCTGGACAATAGAGTGCTCCAAAATAGCATAAAAAAACCTTCGTAATCGTAGGTAGAGGCAGTCATGATGCCTAATGCCGTCAAGCCGGTGTGGCAACTTATTGGCAAACACATTACTTTAAGTTTCTCTTTCTCAATCAATTCACTGGACAGCTAAAAACCAATCTGGAGCACAGCAGCTCCCACGAGGCCTGATTGATGAGTCGGAGTGGGAATGTGCATATCCAAGCAAGGTTTGGTTTATGTGTCCTCAAATTCCATTGGGTGGAAAATGTGGATTGAGTGAGGCCGTCATGGATTTGGCATTACTAACTTTGGGGCAGATTGCAGAGAGTGGATTGATGCTCAGTGGAGGGGATGTGACAGTTAATCTGAAGGAAGAATGGGAGTGAGAAGGGAAAACAAACAGGCAGATCTTTATAGAGATTGACAGCGCCACGAGGCTGACGGCATGCAAGAGAACATAGGGAAGCAGAAAATGGAAAATAAAGTAACTCAGACAGGATAATTGAAAAAGCGGAGCAGTTGCTGAATTAGTAATTCATTTAACTAATAAACATTTCTTGATGTGCTTAATAGCTGTCAGCTAAAACAAATATTTCTTGCTGCACTTGAACCTGTTCTCCATCATGTGCAGTGGACTATTTTCCAATCCAAACAAGCTACCGATGAGGTCAAAGGTGCTTCATTTATTTTTAGATGAGGATAGAAAATATGTTCATGAGGGCGATCACAGGAATAACGCTGTCATCATTTAGAAATCAATCCTGCAATTAAGCCACAGAGCGTAAACAGTTTTTTCTTTCATTGCTTCAGTTTCCTTTTTGCTAGCGCTCCAAAGGCCTCAATGTAGAGTGAAACTCCTATGGCAAGATTTGGGTTACAAATCTAATGAATGAATCAGGGAATTGCACAAAACTTTGTGGTGCTGGCTTAAATCTGTTCCAACAGCAGAAATGGAAAGCACAGATTTGTAATACTTGTTTATTGAGTATATTAGGTATGTGCCGTGTAACTCTGCTCTTGGATATACGCCATGTTTGTGTTGGAACCTTTCTGCTCTAGAAACCTTGCAGATTTCCCTTGTTAACTGGGACCAGCGCCTGTGTTTGTACATCAGTATCTGGCCTTACGGCTGGCCCATGTCTCAGCATTGTGCCGTTGGTGCTGCTGCAGCGCTCACTGTAGCCAGTGAAAGCCTGCCAAGTATCATGGGTGGCTGACAGACTGGCAGACGTGGTCACAGAGAAAAAGGAACATGTCTGCTAGCGCTAACTGTATCTATCCAAGCGGTGCAGGTATAATGGAGGAGCGGAGTAAGGTTTGCTGAGCCACTTATGGAAGACAAATGGAGCTGGACAGGAACATGATTTTTTATGTACTGACAATTATGAAGCTGAAGAAAAGAGAGAAAAAAAGAGTTTCACGACCAGTGGAAGTTTAATTATTTAGATGTTAAATGCTAAACTCACATTTGATTCCTCCACATGTAATTCATGATGGATGTGTACAAACAAACATTAAAGTCTAAAGTGTATTTATTTGATCCCCTGGATCTAAAATATAATTATAGATCCAGGGGGACTTTTTGAGATTTTATTTAAGGCTTATACATTGACAGGTTATTAATACAATTTAACTCAAGGTTTGTTTTTGTTGTATTTGGGTGTTTTAATGTGGATTTTTGTTTAGTTTTTTTGCATTTACAAGTTACCTTATTCCGTTTTTTACAAGGATATAATGAAAGCTTATTTCCCAAAATGGAGAACTATTTCTCGACTATGATATTACTATGATTTCAGGGATGATTTACCTGTTTTGTGGTATTGCCTTTAGTGTCATTGCATAGTAGACCTTACTCTGGCACTGTCTTTCCTTTTTTCTTTTATAGAGCAGTCCACACTGTGACAATAACCTCAGTGCAATAAATAATTTAAATAAAAATAAAGGCAGGTGAGTTGGAGGTGGAGAGAGAGAGAGGAGAGGTGGTGGGGGGGGGGGGGGGGGGGGGGGGGGGGGGGGGGGGGGGGGGGAGAAGATGACTGCACTAATCAGTAGGCTGCCCTGAGGGATCAGTCTGCCGAGGCAAGGACTTCTGAATGAGAGAAAGCCAGAGAAAAAGAGGGCAGACTGGAGGGGGCGGGGAAGGAGAGAAGAAAGGACTAATGCAATACATTACCCCCCCCCCCCCCCCCCCCCCCCCCCCCCCCTCCTCCACCCCAACAAAAAAAATATATTAACAAAAAACAACCCAAAAAGCCTTTGTGAAAACCTAAATAATGAAATGATAGTGCAAGCGAGGTACAGAGACAGAGGGAGATAGCAACATTGAAAGACAAAGAAGTGTGGAGGCCCAATTCATGTATTGCATCTTAAGTGAGAAGTGAGAGCATGAGGACTGAATAATGAAACAAAGATTAGGTATTAGGTATGCCAGGTAGGTCTTTGTCAGAGAGCTCTTGGAAATATTTAAAAAGGTTAGTGTATGAATAAACATGGCTTATCAAGGTCCTTTTACTCTGGAAAAAAGAAAGAGATCCTAATGAATAATAAAGAGCTGATGTGACAGGAGAGGCAGCCTTGTGCTCTGCAGCCCCCTCCCTCTAATGCAGTAATGGAACGTTTCCTACAGGACTTTTTTTTTTACCACAAAGGACAAAGGCATAATCATTAAAATGGGAGAGCGGGGAGGAGTCAATATTGCAAAGAGCTGTTGTTATTCATTGCGCAGGCTACAGATGGACTGTATATTTGGAGCATGGTGTTCCCATTAGAGGTTCCACTGACACATGTTCACACAGCCTGATTCAACTGCTCCCAAGGTCTCTGTTACAGTTCTGTCACACACATGTAGGACACTGGAAAAGCGAGAGGAACAGAGCTAGGGATATAAAGGAGTCTCTGCTGACACTAAGAAGTGGCTCTTGCATAATTTTTTTAAGACTTAAGTTCGTATAATGAAACAGATTGTGACATGCATGTTAATTGTTCACTGTTGCACTCTACAATAAAATGAAAGTAATTTCCTAAATGACAATCTGCCTGCATTATGTGGTATAATTCATGCCTATAAACATAACTACAGTAACCCAGGCTTCATTGGCGTCTGTTATCAGTTTTATTGTGGGTTTGAATTAAGTGTTTTGAATATTGGTGGTCAAACACGGTCTTGTTTACATTTTGCATAATAACATATTGTTGACAGGAATACAAAATGTACAAAGGAAAATCAATTCTCGACATGCTCAATGCCATTTCTAACCAGATTTAAAGGGCAATAAGCTCTCCTGAACTCTCAGTAACTACACCGCTCTTGCAGTCGGTACAACTGCGCACTGTCTGAAACTAATCTGAACAGCGAGACTGGAATAACAGAAAATATGTCTGTTCCAAGTATTTTTTTTCATCTGGCTACATTGGGATTGCGCCTTTAACACATTCATACGATGTTGAATGCGGCATCAAAGCCAGCTAGTTGACATTATGTGGCCTGCCTCTTGAAAGGTGACGAATGGCCACCACTAAAGCCATCTGAAGCATGAGGACACCAGGTTTAAAGTCATCTGTTGGTTCTGTGCAGTCTGTGAATCACTTGCGGGCTGGAGGGCGATCTTTTTGTACGTGTGGTTGTTTATCCATCAAAACCCTGAGTGCCAGAGGTGCCCTTGATGGTCTTCAATGCTCATACAGCATTTCCTCAGCCTCTCACCAGGTCGGAGTGTTAACCTTGCAACACAGAGAAGGACAGAGGAGGGTGTAGTGGGTGAAACTGTGATGTTTAAAACACAAAATGAAATGTGGGTGGATAGCCTGTATGAAAGTGAAGAATAAAAGGACGTACAGTTAGCATTCCTCAAAATATGGTTCTCTTGAAAGAGAAAATGTTCTGTTGACTACCTTCACATTCATAATGGATGGCTTGCTGAGGTACAGTGTGACTGAGCCTTCCTCCCAGCCCCTCAGTGAGGTTGTGTGCCTCTATCAAGAATCTCATTCCCTCCTGCACCCACTTGGATTTAACATTTTTGTTATTTCACTTCAAGAAAGGGGTGTCCTCTAAGCGGGAATCACTTTAACCGACTCAGATCTGCCACGGCGGCTTATATAACTCTCACTGTCACCGTTTACCAATCTGCAATGCTTCACAATATTTGTTTTTTTAGACTGTGTCACTGCTTGTTCTCAATTTTCTGGAGTACCCTCTCCTTTTTTTCCCTCTTCATATTTGAGCATTTAAGTAACAAGTATGTAGGTAATTAAACAATCAGGCCAGCAGTATTGAACAATAGATAATTCCCCTTGTGCATATTATACCACCCTCTTTGTTCTGCAAAATCTGATGATGACTTCAGGCTAAATATAGATGTAATGAATATTTATTGGCTGTGTGTGTTTTTAACATTTGACAAAGCACATGATCATGCCCATGGTGGTTCTCGATCATAAAGATATGATATGCCCTTGCAACTCAAAGAGTTGCAAGGGCATATCATATCAAAGCATAAGTTTGGATTTACAAGTTGACGTTTAACAACCGAGTCTCATGGCAGGTCCTACATGGACTCATGTTGCTCAGCAGAATGAAACAATGCCAACGATATATTAATTATGATCATTTTGTTTGTGGTGGACACACACATTAAACACATCCGCATGACTATGCAACGGTAGTTTTAAATAAATAATAAACAAACGCAGGAATTTCAACCACAAGACCGGTGCTGTGTGTGTTCTTTTCAAAATTACCTTTTTTTTGCTTGAGCAGGATGTTCCCTCTTAGTGTTTCCCCAGACGTTCTATCCTTGCTGTTCTGTGGCGGGATGAAGACACCCTCTGCTGAAGTCTCATTGTAGCATTGCTGAACTTAAAAATCCAATTTCCAACAAAGATTGTGAATTTTGTCCCGCTTTTGTTACAGTGAAGCTACTTTACAAAGGAATCACTTCAAAGTATGGTGTAAGGAGTAGACAAATGCTTCCAGCGAACAATAACTCTCCTAAAGCGCACTGATGTGAGTTGTATTAACTCTATTTGAGACGAGAAAATTGTTCAAGAACCAAGAATTTCCTCTGGAGCTGATTCTATCACAAAAAAATACATTCATTAGATACAGATACATTCATGATAAGTAGTTATATTGTTAAAGTTGTATCTGTTCATGATGAACATATTTCTCACATTTATTGACCAAAGAAACCACAGTAAATAAAGAGTGATTTGTTGAGAGCCAGTGCAGCATTGTGGGGATTCAGTGAAGTGTACTGATGCCAGGGTATCGGTAATGGTGTCTTTTTAATTGTGCTTTTATGTGTGAGCAGGTGAGGGGGAGGCTGAAGTAGTGTGTGCGAGTGCATTATACTTTGATGAAGTGTGGGTGTGTGGGCACATGTTTATGTGTTTTTTGAGTTGTCAATGCAGATTTACAGAAAGTAGTGAGGTGAAATGTGGAGAGCCCGTTTATGATGAGCACAAAATGAAATGTGTTTGATGTTGCAGACATTTTATGCCGACATGAGAATGCTCCGCAGGAAGAGGATAAATACCATTTCATGTTTTCCGAATGTGTTGCAGGCCCAAGTGATTCCCCACTCTCCTTATTTACAATAATAAAAACAACTGATTCAATTAATTCTTAAAGACTTGGAGCTCCAGTATGCCTGCAGGATAATTTGTAATGGGAATGAAAATGTATTACAAACAAAAACAGACTTACCCGACAGAGATATTCATGATTGTAAACTGTAAATAAAAGGATACTTGCTTAGAGTTAAGAGACATGCACACACATTGAGTATGTAAGAGCTGTTATACATGTTCCTGCTGCTCCACTGATTGACAGTCGGTGATGGCAATGCACCAGGAAACATTGCATAGCACCAGCTCTTGCTAGCAAGCAAATACAATGCAAGAACAAAAATAGCTTTTCAAATGTTTGTTAGACCTCAGGGATATACACAATGGTTGTTTATTTCCAAGAAAACTCCACAGGGTACCTTCATTTCTCATGTGTAGATGTGCAAGGACTTTCATTATGAGCAACATACTCTCTGATACCTGATTAAACCAGCAGGCATTATACTGTAACCCCATGTAATTATAAATCACATTATTTTTCTTTGCTGTCTCATGCTGAGAGAGCGCCTCACTGTCCACCAACAATTTTAAACAAAAAGATGCATTTATCACTGCTTCCTTTTCCTGTTTAACTGAGCAATGATAACTTGGATTAAATATGTATCAGTAGGATAATTCCTGGTATTAATTGCAGGTAATTATGCCCATTATCCTGTAATTCACTCACAGAAAACCACAGGAGTCGGGGATAAGCCAAAAAAGCACCGGTACATGGATGGATTACTTTGCCTTGCTTCTATGTCTTTTGCTTGTTGCATGTTGAGTTCATGTCACAGCTATGTAGTTCCTGATCTAAAGCACCCAAAAAACAAACTTTTCAATGTGTGCATATATATATATATATATATATATATATATATATATATATATATATATATATATATATATATATATGTTTGTTTGACTGTTGTGCTATTTTAGAAAAAAAACATCAGCTGAAATTTACATATTTATTTTACTCAGAAGAGAAGCAGTGAATATTGCTTTGGTTTTTCAGAGAAATACAGAGATAAAAAAGAAAAGAGGGAGGAAAAGAGCATCACTTGTTTTTGTGCTTCTTGTTTGCTCTGGGAATTTGGCAGCCTTATTATTGTGTTTACTAATTTAACATTAGTGAGGTCAATCGTTTCGCTTTATTCCCGTCCCAGTAGGTCTGCTCCTCTGCTTGGCTGATACATTGACTGAGCAAAAAAGACTATTTAACTATTTAGCTCACAGCGGGCTTTCACATGTTGTCATTTTCATCTAATTAGGCCACAAGTAGGTTTTTTAAATAGTGTTCTACAGACAAATAGGAGCCTGACAAATAAAAAAATAGGAATCTTCTGAAAACCACTATTTTGACACAGAACACAAACAAATAGTTTGCATATGTAACATGGCCCGTGAAAATACAAACGACAACTTGAACACAGCTTCTCATTTGACTTGTAATAGAGGTCATAGCAGAAGTTTAGGGACCTACAAACATGGAGGTTATTAAATAGTACACAATATAGTTCTTGGGCTTCATAATTCCCGCCGTTTCTGTTGCCAGACAACATCTAAACAAAAGGAGATTCATAAAGAGTTTTAAAATCCTGACAAGTTTTGCAACTGAGAGAGAAAGAGAAATTTACTGCTTGCTCTCAATTTCAAGAATAGATAGCGCTGCATTCAGCCATTAAACTCTTCCCAGTGGAGATAACATTATGTAGCGCTCTCTCTACATCACACAGGCTTCCTCTCTCTCGTCCTCCCTCTGTCACAGACACTACACAGTCTTCATCGCTGTCTCTCTTTACATCTCACTCACTACATCTCACTTCTCCACCTCTCTTTTTCTGTTCCGTTTTGAAGTCCTCTCTCCTTTCCCCTGCAGAGGTACCTCAGACCGATGATGTTTCTTTCCTCATGTTATCGTTAGTTGATTTGGACATCCAGATGCATGCACACATCAACTATTTGATCTGACTGAGGAGCTAATTTGCCTATTTTTGTTATACTCAGCTCAAAGCTAAAGTCTCACTGTTGTAGTCCTTACCAAAAGTTGAATACAGACACATTTATTTAAAACAGCACAGAAGCCTACGCCTGCGCTGTGACAAAATAATTGATAATTAGTCAGACGAAAAAGTACAAGGTGGCAGTGGGGGGCTAGCTGTTACTAGAAGGTATTGTGATTTGACAGTAAATATGACAAGAAGGGGGGTGTTCACTACAATGTGCGTAAAATATAATTATATTTAGTCAAGAATGAGAGGAATCCATTGCAAAATAAAAAATGACATGTTGAGAAGCATAATTTAGTCTATTAACATGCAAATTTAATAACACCATTTTCAACAATCATTTCTATTAATTTAGAACTCAAGCTGGCAATGCCGAACAACCTCCGAGTGTGCTCAAATAAAAACTAAATGTATCCTGAAATGTCTCAGTGTAAACTGCCACACTGTTTAGACCACTACAGGACACAGTTGTTGATTGCATGCAAGCCAGAGATGAACAAAACATTGCTTTCTCATACTGTAGCTTCCAACATGCAACACACATTTCACGCGAGCATGCATTCAAGCAGTGTCGACACCTACTCGTCATTACAACTGTCACAGTTTCAGTATGATCTCAACACTGGTTGGTCCTCATTTGATGTCTTTCACTCGCTGCTTCCCTATTCTGCCTGTTTTCTGGAACATGCACTGAATGTATGACTTTTCTTTTCCCTCTCTTATTTTGTCTACATTCTCACTCCCTTTTGTCTTTTGCTGTCAACACATCCCTTTCTGTCAAATCAAACCTTAATTTCGTAAAGAAAACGTGAAAACATTTGAAGTTGCCAAGACACACAAACTCCCTGTCTGAACTTACTGTGCACGTCCTCAGACCTAGAACAATGGTATAAAATCCATCAAGACTTCCTTGCCTCAAGTGATCAAACACATCAACTCTGTGAGCACAGTCAAACACACACACACACACACACAAAAGAACTGTGGTCATTAACAACAATTGCTATCCTGTCTGTTACAACGTTGTGTGAAATTATATTTAAAAGGGAAACAAGAGGGAATCAGAGTTCAGACGATATGCAGCACAAAAAGGCCTTGAAATAGCACGACACAGGTTAAATGGCTCTTCTATTGCCAGCAGGCCCATCAGCAGGGAGCTGTGGGAACTGGGACCATATGGCGATGATAGGTCACACAAGACAGAGGTCCAGAGAAAACACCTGAACAAACACATGCTGGCAGGTAAAATTAAAAACACCCTGTCAAAATGCAAACAAAATTAAGTGCCTGCTTTAATCCCAGGGGATGCTACCTTGCAGGTGCATATCTGTCTGTGTTTTGGCCTCTGGTCCTGGTGTGTCAGAGGAGCAAAGCATAAGGTAAATGAAGTGGAGAACATGGTCAGGCCTGGTGGGTGGCAGGCTCAGGGCAGAGGGGTGCCAGCCCGCCTGTCCCCTTGTTGGACAGAGAGGGTTAGGGGGCAATGCAGACAGCGTCTGAGCTGGATGAAACAGTCCTAGACATCAAACAGTGTGAGGTCTTACAAGGCTCATTAGGAAAGAGGCTGCAGGTCTTTTTGCCCCCTCTTTGCTGTGTTAAGTAGACACACAGTTTTGTTCCCATGGTGAGCTATACTGCTCATCTTCAAGATGAGAGATGTTAGAAACCTAAAGAGGGTTGGACACCCAAAATAATAACCCAGTCCAATACTAAAGCCCTGTAATGCATGTCACCTTTGTGAAGCTTAAAATATTCTATCTTTGTTTGGACTGACTCGGAGCAGTGTTGATTCATCTCTGTGGTATTTTTTATGGCTACCATGCGGGTGTACTTGATCGCACTGTATTATAGGTCATACCAATTATTTTGTTCTTATGACTCTATGTGCACCCTTGCACATGTATTGAATAATTTAAAATGACTCTGCAACAGAAATTCTACATCCTGCAGATGTCTGCATTGGAACACAGCAGTAATGGAAACACCTCTCTTACTGAGGTGTGTCATATTAGGTTGTATGACAATTAGCAGCATTTGTCAGGTATAAAAAAACAGTGGAATCAGATTATCTGTGCCACCCAAACTGTCAAAAACCTTGCCGAATCATTTAATATATCAGTGGTCTCAACATTTCGCCACCAAAATTCAAATACACAGGAAGTTACCACGGATATGATGGACATATGAAAGGATACATTCTGTTAAATGGCATCCAGCCTAATATGACCCACATCTTTAGCTGAGCTGTGGTGATGTAAGTACTTGAACGTTTAAGTTGTTTTTTCATGAATAGTTTACAATACTTTGTTGTTTTTCTGTCTTCTCTGTAAGTCAAAGTGTCTGTGATTATTTAGACAAGAGACATATGGGAATTATGGCACACTTACACCAAGCAGGGAAATCTCTTCATTTTTCTGTTCTTTTTGAAAGAATCTTGACAGTTTAGTTCAGCTTGATTTGGCAAGTGAGAATAATGGCAGGCAGTATGTGCCATGTTTACGGCCAACTCTTTTTTCTACGTTTAATTATTTCACATTACATGGAATTAAAACCGGAGATGGCTAAATTATAGCAAGTGTACTGACAAAGGCACCAACTTTGTTTTGATTTATTCATCATCTCATTTTACACACCGAAAGGATAACAGGCTGTGTTTGTCTGTAAACCAATCCATGCAACATTTGTTTGTTTGTAAATGGGCAGTGTGAGTCTAAATAGAGAAGGACTCCATGGATCTGATCAAAGAACATGAGCAAGTGAAGTTAACCCCAGAGTTAGTATCTGAAGTTTATGGTGAATAGTTAATAAATTAGTATTTGATCAACATTCTTTGTCAACATCTTTTTTTAATAAAGTTTCTTTTATAAAAGTTTCTAGTACAATTTATCAGCTTGCTGTCATTCTGTATAACTATACATGGTGATGCAGCTTTTCCACACATCTTAGAGTTAAGTCTGTGAAATTATAACAATATAAATGATTTCCAAGTGGCAGTTTAAAGACTTGTTTAAAGGCAAAGTGAAATGCTTTTTCCTGTTTTGCATAACTATTAAAAAGGCTCCATGCCCAACTTCCATTATCATCATGTTCCCTGTGGTGAGTGTCGTCAGTCTGAGAAAATGGCTTTAGATTTTTTTTAGACATGTTGGCATTTTCAAACTGCTGATTGCTGATTGCTGTCATACAGAGAGATTGTTTTAGTATAATTCATTTTGTTTCACAGTTTTGTGGACTTCAGGTTTAAAGTTCTGAAGTTGAATATACAGTATGCAGTATGAAAATACCGAATAATGAATAGTATTGAGGAATACAAAAATATCCGTCTCCTTTATTGAAGGGGAAACAGACCGGTGCATTTAATATCAGACTGGTTGGTCAAACCAATCATTTGTGATCAGCTTCAAAAAGCCAATGACAGTCAGGAAATCGGAGATCCATCATCTGCTAAACACAAATATATTGGCATTTGGTGCCATATATTTCTGATCAGAAATATATGGCACCAAATGCCAATATATTTGGGTTTAGCAGACCTGTCAACAGGACACTTGCTAGAGATGTATTTTTGTTCCAGTGTAAATTCTTCAACAACTATTGAATGAAGTTCCTTGGATAGTTTGGCTCAGAGGATGAATCATAATGCCACTATGCTTATATTTAGTGCTAATTATCAATTGTTTGCAAGCTCTCAGCTAAACTAAGGTGGTGAATTTGGTAAACATCGCTAGCACGGCTGTTGACTTTTAGTCATGTTAAAGTTGCATTTGAAATACATGGCCTTTGATCTCTGCCTGTTGTCAAACTGGCTAAATTGAGCTAATCAAAACTCTCAAAGCACTCCTCTATTAGGTACCATTCTTCGAGTTAGAAATGTAGCCTTTGATACTGTTGGCTACTTGCTAGAAACAGCACTATAGCTTTGACAGCAGCTACTGACTACAGTAATACACCCTGCTCAAGATGACAGGCCTCTCCTACCATCCCCAAAGACTTTTCAGCTTTTTATTTTTCTGAATCCTATTCATCATTATACGTACATGTAGTTCTTTTTTTTTTCTCGTCTTTAATGTGGATAATATTCTACATTTAATCCTCAATTGAATTTAAAAACACATTTAAATATTCAAAAACCAAAAAGGAATGGAAAGAACCAAATTATCATTGCCCTTGACTGTTCAATAGAGCTGAATCAGTCTTCTTACATCATAGCAATAGATTCAGCTTGAAGTCTTTTTCTATTTTACGACTGCTGAAGAGAGGATTCATGCAATTCCTTTACAGAAAGCTGATACATTATCAGTACAGGTTTGCATGCATTAATTTGTCTTTTTACACAAATTATTCTACTGTACACTCGGTAGAAAAAAAAAGTAATATAGATGGATATCTATATACTCTGGCGACTGTGGCTCAGTGGTAGAGCAGGGTCGCCCTTCAATAGAGGATCGGAGGTTCGATCGCCCGGCTCCGCTAGTCCATATCGATTTGTCCTTGCTCCTGTAGATGTGCATATGTTGTGTGAATGTTGTATGAATTCAGTTCTGATGGACAGGTGGCAGCTTGCATGGTAGCCCCTGTCATAATGACGTGGAGCAAAAAAGCGCTTTGAATGGTCGGAAGACTAGCAAAGTGCTACACAAGTAAAGTCCATTTACCATAATTAGATAGTCAGAGAGTGATATGTGTTAACGTGCTGTTGAGAAAGGAAGAAAGAGCTGATGTGTTTTCCACAGTTAATTATTTTACCAGCAGAGTATAATCATATTTGGAGTAATGCCCTGGAGACATTACATATTTGGTCCTGGTATACATGGGGAAGAACTAATGCTAGTTAAATCATCAACATTCTGCCTCGGATGAAATGCATTTGCTGTTTAATAGAAAATCATAGTACTGACTGCCTCCTCTCGGGTATAATTTCCCATTTGTGATAAATGGAAATGTGAAACAAATATATAGAAGATCACTAAAAGTCAAGTGTCTGATAACAAGCCCTCGCTCCTACGTAAACAAATACCGTGTACTGTATTTTTGGATGCTTCTTTTTAAACTGGTAAATTAACTAGAGAAAAGACCTGATTCAATAATTCTTTATCTAACCAAGAGTTGTGGTGGTTGCCTTAAATAAAGTACAAAGGGCACACACATAAGGACATCTTTCTAATTACCAATATTGTAAAGAGTACAAATGGACATGCATGCTGCTAACAAGCTTTTAGGCTTCCTTTAACTGCTCATTAACTACCAATCTCCTCTGGCAAGAAGCAGTGTAATGACATTTAAATAAACACAAAAATAAAAGTTTCAACCCCAGTGTGTTTGCCCCATGCAGCCATCCCCTGCTGCTGTGCCTCCTGATGTGTTTGCCGTCGTGGAAATAAGGTGTCATTTCCGCCTTTCGATGAATTATTGGCCATCAATTTCCATTTGAAATCTACAGTCTAATTAAGAGGTTTGAAACTACATCAACAGTAGTGATAACCACTGTTTTATTAATAGAACATGCTTTCGCAGAGTCTGCACACAAAGCCATGGCAAAGATGGATGTCTTGGCTTTAATTAACCAGAATTATTTACTGACTAGGGGCTGGCTTATGGGAGCATCACTCATGTAATGGATATATTAGCAAAAGACTGAAGGGATTAGCTTCTGTGGAATTAACAGACTGTGGGCAGTTCGTCATGTGGAGTGAAGGTACTATACAATATTTATACTATATTTACAAACCAATACAGTCGAGGCTGTATGCGCATATATGCTTGTGGATGTACGCACACATGTGCTGACCTTTTAAAGTTTTTCTTGCATAAACTAATTTGCATCCTCGACAAGATGGATGACAGAATGATGCCATCTGTCGTTCATTATGAAGCCCGTGCCAAGTGCGTTTTTCCTAAATCCTAAATCAATCTTTATATGCTGTTCACTGGAGTTGCACATCCAATGGGGAATAAACTGCTGTCGCATTAATGTGGCTTTCAGAACTTCTTCCTAATTTGTGTCTTCTTTTTCATTGTTGTCACATCACAAAGCTGATGAACATAGAGCAGGAATCTGAGCCACATAGTTAGGGTCCTGCACTTTCTGCTGGCAAACAGCCAAATCAACAGCGATATAATACGTTGCTGTGATGTCCTCTGCTCTGATCTGCAGCTTTTCCTCTTCTCTTCTGTGCCTCTCAGTAATTCCGCTGCTGGGCCTTAAATCCCACCACTAGATCAGGATATAAACTTCCTGCTGCGAAACGTTGTGTGTTGCTCCATATTGTATATGTTTCTCAGCATGGGAATATCAAGTACTGTATGTATTTGACAAAATCTATGAATATTTTCAATTATTTGTTCTTTATATACATTCCCAGCATAACAGTGACCGTCTAAAATTACTTTTTTTTCCATATACTTAGGATGCGCACAATGATAACTCAGAGAGCGGGTCGCAATCTTTATCTTTTCTTTCAAAAACTCAGTGGCATTGAGGAAACATGCTTTAGCACATACTCAACCACTATTGCATGGTAGGTCCTCACATGTGTTTTGCTCTTCTTTTACCCTCCTTATATCTGTAAGGGGACAAGCTGGTCCTGCGAAAGGGTATTTACCGTCTTCAGCCAGTGCATCTTTTTCTTTGCTCACCTGATCGTGAAGAAAGTGTTTAGCTGTAAATATGTATGTGTGTTAGTTAGTTAGTTAAATAGATAGATAGATAGATAGATAGATAGATAGATAGATAGATAGATAGATAGATAGATAGTGTGTTGCCTTTACGGCATTTTCTATTACATTTTTGTTTAATTAATGGGGTAAAGTAGACAAAAATTAATGGGGTAAAGTAGACAAAAGTTCGGAACTAACAGGAAGTCACAAAATGACTTCCTGTTAGTTCCGAACTTTTGTCTACTTGTTGTTTACAGATCACGTTCGGATTTATTCATGTGTTTGTAAATATATATGTATGTAGAAATGTGTGTGTAGCTGCATCCTTTGGTCTTTTTATGTCTGCCTGTGAAATACATTACTAGTAGTTTTGATGTGTGTTGTATAAATACAATTTTGTATTAACAACCACACAAGAAATGTGTTTAGATCAAACATGAGACTAATAGTCAATAATCCAGCGTTAAGTATTCCAACTACACATAAAATAAGGATTTTCTACAACACGTGGTGTTTGCTGTCAGATCTAAGAGCCAATCAGCTCTCTGATGTGGCGACAGCCAGACGTTTCCCATCATGCACTGGGCCACGCAGTCGTTGGAAAGCAACTGCGGCGGCTGACTCTGAAATCGACAGCCGGCTTGGTCTTGTGAGAGTATCGTTGACCATGTGTGCATGACGTCAGAGCAAATCGGGACCAAGTCGGACACAAATCTAACCGGCATGCATTGCGCGCCGATCGCCACCGATCGATTCTGCGCAGAAATGGCTCATCTCAAATGAGCCTATAGGTAATATGATTTTCCTGTTCATGCCGTGTTATGACGTCACTTCCGGTGTATTCACTTCCGGGGCGGGACTTCCGGTTTAGTCACTTCCTGTTTAGTCACTCCCGGTTCCGGTACTTCCGGTTAAATGGTGTCTGGTTTCACTAGCTCGGGTTGAGTAACATTTGACAGTGGACCGCATGCTTCAGAATCTGCTCGCATACACGGGGAAGCATCGTAGAGGCAATGTCGTGAGTGCTGTAAATGTATAAAGATGCAATGTATATTTTCTACTGGGAAATGTTATGTACACTGAATGTTTGTATTTTCTTTGTTTGCAGTTTTCACCAGCATGATTGAAGGAAAAGAGTTACAGTAAATGGGTGAAACTTACTACGACACTGTCTTCATTGACTGTGGTTTAACTCTGTGTTTAATCCAGAGTTTCAACACTCTGCACGAGAACACTACATAGTAGATAGATAGATACATAGATAGATACATAGATAGATAGATAGATAGATAGATAGATAGATAGATAGATAGATAGATAGATAGATAGATAGATAGATAGATAGATAGATAGATACTTTATTAATCCCCAAGGGGAAATTTGTTGTCGTAGTAGCGCCTTACAATTTACAGCTTACAGATACAAATAAACACACAAGATGAAATATATAAAAAAGCAACAGGGGATGAAATATACATACAAAATAAAATTAATATATATATATATATATATATATATATAAATATATATATATATATATATATATATATATATATATATATATATAAATATACACAAATACAATACAATACAAATAACTGGAATGAAATACAGCTGCAGAGTGTATTCATTAATTTAGCAAATTAAATGTAAACAATAGAAAGTGCAAAAGGCAAAGTATGTATGTGAAGTGTAATAAGCATACACGTGTACAGTTATAATTAATCCACAGAGGATCTAGCAAGCGGTGACTTCTTGTAAAGTCATATTGTCGTAGGCTGGAATGTTCTCCTATAACGGTCCTTGTGACAGCGGAGCGTGATGAATCCACTGACCCTGCAGTAGGTGGTGGAGAGGGTGGTCCGGGTTGTCCGATATGGACAGTAGTTTCTTCAGTGTCCTCCTCTCCAGTCCAGCCCTTAGGCTACCTAAAGCACATGAATACAGACATAATCTTCACTTAAATTGAAGGTAATTTTGAGGGACATTAGGCTTAGTGAACTACATCTCCCTCTTGTTTTTTGTTTTGATGGAAAAACTCAGTACTGCCTAAAGAAATGCAACGCAGTACTACATTCAGATTATTCTGGCGTTAATGTTGCATACACACACACACACACACACACACACACACACACACACACACACACACACACACACACACACACACACACACACATGCACCCCTTTAAAGACCCAATGTAATGTCTTCCTGAATACGTGTTCTTGAATGCCATGACACCAAATTTCCCCTTAGGGATTAATAAAGTATATATTCATTCATTATATTAATTCACTCATTCATTCATGATAAATAGAGTCACATTTGGATTCAGGATTGAATTCCGATCGATAGTTTTGTTCATCTGAAACAAAAGCAATCTATAATGTCTGTAATACGTGTGAATGCAATCAATAGTCTGGCATTTAGCACTGAAAGTCGCAGAGCAGTCGTCTTCGATATGCTTACTTAGATCAGCCACTCCCGCCAGTGCTGGTGGTCCTCATGTTATGTGGTCTGGTGTAGTCATATTTTAACTTGTTGTAAATGTCAGATGTTGTTTCTATGGTTCATGTGAAATGTGAACGGCCAGCAATGGTAAACAGAAAATGGCAAAATCAGCAGGAGATCGGTCTGTGTTTGCAGTTGTGCCGCCGGTCACCGAGTCCTTCTTGCCGTTTATTCAACATGACACATTTCAACAGCACCTGGGGAACAAGGTCATGGCTGCACACAAACACACACTTGCATGTATGGAGCCACGCCCACGCACACACCTACACACACCTACACACACACACACACACACACACACACAGACACACACACACACACACACAAATACACTCAAAATAATTAAAGGGCGACAGGTTTTTAATTATTGACATTCAGGTAAGGCTGACCCTGCAGTTATGAGTGGCAGTGGGCTGAGTAGGGAGGAGGGCAGGAGGCTTGAGGCTGCCGATTTTCAGGGACAAAGAGGCTAGTGAGGAGACAGAGCAATGGGCTGGGGAGGTGGAGGTGCAGTCATTCACATGCAGCGCAGGAGGCCTTTCAGTACCATCCCCCCACCCTCCCCCAAATCTCAAGAGGGCAGGGGGAATTGATGAAACGAGCAGGAAGGCCTAATTAAAGGCTCTCAGCTCAAACGCATTGATGTATTACATCTATTATGCCACAGTTCGATAGGTCTGCCAGGGCGGGGCTGCCGCGGTTACTGAGTCCCGCCAAACAAACTGAATAAATAATAGCAGCTGAGAGCAAGAGGGAGAGAGATAGACAGAGAGAGGCAGAGAGAAAGGACCATTTTGGAATGTTATCAGCCCTTTGAACGGGTTGTTACAAGTGGTTATCACTACCATTGTAATGCTTTTGATGGGCCAAGCCACCTTGTGGAAGAGAAGCTTACCATTGTGAATTGAAACAAAACAACTTGAGGTTTTGGCAACAAGACTACTTGGTTAGGATTAGCAAAAGATTGTGGTGTGGGTTTGTTTTACGTACCTTCGCTACATGGCGTACAAAAGTACTGTACAATAAGTGAACTTTGACTTTTGGTTTTACATGAGCCACAGACAGCGGTCTTCAAGGTCTCCTTCCGAGGTAGACTTTGCCACTTGTTATATCACATCACCTGACTTCCTCTTGTCCTCCCGTCATCATGACTGTGGTCAATAGGGGACGGCATCCTCTTGCTGTATTTGTATTAATGATAAGCCATGTGAATAGATGAAAACGGCCTTCTGAACCCACTGGTGTAGCAGGCCCCTCTTAACCCATATCTATGAAGCTGATAACGGCTTTTGATTGACTGATAACAATCAAAGCGGGTGGAGCAAAAGAGAAAGGGAGATGATTTTAACAAGGGCAGTAATGATGACGCCTGCTTTAGCTATAGGAATATCAAACAGGCTCAACAAGTATGATCAGCGCCACTTAACATCTATACAGCAGGAGTTGCAAGCAGAGAAAGAAAGATATTTATTTTAAAGTATCGGGAGCCAACGTCAATTAGTGTTCTTTTTTTTTTATTAATAGAAATCTCAGGATGTGTTTTTTTTACTTATTAAAGGTGCCTGAGTCATTAAAAGCATTAACACATTAAGAACAAATTCTAGAAAATACAGTATGACACAAAATATGAAGTAAATTAAGCCAAACCCTGATATTAATCCATTACACTAGCATACACTCAATGCCTTGTTGATTAATGTGTAGCCTTGACTGTTTCGCTGGCTTAACCAAGCGCAAACACATGGTTGCCTTTCAGATTAAAGGTTACTCCAACATTTCAACTGCTTATGGATGTTACTTAGTTTGTCACTTAGGGTATATGGGAGGAGTGGAGGAGGTAATGGGGTGGAATTATGCATTTGTGTTCATTAGGGAGGAGTGAATGTGCGTTGATCTGGTTTGTGGAGGAGTTGTGGAGAAGAAAAATATGCATATATAGAGGTTGGGAGGTGCAGCAACAAGCAGACTAGAAAATATCAAATTTTGAATATATATTATGTAGATTTGGGGAGGGATGGGCATGAAGTGTATGGGGTGCATTAAAAGATAGAAGAGAGTAGGGGAGCTCTAAATATATTCCAGCAGTAGCCTCATGCTTTTACGTTCCACCCTTTAACAAACTCTGTATTGTTATTGACTAATTTACATGGCTGATGATGAATACGTTCTTGATGAAGTCAATATCTGCAAAGTATCTTTTTTTCTCCTATGTTATTGCATGGTATGTTGTTCACAAGGCAGTAACCACACACATTAACATATTTCTAACTTGAAGGGAGCACCGTTTTAGCTTTCAGCTTTATCTTTATTGGTCTCGTCTTACAGCCAGGTGAAACAAAGAATGCCTACAGACTGGACCATAAGACACATAACACATTAAAAAACACATGCTAAACATTCCTTATGAGTTAAATAATATAAAATACATAACCCTGGCATGAACTCACTGTGCACACCATCAACAATTTCCTCACTACAGTGCCAAGAATGTCATTGCATGTTAGGAATTGTTCATAAACAAAGGCAGCTAGCGCAGTACAATATTTAAGAGCATGGTATTTCTCTGTGTATGAAATGAATATTCAAAGCTTACAATTGGGGACATTTACGTGGGAAAATCACAAAAAAGAAACAATTAAATTCTGGCTTTCTATTAATATTAGCTCAAAATCTCCCAAATGGTCCATGGACAAGTTTCCATCCAGTAGAGTACATGAGAATATGTGGCGTGGTGAGCCCTTAATGCTCAGATGAAGACAGTAAGCCCAGTAAACATGGTGGACATGAGGTGGATTCTGTCAGTGTAAATCCGGCAACCAACTACATAGAGAGAAGGATATAAAAAGCAGGACAGCGACAAGAGTGCCTTTTTGGTTCTGGCAAAGTGACGGAAGAATTCTGTGTGCTTTGAATTGTGTGTGTGTGTGAGTGTGTTGTTGTTGTTATGACGGTGGGTAAATATATGTCTTTGCTTGCAGAGCACACAGAGGAGCAGATTTGTGAGACAAGCTCGAGCAGTTGCCTTCACAGCAGTGGTGAGATTGGAAGCGAGTGGTTTCTGAGCCAGTGTGACTGATGGCGTCTGTTAGCAGCGACGGCCGCAGAGAGGACGTCTTGTTCTGGCGGCGGGGGGAAGCTGAAGCTTCCGGAAACATTGCTGTCCTCGGCGAGTCTGCTGAAATGACACGACAAGCCCGGGCCAGTGTTTCCATTCGCAGTCCTCTCAACCTTCTGACACGTTTGTCGCTTCCCACGCTCACTTATTATGACGCCCCTTAACACTGGGTGCCTTCCATGTGTTCCTTCTTCTATCACCTCCTTAACATACTGAAACCCTGCCACCGGAGGCAACTGTCAGCGCAGTCCAGTCCTGTCTCCATGTTTCGGTTTTCCCTCTCAGACACGAGTTAGAATACCTTCCTCGGTTTACATAGGAAACATGAAATGAAACCTTCTCTCAATGTACGAGCTGCCAGCTAAGGATCCATAAGTTATAGTTTGCAGTCTGTTTATGTGATCTTTCTTTCTCAAAGACACTATTAGGTAAGATTGTAAATCACTTTACTTTCCTGTCAGTATACATATTCATTAGCGATTCACGATTTTCCCGATATTTAGTTTGTCATGTTATGTTAGCTCCAATAGATTGAGACAGGATGTGACAGCAGATTGGCAACCCTGTCTCCAAGAAGTTACACTTATATCTGTTTTGGCAGTTTCAGTAAATAAGTATAATTTGTTGGGGGGAAAACATGATTGATAACTGGCAACGCTATTTTGAAAGCATGAAATGCCACGTTCTTATTTAAAAAGTGTGTTTTTAAAGTTTACACTACGCTTTTGAAACTGACAAATAGGAATCAAACATTTGAAAAAAAGATGTGAACGTCTGACATAATTATAAATAATAAACACATGCCTGCAGTTTCAAGTTTTCCACGTTCCAAAACTGACGTCAAAGTTTTGAAACTTGCTTTGCAGACATTCAACACAATACACAACATTAAAGTTGATCTTTATTGCATGAAATGAAACCACCACATCTATGAAATAGGTCTCTCACTGTTGTCTACAGCAGCATCTCTTCCCTGACATTCGTTTCTTTCCTCTGTCAAGCTATACCTTCAGGTTCTGTCTGACACTGATCCATTCTATCAGAGTACTGTATCTATCAGGCAGAGCGCCACCTTCTGTCTCCACAAACTCTGTGTGTAGCCACTACACATGTATTTACCTTAATAAACAAACATGAGTCCTATTGATTCATAAACAAACTTTATTACATTTTTTATTAATTTTGTTATTTGCTCATGTCTCTCTGATTGAATAATTGAGCCAGTTTGGTTCATAGCTAAACAATATACAGTGTATGACATCTTACCAGCAACATTAAGTAAGTTTCAATGTTTTTATTTGTAGGATGTCACAGGCATGAAACAAGTTTATATTTGTGTTTAATAAAAGCATTCTAGCATATTTATGTTGACAGAATACATGCATTTGGTAATACAGAGCTTTTATTCTAAACTATTTACAAGACAGTGTTGTGGAAAAGGCAGTGCTTTGTAGAATAGTACCGACTTTTGATTGTGGATTGTTATTATTATTTACAACACACTTTTTTGCTGTCTAAAGTCAGATAAATTACATTTCAATAATGAAATAAAATGAAACATTCTGCCCATTATGAAAGGCAAACTATCTAGAAAGAAAGGAGCACGGCAGCAGCAACACCGTCTGTGTGGACCATACTCGCGTGAGAGACGCAGCTGTTCAGCGAGGTTTGTGAAGGAAAGTGTGATTTCTGATACAGTTTATTCAATAAATGTCTAACACACTACAATGACACATTAAGCACAATTATTGAAACGAAGAGCAAAACCTCATCTCAAGTCTCTAAAACTCTTATTGCTTTGCCCCCAATTTGCAACTTCACATGAACACACTGAACAGAGTTCTCGATAAGACACTTGATTATGACACAACTTCACTCGTTTGCCATTTCAAAACACTGTTATTCAAAATGCCACACCCTTGGACAGACTGGCCAACACGTGTTCCACATGGTCAAACAATTGATTGTTTTATCGAACACGATGGCGGCGCTATACAAAAGACCCCAGTTGAGGACATGTTTACATCAACGATGGAAACCAACATAGAGGCCCGTTTCCAAAAAGGTGTATTAGCATTGCATTTACGTAACTGTAAAGGTTCATTCTTTTTTTGTCTCCATAAAGGTTTTTGCTGTTTATGTACTGTTTATGTACTGTATTTCATTTAAAATATAATCTGTTCGAATTTTAAGAGCTATATGGACTTTAGTCTAACAATATATGTACACACAGCCGTCTGTAACTGCCTTAAAGAGAATCAGATTGCATGATTGGGTGTGTGCTATACGGTGACAAAATTGGATATTCATCAATTATTGTATAATTTTGAATGAAGGGTGTCATGTTGCGAAAGATCTGAGGTGTTCTACTAATTGTGTGTATGGTTGTCTGAATTGTGTGTCATGTTTTGACAAAAATGAGCCCTGTTTTCAAAATCGTGCTTAAGCAATTGGAAAAACTGAAAATCCTGATAAACACATCATGTATTGTGCTTCAAGACCCTTTTGACTTTCAATATTTAACTGAGATGACATTTTCCTAACCTTAACCAAGCGCTTGATGCCTGAACCATAACAAAAAGCTCTATCGTGCTTCAGTTGCTATGAGCGGATATTGTATTACTAGAGCAGATATTGTGGGAAAACAAAGGAAATATGTTGCAACAAGATTTTGTAGAGATGCTCTGTGTCAACATGGTGTGGCTTGGCATACTTAAAAAACGTGTTGACATTAAACATAATTGGGGTGGCATTATGTTTTTCTTTAACATTCAAAATTACTAGTAATACTATTCAAAACTTGTTACCGGCATGAGTATACAAAGACAATATTGCCAAAGCTTTAATTAATAATGACATTAAAAGAAAAAAGGTGCAATTGATAAATTCAGGAAAATACATGTAGCACAAAACATTTAACCCTTGCTTTGTGTGTGTGTGTGTGTGTGTGTGTGTGTGTGTGTGTGTGTGTGTGTGTGTGTGTGTGTGTGTGTGTTTGTGAGAGACTATGCAAGTCTGATTTGATGTTGGTGTGTGTGTGTGTGTGTGTGTGTGTGTGTGTTGATGTTGTTTTTATTGTGTGTGCGTGTGTGTGTGTCAAACAGCACCCGGCCATAGGAGGGTCTGGGTAGTTGTGTATTTAGCACCGACTGTATATTAGAGCCGCCATAATAATATACATATGTAATCATTCCATCATTTACAAATCAAATAATGTATTTTAGTCAGGTTGTACTGAACCAGATACATTATAGGCCTACCAACCAAGCTGACTGGTCTATGAATAAACACATACATTAAACAATTAAAACAAAGAAGGCAATATAGAGTTGCACCTACTTTCATAATATAAACATACATTCTAAGAGACCGTTTCATGAGCTCTCCTGTGACAATGTTTCACTTCTGGGTTTGTGCTGTTTGCATAGTCACAAAAACTGACACTAAACTAAACTACACTACACTAAACTACTACCAGTTCCCCCCAGAGCAGGATTGTTGAGCTGTATTTTTTCCCCGTATTGCCTTGAGCGATACAGGCAACTCTGTCGGTCTGTCTTCAACTTGTGCAATGTCCCTCACTTGAGGTGTGCATCACCACATGTTTACCTGTCAAAACAATTTTGAAGGATCCTGATGAAGCGGAAGAGTGGCAGTTATGGAAAACATCAAAACTATTTCCCATTGGGAAGCCAGTGCAGCTGGTGTCATAATACAACACATGGCACATCCCCGTCTGCTAAAGATTTGCTTCAGTGGAGTATCTGACATCTCCACAACTATTTGCTTAATTGACGTAGTTAAGTATGCACCCTCCGTCTCTGAATTGTAAATACCTGCCGTAATGTAGTGTAAAATTATTATTCCGGCATCAAGAAACAGCAATAATTTGCAGCTGTCAGTTCTGCTGCATATTCATTTCTCAAATGTACTGTTGTTTAGGAGCACTTAAACTGAAAGTATTGCACTGGTTTGCCACCATAAACTGTTTATCACCTCACAGTAAGTAAGTTGTGTGAATCCAGGATCAGTTCCTATAACTTTTAATTGTTAAATTACCCCTTCAGTGTAATTTATCATTATCACATTTAAACTGCGGTTATCTGAGACGTGATATCAATCTTTTCACAAGAGACGATCTCTAAGATATACTCACTGCACATTATAAGTGCTATAGTGTCAGGTCTTAAAATACCATGTGGACTTTGTTCAATGTCAGAGTATTGATAGTATGTTAACCTTCAAAACAGCGGCCTTCTGTTACAAAAGACAGGTCTGGGAAGGGAATGATGGAGAGGGAGGGACTATTAAAAATAGGTTAAGCTTGACGCCACACTATTTCTAACAGGCTCAGTTTGTTCCCTCTGGGGTCTCAGTGAATTGGAGAGTGACCCTGACCCTTCTACACAAAGACAGACACACACACACACACACACACACACACACACACACACACACACACACACACAGTTCTTCGCCCTGAAGATTGCTGTGCACGTCATTGGAACTAAATCACAGTGAATGTACTTGTCGGCTCCACTGGCCCTTAAGAAGATCAGTGTAGCTGCACTCGTCGTGCCGCAAAGCGGGAGGCTGAACATGATTTAGTCTCACAGACGCATTGAAGAAGGGAAGGACAGGTGTCACCTCTCTGATCAGTATTTGACTTTGCTACACATGCTCCCATCACACAGGTGATCAAGTATCTGAAGAGAGAGTAGAATAGTTGAAATGTAGACATTTAATTAGGTATCATCATCTTTTCTATCGGAAAAATGTATGGCTGAAAAGTAATGCAGAAAAACATCACAATTGGACCAATTCAGTTTTTCCCCTTCCTTTTAGGCCATAATAAAACACAGATGTTTAGATCTGTGACATTTATTTGACCCCTTTGACAACTACCTCTATTCAATCTAACAATAATAAAATAATAGGTAATAATCCAACCATCAGTCAAGTCAACGAGAGATGAATAAAGGCTACTGTACTGGAAGAACACTGCACCATTACCAATCACATCTCATTGAAACTTGGCATACAAAACTATACCTGCCTCCCTCACACATCCTCACACATCCTATTCAGATAGAGGTTATGACATTAATCATGCATGCTTTACAACAACACAAGATGGAACAATAAAATACAACTCTTGTTCAATGAATGAGCAGGGTCATCCTTTAATCAAAGGATCGACGGTTTGATCTCCGGCTCCGCTAGTCCATGTCAATGTGTCTTTGGGAAACACACTTAACCATGATTTCTCCCCGCAGGCTCTCCTACGGTGTGTGAATGTTAGTTAGTCCTTATGGCAGGTGACACCTTGCATGGTAGCCCCTCCCATCAGTGTATGAATATACTGTATGTGAATGATGGCATGAAGTCCACATTTCTTCAAGTTTTGACTTGTACTTTTTTCCTAAACGTGTATTGTGTACCTGAGATGTGTTCTGCTGTACTTCTACAGTATACAGTATATGATGAAGTAGATTGCATGACAGGTAAAATATATATTTATCAGTTGAAAAATAGTATGCAAAATCCAATTTAAGGTGAAAATACAAATTAGTATTTGAAATTGTTGTATTTATGTTTTTATTTCCAAGCATACTCTAAGTCACTACATGTTTAATATAAATGAAACACCCTCGGGAAGGTATTGAGGCCGTTTTCTTTTTGTTTTGACATATTTATCCCTAACACACTGACAACAAAACGTTTTATTTTCCATGGAAACATAACTGCTCAAATTATGTTTTTCAGTCTTCTCCTGTGTGAATTTGGGAACAAATTCCCATTTCAATATAATTAATCTTAATGTAATGTCACGGCATGCTACGGTGTTAATCAACACTATGCACTTGAAACAATATTTTTGTAACACAGTTTTAACAAAAAGGAAACATTATCAGTTTCACACCTGAGGGTAATTAAATCCAACATGCAGTCCTTAACAGAGACCGAACACAAACACTGGCAGCATTGTAATGCGCGACAAACTAACTTGTTGTTGTTAATGAAAGGAATAGTGATCCTTCTTCACGACCGTAGTCTAACAAGTCATCCAAACATCTTCTTTGTCTGCCTTGTTTTAATAGGCGTTTTCAGACCAGTTCTGGTGAGCTCCCTCGAGAACTACATACTTTCAAGGGCTTTTTTCTGTTTGCATTCGCACCGCCAATAGGCACTCTGTCACTCGCACAAATCTCCAGCTGGAAGATCAGCACGTTTGCGCCATTTCCTACAAGCTCTCCGAAGTTTTATTTTCTAATATAATAATACAAAACAGCTTTCTTACATGCCACAATCATATTAACACCAGCAAAATGGCCGTGATCAAAGTATCTGCATCTTCAGTTCAGAGCCTTTAGGTTGCCGTTACTGGGTTAGCCTTTGTGTGACTGGGTTAACTCACTGAGCAGCGGCTCTCACTCGTTCTTTGGCCCAGTGGATGTGTGATCGCGAACGAGTTAACTCCTGTACATCACTGTCCGACCATTTGTTGTTTTCTTCAAATTTCTTTGTTACAAGCGTATGTTGTTTTCTGTATATATATATATATATATATATATATATATATATATATATATATATATATATATATATACATACATCTATATATATCTATATATATATATATATATATATATATATATATATATATATATATATATATATATATATATATTTATCACAATGACATTCAAAGGGAAAGTAAAAAGTACACATACTGAAGAGGCAACCCTTCCTCTTACTGAGCACTAGTGCTGCTATAACGTTGGAGGTTGTAGTATCTACTTATATATCAACCCACAATGAACACCTGATGAGACTAGAAATTAGTACTGTAAATGAGTTACACACCAGTGAATTAGCTGCACACTGACCTTTTCCTGGGCCGGTGCACACAAACCCCCAGATGCAGCTCACATACATCCTCTCTCAGACAGCAGCCTATAACATGGATCTGTGCATGCAGAGGATCTCCAGAATCTGCTGTAATTGGCTTCAACCGGGGTAACAGCCATGGTGACTGATGCAGTTGCTGGGACATACGGCATTGTTGGCCTACAGAACACAGCAGAATCCAGAGGTTGCTGAAATTCCTATCACTGTTCATCAAAAACGAATAAATAAATAAGAGAGACAGGAAGATGCTGTTTCGCATTTCCGTCACGTCTCTCTCCGAAATGCTAAACAGAGGATGGAAATTACATTTGTGAGTTGAACAATGAACATCAGTCATGATCAATAACAATCAATTCATGCAATAGAAGCAGGGCCTAAAAGGGGAAGCTTGACATTTAGAATTGAAATGTTATTCTCCTATACAAGGGATTTGTAACTCTGGAATTTTTTTTTTTTATACTTTTATCCTCCAGCTAGTGGCATGGCTTGAATTGTTAATACATCCTATAATAGCATGGAAGCAGACAAGCTAGCTTGTGACTTGTGGTTTCCATTGGTTTGAATGAGAATTACCAATGGTGACTAATGGAGGAATATTGTTTCCGCGGTGTCAGTTAAATTACTTGGTTTCATAGTTATCTTGCACGACAGCTGGATTCTCGCAATGTCACAAGATCACATGAGTGATCACATTTCACATGAAAATCCATCTTGTACAAGACGACATGGAGAGGCGACTGTTTCTTCAAAACAATAGTTGCGGCTCTTAAAGACGTTAACGTAACAAAGTTATATCTGAATTGGAGAGTATTTCTTTTATAAAAGATAAGCTAAGAATGGCACTGAAATCTTTTGGATGCTTTTGCTCCATTCACAACTAGATTCTGACTGAGAGATGATTCATCCAATCCACCTGCCAAGTATTTTTTTAAAGGGCTAGGCCTTTTCCAAACAGTTTCCAATGGCGTCTCCTCGGATGGTTCTGTGTAACAAATCATCTGGCGGGTCGGGTCCTTAAGATTTCAGTCCTGGTTGACTTGGCGACACTATTTCTTGGTGGTAATAGCAAATGCAGTTTCATAATTCAGGTCCCAGAATACTGGGGTTAGCAGAGCAAACCATTGTAGTTTAATGACGAAATCCGGCAATAGTTTTCCTTATTCTATCATTCTGTGAGCAACTGTGAACTTATGTTATGCTGCACACGTCATGAGTCTGCGAAAGTGAAAGTAGTTACCTTGCTGAGAAGTTGGAGGTGTGCAGCCTGTCGCCTGCAGCTCTTCATCTAACAGCTCAGTGTGGCTGCTCCTTCTTGTTCCATTACTCCCTGCAATATTTCAAACTGATCCACTGTCAAAAAACGCCGGAAATGACTGCTGTCTTGTTTTCTAGACAGATTTTTGATGAACATTTGCTCTGTGTAATGATTCACCACCTACAGGCTTTTAATGTTAAGATGCAGCAGTAGGACCTGTTCAGTTTGCATTAGCAGTAACTTCATACAGCATTTTTTGGCATTGTCCCCACTGACACTGTATACTGTATACTCCAAATAAATATTGCAACACTTTCATCAGTGGGCCATAGGCTCAATCCCCATTGTGTTAGCTTGACAGACAGTGACTTTGCAGTCATTTATTGAAAACAAATATTTGAGATTGAAACTTTAAGGATGTATTTTTTACCAAATAACACAAAGGTCTGCCTACGATAAAGAGAAGAATTTTATATATGTCATCCTGAAATCATCAACAAATTCAAAGGCTAATCATAAGCACATTCTCAAGTTTATTTATCTTTAGTAAAATTACTATTTAACTCTCACCAACAAGAAAGTGTTAAAACATGGTTCGGTCAGATTCAAAGATTTTTGTTATCTCAAGAGCTTCCACGTGTTTTAATACCGTCTCCAAAAAGATAGAAGAAAAAAAGTTCTGTTGAATTAACACATATTTGTGTTTTTGTGCCAGGTTGATCAACATGGCAAAGGCACAGTTACAAGTCAATTAAGATTGAGCGAAATTCCAACAGCAGAAAAGACAGCGAACAGCTCAGTAGACTGGAAGAGAGAGACAGATGGGAAACAAACAGGCTTTTCGGTGGTGTTGTTCTGCAGAGTGTAACATGCTCTGTGTGTGTATGTGTGTGTCGGCTTCTGTATGTGTGTCCAGCACATGCACAATCCCTGCATCATAATATAATTTGCTGCCAAATCTCCCACACCCACTGATAGTCTGCTGAATTTGTGGAAGAAACTGTTGAGCAATTGGCGATAACAAGTATATGAGCTTCTATTACACTGGTTTGGATTTGGTTTTGGGATTATCCTATTTATGTGCATGTAATCATCATATACTGATAAAGAAGCCCAGAAGCCCAGGCCTCGTCCTAGGTCTAGGAAAATGAATATAGTTGTTTGTTGGGTTAAAAGAAGACAGGACACTATGGCCTGTAAAGCACATATTCAATTTGAGTAAAGACAAAAGACAATCAATGTGATGATAAATGATGTAGTTGTGAACTATATTTTGATATATCCCTGTAATTAGGAGGATGAATTCATTATTACGTGTTTCCTCACCTTCTTTTACTGGTAATAAGATAAAACAGGCAGGCAGCCATGAACAAAAGAAGATTAATCCTCAATTGCTAAAATAACTAAAGAAATGACTGGTGGTGATTTATGTAAACTCAATCCAGTACTGTTCCGTACAGTACAGTAGTCATTATCTACTTGATTTGCACAAGTAATGTAGAGTGCATTACTGTATTTGCACAGTTTATATTTAATTTCTTACCTACCTCCTTGAGTGGCTGCTGTAAAACCACAGTTTCCCTCTGGGATTAATAAAGTCCTTTATATTCATAGTTATCTTTGTTGCACATTACATTACATTTTTTTATATATATATATATATATATATATATATATATGTAATGTGCAACAAAGATATAGAGGGATATGAAAACCCAGATTTTCTTTGCTGTGTTCCTTGTTAACATCACATCCCATATATAATTTAAAAAAAAGATATTAGCTATAAAAATAGGATACAATATATGTATTCTTGTTCACCATTGTGTGATCCAAAGTCAGGAACTACCATAATCCTGCATATTCTACTGTAGGCTTCCCTTCCGGTTTGGCTCCCATTGTTTCATAAAATCTATTAAATACTGTTTTTGGAGACACACTGATGCATTTACAGTTTTCACAAGCCACACTAATAAATGCAAAACAATTAATGATATACTTTTAAAATTAGAAGCAGTGTTGTCCCACACATCTTAACTGCAGTTACATACACAAAATCTGTGTTATCCTTCATATTTTACATTAAGGGTATATGACACATAAAGTGTATATAGCATTTCATATTCTGTGGTCATTGTTTATTAACAATAATCACAGTATATGAAGTGGAACAGAATGTTCAACCAAGTGACCTAATTTTGCCTCTTGATGTTTTTCATTGTGTGGATGTGAAGAACCAAGGCATTAATACTATTTGCAGACGACGTTGTCCTTTTGGTTTAATAGGGCTTTGATGCCTTTTGAGCCCTGCAACCGATTTTAGATGACTGTGATGTGAATGAAGATGAAGACAAGTTGCCCCAAATTGAAGAGTTCAGGGCCCTATTCTTCGTACATGGTTCAACAAAGTCGAGCAAATGTCCTATTATCCAGTTTAAATTAGCGAGATGATTGACATCAGGCTAACTCAGTTTCTCCACAGCAGATCCGTGCTGAAAGGTTTTCGTTAATTCTAACCATACGTCAGTCATCTGGATAAATGCGCGTGTCCGTTCCTCTTCAGAAGGGATAATAATCAAGCACTATGTATATGTACAATATATGTGTATATTCATTTAGGTGTAGATTACCATATAACTAGGAGTTTGAATATGTGTATGGGCGGATCAGTATGTATGTATTATTCATAATCAGAAATGCAATCAATTGAAGCAGTGAAAAGAAAGTGTGTGTGATTATCTGTATTCGTATCATGATTTACAATAATGATAATGACAATATTTCTCTATGTTTAAATCATTGGTGAAGGTTTTTGGATGATAAACCCGATTTTAAAGGTATTTCTTCAATAAACTAGAAACATAAAGACCAACAATTCAGACATCAGCCCACTGTTTACCTGCCTGGGCTCTCCTCTGCAGATTCCCTCGCAGTTGGGCAATATTTTTTGTAACGTCAGTACTACACTCAGTTGTGTCTCAGCATGCCTGTCTTCCAATCAGATGATCAGTGGTTCAGGTCCCAACTCTGGTAGTTTTTTTCTTTTTCTGCAATTTTAGAAATTATCCCGCGGGCCGGACTGGACCCCCTGGCGGGCCGGATCCGGCCTGCGGGCAGTATGTTTGACACCCTTAGTCTATACAGTCTGTGAGACGTTAATCGGCTGCGCCTGTGGTGATCAATGTCCGCGGCTCGAGAAGCTCTCGTAAATGATTTCTTGTCTACAGAATCGATAGCGCCGTGTACAGGAAGTCATGATGATGTGAGAACGGATCTTGGCGATCTGGAAGATCTCTTTCCCTATAAAACTAATATAACTGATATCACTCCTTCATCAATGAGGAAGGGAGCTGCCTTTTTTGTCCGGTGGTAGTGGCCAGCTTATCCAGTGAATTTCAGTAAGCCTGCGTGGGAGCAGGTTTACATTTTTGGCTGTGTTGCTATGGTGATTTTTCTAAACTTGCTTCAAGGAACTGAAAAGCCTGACCTACGTCATCTTATCCTGAAAATTAGCCGGCTAAATCAGTAAGCCAGGTACGAAGAATAGGGCCCAGGTGTCTTGGGTATTTTATTGACAAGTAAAATAATAGTGGTAAAGACCATTAGAATGATGACCTTTACAAAAGTGTAATACCGGTTTAATACACACTGATAGTAGTATCATGCATAGTTGAGGCTAACAGTCCTAAAATGTTTGTTTTCTAAGAAAACACACTGGAACCCCTGCACATATCATGCTGCCCGAATGAGCTTGCAGGCTAATCAAATGATTTAGCACACTGTGCATTTTTGCCTGAAAAATCATTACTATAGCTGGGGGCTGAATGACAAGTGAACTACCAGACAAGAAAGAGTAGTAACTTGTTTCGGTCAAAGTCATTGTTGCTTAAAAGCTTTCCTGTATCATGACCTTTGTGTCGTTCTCCATTTGTGTCTGGCAAACCATTGGCTGAAAGGGAGGTCTCTAGATAAGTAAAACCATTTTATTCCAAGATGCCAAACTATCCCTTGAAGTAATTGTGAAATGATAACAGCAAAATTATACGTAACAAAATGCAGACTCACTTTCATGCTTCAAGTCATCAAATATAAACCTTCATTCGTGAACAGATTGGAACTTTTTACTCACTTCACTGGTGCACACAAAAAATAAAAATAAAAAGGGCATGATGTACAATGTTATTAAAAGGCTCATTGTTCATGGTTGCATTCACAACATGATTTGTTTGTTTGAATACAATATTTCAATGTTTAAATGTGAACCAAACTGTTTCAAGCAATTCTGAGTGTTACGGAAAGACCAGAAAGTAAATGGGAGGAAAATGTTTGTCAAGCATTTCCTGAGCTTAACAAGCTTCCTTAAAACAACCTTCGTGCAAAAGTTATGCTCACTCAACTTCAGTTATGGATGGCTGGATGCTGACTTCCATAAAACACATTTGTACATTTGATCCAGGATATATTGTCATGTTCCTGGCCTGCAGTATTTATAGCTGGCATTCTCTGCTGTCAGGAAAATATTGCTGAGATAGACGATGCATTGGAGGGTTCAGACAAGCCTTACGTAGGTAAAGAGTCAAGATATTGACCCCTATTACAAAGCTCTAGTGAAGCACTGTGTATGTGTAGTACACAGACACACACACACTAACAGCCACAGTCTGTGGTATATCTGCTCCTTAATCCAAATTTAGGTGTTCTATTTAGTCTTTGCTGAGGCTTGTCTATCGATGGCTGCTCTAAGTTTATCCTTTATCGTAAATTTTCTAAGCAAGCATCCAAGTTCTCATTAAACCATTTTAACTGTCTCCTCAATACGACATCCTCACAACCTCTTTCCAATAATGGCTGTTCTGGGATGTACAATACAGCTACAGTCTGCCTATCTGTTGTGTAAAGGCTCTCTGAGGTATTGAAATGTGTGTCTGAGCCTTGTCCAGGGGCTGCTGATGAAAATGCATGAGGGTGTTTTGCCCTTCACTTATCAAACTTACTACATTAGACTGTGTGCTGAATCACAAGGGTGCTAACTCAAGTGTTTATCAACTTTGGATTTAGTGCATCCACGGGAAGACATAGTTCGGCTGTGTCCTCACTGAAACCACCTAGTCAGGTTAAGAGAGTGTCATTACAACTTTCATTTGGTTCGGAACGCTCTACTGTTATGCAAATCATTTTAAACCAACATTCGCAGTACCACAGTTTGGTCATATTGCATTTGCAGCTATAACGGTGTGCTTTCATTGTTTAACCTAAAGAATTGCAGAACTAGGGACATACAATATGTTTCATTTATACGTCAGCAGCTCTGAAGATACATTTTCTTTAAGAGGTCTTAAAGAGGTACGACTAAGACATCATGCCATCACAACAATGATCTACAATTAGCTCAAATCCATTTAGGGTATTAAACGGTAAAAGGGTCATCCTGTCCTTATGAGTGTGAAGCTGTTAACCCACACGCTGAGCACGCCTGATGGCTTTGAAGTGAGTTCAAAAGGAAAGGACTGTTATTCAAAACGCCTTCCAGTCAACTCCTAATGGCTCTAAAATTATGTATGTCCAATAATAGTACCAGTCGGGACCAGTTCTCATACAATGAAATGGAGTCTAAAATACCAGCTTTTTGATGACTTGTGAAAGATTGCAGTTGCTGAAATTAAATATGTATTATTAAAACACTCAATATTTAAATTAAAAACCCATTTAATCAAAACTGCTTTCAGGTTTATAATAATCTTAGTGTTATTAATTGTAAGATAATGATGCAAAGCTAATCTTTAGTTCCATCAATGTATTTGGACAAACTGGGAAAAGAAGCAATTTAATTTAATTTCAGACTAGATAAACCTGCTGTGCACTGTATTGCAATGAACTGTACTATAGTTGAATAGGTTGATATTTATGCAGTCTCTTGAGGAAATATAAACAGCAGCAAGAGAAATCAAAGTGATGAAGAGCTTTGCAGAAATGCCCGTTGACTGGAATTAATTTCCCCAACTGCAAAAATTCAAAGAGCAGGATTACAACCTCTTATTATCAACAATTTAAACTAACAATGATAAAGATAAGAAGCTAATACTTTCCAGAGGTTGGAGCAAGCCAGGCTCTCAACAACAGGGGACCCTACAAACAAGGGAACACAAACAATTTTCAATGAAATTATAGATAAAATAAAGTATAATAATTGTTGTTATTTTGGCTAAACGAAAAGGACAAAGTTAATACTATTAATCTGAATCGTTTATTTGCCAAGAACGTTGCACATACAAGGAATTTGATTTGGAGAAAGGTGCTTAACAATAATGTGCAATAATTGAGACATACTTTAGAGATAAATATGGTAAACAACAACAGATAACAGTACTTATACTATACTTGTATTTTTTTAACAACTAAAAACACAGCAACACTGGGTTGGAGATATAGTCATTTTTGATCGCTTGGTGCCCTAGTGTCAAGTATCACAATTTGCTCTTCTCTTGGTCACAATCAACACTTTGTCAATCAATCAAATGTCAATATAAAATAGATTAATAGTACTGAACCCACAGAGACTTTTTGCTCAACTCTGGTTTATATTTGACAGCAAAAAGAGCCAAATATTTCCTTCAGGAGTTGGTGAAGAACAAAAACAGAGCTAAAAGGAGAGTCGTATTGGAGTAACATTTGTCCGGTGTAACAGAAGGAAAACAAATCCTTTCCTGGGTTTAGATACACTTCCAAATAGTTCATTATTTATGATTTTGTGGAGTGGAATCACAAACATGTTAATTTATTTACAACTTCATGTTGATGTATTCCTCATTTTTCACATTTTTGTCAATTAATGCATGGGTTCCCTTTTCTTTTAATATTGAGAGTTTTGACATCCAAGCATTTCATTTCTCTGTTTACCCTGTGTCTCCTGTGCAGAAGACAACCAAACACATTAACTTGACACATGCCCAGTGATACTATGTAGCTCAAACATCCTGATGATTAAATAACTATATTTGTGGTACAGCATCACTTACACAATTCCAAAAAAATATAGAAATGCTGTTACAAGATATTAAGGAAAGTTATTAGCTAATAACAATAACAACTTTCCTTGTGAACCCCCTACCCGCTTAGACACAAAGGCGTTCTTCCAGCACAACTGAAAGAAAAGAAGCTGATGTATCCAATGAGTGTTGCGCTGTAACATAGATGAGAAGGGACAAAGGGACTGATGAAGACTGGGAAAACCCATCCAGAACCTCACAACCACTTAATGAAGTCCTTGGCTGCTAAACAATTAATACGAGCCTACACTTTATTAAATATGCAATAAAGACTATTATGGTTAAGTGTGGAAATAACAGCCATTCTAGCAAGCATTAAAATGTCTAGCTCCATTTGAGACTCATTTATGGAACCTCTCCCATTAAGGATACATTAATACTGCAGGCACAGTTGAAGGGCATTGGAAAGTACTCTTCTAAATATTAAAGATGGCTGTCACTGGTAAAATATGTTGTCAGCAGGCTGAAGAATTAGGGCTATGCAAATTTCATCACATCCCCTCACTTAATGACAAAGCAGAGATCAAAATGTCATGAAGGACAAAAAAGCTCTCCATATCTGATTTAAACAAAGTCAGACACAAGATGATTATTTAATGGTCGCCTGCACTCCAAGAAACACACAGATCCACACACACAGAGGACTAACCTCACACGCTTTAGTCGTGTTTGGCAACCTCATGTGTGTAACCATACCAGATGTACATTTTACTTGATATCTAAAGTCTTTCAGTTGGTAACACAATACGGTACACAAACAAGTGAGACGTCATACTGAGTAGTTACAAAGTAGTTTCTCATTACTTCATGATTAGCTTACCATTACATACTTGTTTGTTCCCCTAAAATGAAGTAACGCATCATCATAAAAACTATTGAGTAGATCTTGGGATTTAAAGATACTAGGCTAACTTATTATTGTATGTTGTAATACATATAACACTTGATCGGTGTAAGAACAGACACTAAATATATTTTTCCCATCAGTGATTCCATGGGAGCTGCAAGTCCTTCCGTTCGCACTCTTTTCCTGATTTTACCCACTTAATTTCTTCAGCGGCATCAGGTCTTCAACACTGAAGGAACAGCAGCGGGAAATTAATCCCACGCAAAATGCACGTAAAATGTGGGCTTTTTTGCTCAAAAACGTTAGAACAAATATTTGCACCTACAATTTGGATCCATGTAAAAAGGCTGTAATATGTGGCCAGATATTACACATTTCTTTACTTTGCAAGTATCGCTTTGAGGGAATCAATGCACAACTTCAGATTCTTTGATCAATGATTTAGGCTGGTGAGTGAATTGTAGCCAAGCACATGCAGTAAGTAGTTAACATTTCTGTTAACAGCGAACATGCTAAAGCTAACCTGCTAGCGAATCATGTTGCTAACAGAAATCTGTAATCATCTCAGTTCAGCAGTCCGTGAACTAAAGCGACCAGACAAACCATGACGAACAGTTATTCTTTTCCTAATTTTGTCAAATTTTAACACTTGTAAAATAAAAAAACAGTGCATTACATTGTCACTCCTTATTTAATGTACTTGGCTGTAGAATTAACATGATATGTCGTAGAGTTAAGTTATATGTATCCACTCATTTACAGTCAACATAACAAGCAGTACAGTCACTGATGCTGTGATGTTCAAACATGAGAGAGCACAGCACTGGTTACTGGCTTGCCACGTGGGAGGGTAAAGCATCAATAATGCATTATGTTGTCATTAGGTTATGGTCAGGTTAAAAAAGATTAAAAGCAAAGAATTTTTGCTATCCTCTTCCAAATCCAATTAATATGTTGCCATATACAATGGAACGAAGGCTATGTGAGTGTTTCAATACAGAACCAACAAAACTAACATTCTTTGTTCAGCCATCCACCCACACTACCACATGCTTTAATACTAAACATAAATACACTGTGGGTTGTTTGAAGTTGTTTCACAAACACCTTATTCTGTCGAAGGCTTTCCTCGAGAGGATATTCTAAATAGGTGATGAATGGCATTTTTTTATCACATTTACCACATGACACTTTTAGAATGAATGAATGAATATATACTTTATTTACGGAAGCGCATTGCATTCACTGGATAAAAAAATAGACCCCTTTTCTCGTAATTACGACATCCTTTTCTCGTAATTACGACATCCTGATCTTGTAATTACGAGATCTTTTCTCGTAATTACGACATCCTGATCTTGTAATTAAGACATCCTGATCTCGTAATTACAACATTCTGATCTCGTAATTATGAGAGAAGATAAAGAAAAAGGAAATGTCTGTAAATTCTCTCAGTGGCAATGATGATAATCTGCTATTATTACCTTCTCGGTTTGAGACACTGGGAAATACTGATGTCTCTAAAAAATGAGGATGGTATTAAATTGAGTATGTCAACACTGCATCTCAAGGCGATAGGATTGTTCAGGCGGAAAGCCCAGTCTGACATGCTGGATGTCGCTCTGTTTCTGCAGGAGCAGTTGAACCAACACGGGATGCTTCATGGATACAAATGCATGCATTTGAAATGCATCCAATCTGGTTTGGTAGTGACTGTAACGGACCTCTGAGAGTTTAAAGTATTGTAATAGTTTGTTCCTTTTTTGCTGTCTATTTTAGTCCGTTTTGTTACTGCAGTCGGTGCATTTCCGGTTGCGCTCTTATTTTGAAGGTACAAAAAACTGAAGTTGTTAGTAAGAAACGGTCAGCAAGGAAAAGTTGCCATAACAACGGAAAACAGTGATAAAAAGGTTACAGATGTATTAGTTTAACACCTGGCTGATATGGGCACAAGGTTTGCACCTGTTCAAGTTAATTTTTTGAGAAAATATTGTTTTAGATTGTTACGTTTTTTGTCTGTGTCAGAGCTTAAGCTAACCAACTGCTATTTCCGTTTTTCTTCATAGTTCTTACGGTGACTTCAATAAACCTTTACGAACCATCACTTAAAGACTCCAGACTATAATTCTGCCGGGGATGCTACAGTGACTCAAATAACTGTGCGGCACCTGTTAAAAATCCTAGATCCCCAAGGAGTAGCTAAGGCAACGGAACCGTCTAAGAAGACGCCTGTACACATACATGCATACAGACGCCTGTACACATACATGCATACAGTGGCCAGTATGGCACCTTTCGTAATCAGGTCAGGATGTCGTAATTACGAGATCAGGATGTCGTAATTACGAGATCAGGATGTCGTAATTACGAGAAAAGATCTCGTAATTACGAGATCAGGATGTCGGAATTACGAGAAAATATCTCGTAATTACGAGAAAAGATCTCGTAATTATGAGATCAGGATGTTGTAATTACGAGAAAAGGGGTCTATTTTTTTTTTATCCAGTGAATGCAATGCGCTTCCGTATTTATTAATCCCTAAGGGGAAATTTCGTGTCAAGTAGCAGCCGTTTACACAGAAAATAAGATAAGATATAAAAACAACAGGGATGAAAGATATATAAGATATATACAATAATAATACTAATAAAAATAAAGATAAAAATAACAATAAAATAGCTGGATGAAAGAAAGAAGAACAGAGTATTAATTTAGGAATTAAATTAAACAGTAGAAGTGCAAGAGTGCAAGCATGTATGTGCATATTAAGTGTGTGAGGTGTACATAAAATAACAGCAACAACAAACAATAGGAGAGTGCAAAAATGCAAATAATGTATGTGATATAATATGTTAAGTGTGAAGTGTAGATAACCATAAACATGTACAGTGGTTAATCCACACAGCAACCAAATGATGAGGTGCACTGGATGTGAAGTGTGACATGGCTGTGGATGTAATGCCATTTTCTGTTCACACAGACAGAACTGAAGTCATGTACTTGGCCTCAAACACCCCGAGAACATATTGTAACGGACTGAGGGACATGTAATGTTAACCTGTTATGTTGTAAGTGTTATTGTTTACAGGAAGAAGTTGTTGAAGATCAGTTATTGCAATTACTGTGTTCAGGAGGTCAGTGAAGGTATCATGAGCTGTGTGGCTGTTGGGCCTGTCAATCATCGTGGCTACCTATGAGGGTGGGTGGGACACATGGGCGTGACTGTGATCGGCAGAGCGAGTGAGGTGGGATGTTGCTGTGTGTGTTGCTGTGTGTGGAGAGTTAGGCTATGACCGGGAGCAGAGTGTGAAGCATGTTCAGAGGTTTCCACGGTGTTTACTGTTGTGTTGGCGTAGGCTACAGCCCACAGTAGCCTGTGTATTGTCCCATAATAAATGACACAATAAGCGAGCCAACGTCTCGTAGCTTTCCTGACCAAGGGTCACTACAATATTATACGAATATATAGTTATTCTAAATCAATGACATTGGCCAGGCCTCCAGCACCACCATAAAGAATCTCAGAGTTATCTTTGACTCTCATAAAAAACAACCTTTTTTCACCTATAACTTTGCTAACATAGGGGAACACCTTGTCTCTAAAATATGCAGAAAAGCAGTCCATTACTTCTAGGCTGGATTATTGCAATTGTCACGCTTGCTCATGGAGAACTGTTGGGTATCTGCGCTATACGAAAACTGAGATAACATCTGTTCGGATTTGGCGCTGTGTAAATAAAAATTGACTTGACTTTAAATTAAAAAGTTAAGTTTCAAGTTGGGTTAGTTTTGCAAAGGATGCAGACATCAAAAGGATGCGGACATCAAACACTTTTTTTTATTTGTGGGTGCCAACTCTTCAAGTTCACCAATGCTCTTTTCCTTTGGTCTGACATTATCGTTTAAAATGTATCATAGGCAGTAATTATCATTATCAGAACTTCATGTTCACCACAGCCCTACTCTTGGAAATATATCACAGGGTCTGCCATAAGTAATGACTGCAAAGTGTAATTGAATTTGATAATATTAATCTTGATCACGTTAGACTTCACCCAGAGAATAAGTAAATGTGGGGCCCATCTTTCAATGTCCAACTAAAATGTATCAAAAAAAGGAGGGTGCAGTTTCACCCAACTGACATTTGGCAAGTTTAGATGGACTTCAGAACCGTCAATGGAAACCCTTGTCGTGGAATTATGATGTTTAAAAAATGGCATCACACTTGGACCTATTTAATTTTGTAACCTGAAAATCTGAAGATTAGATTAATACAGGATAACAGTGGTGTGATTTCACTGGTCTATAATAAAGGTCAAAACACTCAAAGCATTAACTATGGTTTGTTGGGGTGTCTTCTTAGATTAGTGCAATGAGTTAAAGGTTAATACCATTGAAAGTGCGTAAAATGTAGCTGCAATGTCCTGCATTTGAATCCATGGTTTTACTTTCTGTGGCTAGCCCTGTTCTTAATAATATCCACTGCTCACTTTGTTAGAAAAGGTAAGTTAAGGCTTGAATTAAATACAGTCTTAAAAAGCATCAATGTATGGATTATAATAGACCGTGAGTTACAACTGCACCATTGGATTACCTCCAGCCCAGTGGTGGCTGGTGGCAATTTTTTTTGATAGGACCATCTAATCAATTTCAGCAAACATCCCTGTATGATTCAATGCAAAAAAAAGGTATCACGCATTACCACTTTGTTCCAACACTTTGACATAATAAGGACAGATCTCTTAAGGTGATCAAACTGCAACCAACAAGATAATAAAGTCCAATTGATGCCCATAAAGTTCGCCCTTAAATTCCCTCTTATATTAGATGTTTTTTAAACAGCATCCGCTGTGGAGGAACAATTGGGGGAAAAAAAATACTTGTTTTTTCTTAAGCAGCATGAGATACTGAAGGAGCAATAATTTTGCATTGATCACTCTCATCTTCATCATAAGTGAGCAACATAGCATTTGCATATCAATGTCCGAAGGCTTGGGGATGGTCTCTGCTAGACTGATGAATCTGCTCTTTGGAAAGACCTTAAATTGAAGATTTTGAATTAAAGAATGTTTTGCCTCTTTTTTTTATCTACTGTAGATTTGTCATGCAAATGCAGAGCTTTTCCAGGGGGCTGTGGGAGTTTGAACTTTGGCTGCCCCTCTTGACCAAGGCACGTCTCTGTGATGTTGATGAGCTTAAAACAAACCACACAATTCGTTAATCTCTTGAATGATACAATGATTATGTTGTCAATGCCAGTTTATTTTAGGTTGTGGCGCACGATTTCAACAGCAGAGCTACTGCTGCCATCGTTTGTGTGGTCAAGCCTTTACACCTCAATGGACTGACTTCTCTGAGCTAGAATTGTACGTCAAATCAAATGTATGGTAATAGAACAAGAGCTTATTCCAATACTAGCTGCTTGATTCAAATAAGATGGTAAAATACATACTGTCACCGCACTCCTTTCTAGTAAGCACCCATTTACCAGAAAATAAATATATTAATAATCCAAATAAGTGTGGCATCTACTTGTTCAAGAACAAGGTGTAGATAGTAGTAGTAGATCATGCCTAAGCCTCTGGATTTTAACTGTTTTAAGGAGACACATGATACATAAACAACACAGTGTGCAGCATGTTAAGTGTTTTCAGAATATACAAATAATACAGTTATATTACACTTGCACTCTATTATGCTTGTTGAGCAATCAAACATCCATGAATCACATGTTGGAAATGAAACAATGACTATGTATAAATTGTGTGCATAAACGGTAAACTTTTTTGTCTTCCAACCACTCAAAGCACTTTTACACTACATGTCATTCAACCACTGATAGCAGGGCTTCCATTGCATTTACACGTTGATGGCACAGCCTTCGGCAGCAATTTGAGGTTAACAGTCTTACCCAAGGACTAGAGGAGCCGGTGATCGAACCCACTTCAGTCATCAGAGCTTTCTCCAACTGGCCATTAAAGGAGTGCTCAGTCCAGTGGGTTACAGACATGTATGAATAAAACCATTCAAATTTTATACTCACACATTTACTTTTTCTCTGCACACATGCACAAATACACATACACACGCAGAAATATTAAGACTACATCAACAAAACAAATGTGCAAATCATGGAAGCAAACAATATAAACAATATATTATATATATATATATATATATATATATATATATATATATATATATATATATATATATATATATATATATATAACATAGCAAGCATAATAGATATTACAAATTAACAAAACAAACTAAAAGTAAATAGAGTAAACCTATTTCAGCAACTGTTTAAGGGTCTCACAAATATTTGAAATTAACCTTATTGCAGTGATTTCTTCTACTTTTCATTTCACTCGTGGTGTGCCACACGGCTCAATTGTAGGTGCAAAATTACTTTAAGTCATTGTTTGAAGTATAATCATTATCATAGCCAAAACCTGCATGTGCCAGTAAAACTCCCAATGTAGTTGCTCTCAAAAACGGTCTATGGAAGCTATGGACAATATTACTATAACATAGTATTCCTGCTAGTTCTGCATTCTAGAAAAATATAGTAAAATATGAAAGTGAAAATATGAATGTAATTGATAGAAAAGTGATTTATATAAAAAAAAAGTTGCTTGCAGTTTTGTATATTTAGGAATAAGGGACCAAATCGCAGTTTACAGGTCAGACTGTAGTAGTCGAAACGTAGTAGTAATGAGGCTGATTACGTTGTTCACATTCAAGGTATCGGTAAAACGTATTCTTTTGTAGAAAAAATATTTTACAAATTAAATCGGGGATCAGATTAAACTATGACAGTTTTACCTTTCAATTTACATATAGTCAAAAAAATGACAGATTTTGTCGACAACTCTACAGCATGTCAACTTGTAAAAAAAATATGTTAAATATCTCTCTTCCACCTGAAAAGCCATCAAGTGGCACAACTATAACAAGAACAGATGAGGGAGGATGAGGACTGCAATGTCAATGATCAGCTCCTTTCTCCGGGGATGAGGGTTTGAAATTGAAAGATAAATGACATACCTGAGAAGGATGCTAAATACATGCCTCGCTAGGATGTAAAAAAAACACCCTAGAGTTGCCAACGTAACGGTCCTGATGGCTGCTGCATCTGAACGGTGAATGTGTGAGAAGGAGCACAGAAGGTAGAGAGAGACAGTTCAAAGATATATTTAAGTGAATTTTAGATTTCAAATTTTTTTTCTGCTATCCATTTTTTCTTATTGAATTGGGGGCGTTGCAGTGTCCGTTTGGCGTCTTGGCCCAGACTGTGTATCAGAAATGGACGTAGTCCCCATGATGTCACTCATTGGCTTATTGACTGCTGTTATGAAGCCTTGAGTTTGGCATTTTGGATGTAACTATCTTTGTTTTTGGCCATTGTCATCTTGGCTTTTTGAAACCAAAAGTGATTAGACAGGGTTTATCTAAGTAGAACGTTCAGCTGAATAACTCACGTTTTAGGCGAGCAAAAATCTCAAATTAACTTTTATGATCTTACAACACAATGTGAAAGGGCTGATGTTAAAAGGGAAAAGTGTGGAGAACTCTCAGACTGGACAACTATTACACATACTGCATGGATAGTTGGATATTGTATGTGCGATTCTTGTTCCGGCTTACTGAGCAAAGATAAAGCTAAAGGTTGTGGCTGGTTTAGTCCCTGAGTGTGTGCTAGGCTGGAGACAGCCCCAGCTGCTGCTCAGTGTTCCTGAGTAGTAATGGCAGTGACTTCAACCACCTCTTTTCAGTTTGACAATTTGTGGGGTTGGAAATCTTACTTACCTGCAAGCTATTTTTGCAGCTTGTCTCTATGTGGTTTACCTCCTCTCCAGTTCTTGTGAGGCTCATATCATAGTCCACCATTCTGCTGCCTGCTCTCCTCAGTCACCCACCCAGTCTTCTCTCGTGGCTTACCACCAGCTGGTGATCACTAGGCTCAAGCTTGCTCTCTTCAGTTGCCTCCAGTCTCCAGACTCGTAGTCCTCAGCCTGTCCCCCCTGCTGCCTGCCGACCTTCTTCTGTTTAGCTCCAGTAACTCATTTCCTCGAAAGTGACTCTGTGCCTGCAATCGAGTAAAGAGAGAAGCCATATGAAAACACAACAATGGTTCCACTAAAATGCCCTTCCTTGAAAATCAAGACTCCAATTAGAAACATACTGACGCGTGGATATTTCCCATCACAAACAATTGGGTAATATACAACAAACAGTATATCTCGCACAAACATGAAATGCTTGGGTGTTCATAGATGATAATCTGAAACTGACTGCTTAATCGCCTTTCCTCCGCAGGGATGCTTGATGAAAATGATTGATGTACATATATACATGTATATATGCATGAAACTCCATTACTTTAAGCTAGGTGTACCTAGTACATTGGCAACAAAGTCTATATTAATTGTAAGCGGTTATAATTGTTTATTGTAATAACTGTTAAGACATCAAGGTCAAATGTGAGCAACTCCATTTCTATTGATGTTCATTAGCCTGAATTGATGCTTCCCCTAGAATGAGGGGGTTATACATCGTTATGCCAAACAGAAAAGCTGTAAGAATAACCTGCAAATGTACTTTTAAATCATACATCGAACCCCAAGATCCTAATTATCACATTCTGCAGTACTTTTGAAACCCTTCATGAGTAAATCTTGTTGTAAACTTGTGAAAGTATTATTATAATAAGTGCAAAACCCAGGCTGAGTAATATATGAATTGATGCTTTTAGTGGAATCATTTGTTATGTTTTCAATACTTTCTTTTCAGAGTGCTGTTAGAAACCAGTTTACCAACGTAGGGAACATACCATCACCACAGTTTCACCTTTGCGACTGTCACATAATAGTGTAATCTGTCCGGAGGTGGAGAAAGTAATATGGCCACATATCTCCGGAGGTTTCAAAATACTGTTCCTCTGAAATCCCAGAATTGGACTGATTTCATGGCACGTCACCTCAGATATGCCAATGGAGCGTGAAATTGAGTCACTCAATGTGAAAAACGAATAAAAAAAATCTTTTCTCTTCCCATTTCTCTGCAGAGAAGAGCAGAGACTCATATTTGCCAGTTTGCTGCCATTGCTTTGGTCTTTAATTTCCAAAGCAACCAAGTGAAACAAACCTGTACATTCAAGACAAAACCAGTCATTCCACACGTAAGAAAGTTGATGACATTTTGCAGCTAATCAGCAAGTACATGGGAGTGAGTTATGTTGTTTTTCATAGAGCATGGGGAAAACATGTCTCAGTTGATGGATACATTTGATATTGTAAGTGAGATTGCTCCAACAGGTGCGATCAAAACTGCATTTTGTTATTGAATGACACATTCTAACCAACAGGATGTCAAAACACTATTGGTGTGGTGAATAATATGTTTTGATTAACCAGGCGTCATCATTTTGTGCAAAATGAGGTGTAGCAGAGTGTACTGTTACACACACCCCTCCAAGTGTTTATGCCAAGTACATGTGGAGTAAGGTGTGTGTGTGTGTGTGTGTGTGTGTGTGTGTGTGTGTGTGTCCCACTGGTAGGTAGAAACCACTCTGCAGCTTTAGCAAATCTGCCTAATGTTGAAGTCTATGTTGAAGGCATAGTTTTGGCAGATTTATTTTGTGGATATTACTTGTCACTAATTACAGGAACAAGTGACTCATTTTGATTTGAATATATATATATATATATATATATATATATATATATATATATATTTTTTTTTTTAAAGTGTGAAAAATCAAATTGGAACGAGAGCATTATCCTTTTTTCACATGATGTATACAAGTATGACAACTCAGTGTCTGGTGTGTCTGATCCTGATGGCGACCTGTCAGTTACACCTGTGGGTGGGCTTACAGCTGCAATCAAGACCCAGCCAGCAACACTTCTTTTACCTTCATCTGTCAAGCGGCAGGCACTCATCCAAAGTATCAAGATGATGAGTCATGAGAAGAAAAGTACAACATTTACATTCATGTAGCCTATCAAAATATCAACATAATGCAGCTTGCTAGCAGCTTTCTATTACCATAGTGGTTGTGACTATCACAGGGTAAATGCACATTTAAAATATATTACATATTGTCTAATATGAGCTGGGCTTTTGTATTCATGTTGAAGTGTATAATTAAATTAAACGTAATTTGTATTAAATTTAAAACAAGCACGCCAGAGTTGATAGGCAGAAAACTGTTCATGCAGACAGGAGGAGGAAAAATAAGATGGCTCTAAGGAGCATCTCATATAACCATCTATTGTCTCTCAGCCACAGAGGAAACAGATGGTGTTAGTTCTTTTTTAAGCTGATAAAAAAGATGGCAAAAAGCAGAAGGAGAAATGCATTAGTGAACATATAAAGCAATGGAGCACTAATAATTGTTTTGTTTTGTGAGCACATTTTTCTCCACTAAAAGGAAGATGTGACAAAGTCTCATCTTTTATCTTTCAGGGCATGACAGCGACTTAATTAACACAATAAACAAGGTAGCAAGTTACAGATCAGGCAGACAGTAAACGACGCAACAAAGACAAAAAGGCAAAATAAAATAAAGAATACTTTCTCTGGTGCGGTGGTAGTTTGGGGAGCACAGTGTCCTAAGTTGAACCCTGGCCCTGCATTGTGAGAATAATTTGTTTTGCACAGCAGACCTTTTCAAATGGGTACCATATTTTACCAAAGACTCAAGCACTACAAGTGTTACATCCTTGTTTTTCACATACAAATATGAACATCATACTGGGCTGAAGTGGGACTAGGTCCCATGTGGACCGACTTTTGGTTGGGTGTAACTCACCTACTATTACAACTATGGCATGTTGGTGTCCAGCATGGCCCCCAGAGACAAACTGTAAAAAAGTACAACTGTACAAGATGTAGACTAACATTTGTGTGAGGATGGGTTTTTGCCTTGTTATTGTTTTTCTACAATTTTAGTCCAAGACAGCCCCACGGATATCAATGCCATTTCTCAATTCATCATCTAGACTGTCTCAGTCAATCATGTCAAGGGCCACACTTAGGTCGAGCAGCAATGATACAGAGCACCCAAAACAATCTGCATTCATCAGACATAACCTTGACATGGCCATTTCTGTTCTTTTTTTCCTGAACTTCTTTTTTGGAGATAACACATTTACTACAATATTAGATAGATAACATTAGTTCTGAAAGTTAATACACGTTAGGATTTGTTTAACATTTTTCTAAGGAAAGATTAGGTCATCATAAAATAGTCTTGGACTTGCTGGACAGAAAGCTAATCAGTATGCTAATCCAAGGGCAAGGGTCTACGCCTCAACAACCACTTTTGTCTGACGAATTGAGTACCTACAACAGACTGAAGGAATGTTTAAAAGTAAAGAGTAGAAGATGAAGCAATAACGGAGGATGCAATCTTATCTGATACTTTCAACAGTAAAGGTACAACTCTTGTCGAACACCTGTACAGATAGCGTTTGCATGCTAATCAGCAGTGGTTAATTAAGTCATGATTAAAAAAATAAGTCACTACATGGGCTTGGGGGGTAACAGGACTTAAGCATTTCAAATATGTGGCTGCTTTACTGTTTCACTGATTACTGACAAACCTTTCAAAGCATTGAGAACAATTACTTGTATTAATTTTTTGCTGTCAATACATTTGGAAATGAGAGCAGAATCTATGCTACCTTGCACGGCAGCTGATTTTTGCAATGTCACTAGATCAAGTAAAAAGTGTGGGATCACATATCATACGCAAATCTATCTTGTTCGGCTTTAATGTGTTTGTCTTCGCCAAGTCCATAGACTGTATATTATAAGAAGTGGATGAAGTCATTGTGACGTCACCCATTGGTTTGTGGACTGACATTTTGAAGCCTTAAATTCGTCAATTTCTATGTTGTATAAAGCTTTGGTAGCGGCAGCAACCTGTCAATCACAGTAAGACCGACCTACAGCATACGTTATGGTCTATTTTACTCCAAATGGTACCATACAGGACCAAATGAACATCATGATGTATCGAAGATGACCTAAAAGTAGCGATTGAGACCATAAACTCATCTTTACAATGTTTACTGAGGTAATGAATCAAGTGAGACTCAAGCGAGAGTAAATTTCTCATATACTAGATGAGTAGCAGAGAGAATGCAAGTATAGGACACTACTGCGTTGGTTTCACTCGTTAGGGCCGGCAGTTGCCGCCTGGCCAGGCCGGACCAATCAGGGTCATCTGAGGAGCTACGGACAGCTAAAGGCGTGGCATAGATGTCTGAGTGACAACAGGGAGGGACGACTTTTTGTTCAAAACCATAATGGTGGCTCCTAAAGAGGTTAGGGTAGATGCTGCAACAGCACCAGTTTTATCAGAACTGGGAGTATGTCTTCATTAAAAGAAGAGCAAAAGATGAAACTGGAGGCTTTTTTTGAGAGATGTGTCTATAAAAGTATTATTGTAAGTCCCTGCCCTTTTCCAAACAGTATCAATGACGGCTTCTCAGATGGCTCTGTGTAACAAACCATCTGTCGGGTCAGGGTAGGCTATGCATCCTTTAATTTTGGATTCTGATGATTTTGCTGCCCGCTCTTTTACATTTTGATCACAGATTAGGGCTTGAGGACTCTCAATGTAAGATGTTGCCGCACAAAATGCTAGTTCCCCCTTTTTGTGATAGCAACAAACAGTCAGGCTGGTCTGGAGAGGGACAAAAGGGAGTCGTTAGGTGCTTTTGAGCAGCATCGAGTGATCTTTTTCCTCAAGTAGTGCCCCTGAATGTGCATTCATCGCTGCTGCCATCTCTCACCTGACAAAGCACGGCAGTCTGCACAATACAATTTGTGTGCAATCACAGCCGGCTTCTTGGCACATAGAGAAGAGCCAGTGAGGATTAACTGTGATGATCGAGCTGTGGCACAATGGGTAACACTTGATCAGTGTGTCATCAGGTAGAAGTGATCCTTGACTTGCAATTTTACTAGCTGAAGAGTGTATGAGGACCACAGTTGCTGCTACCCTTTTATACTGATGGCCTCCATCAGGTTGAATATGCTCATCCTGGATGACTGAGCACATACAAGCAGGTTTTAGTCTTTTGAGACACCGACATAAGTGGTCTTGTGCACTTGAAGCCCTGAATTACCGGATAGAACATCTGAAAAAGAATTTAAGACAAGAATGGGCACCTAAAACAGTATTGTTGTCATAGCGACACCACATTCCTATCGAATCCTAAAGCTTTGTTTTCCCGATCTCACACTGAAATATCTCACCGTTCATGAATTTGACAACAGTCTCTACTGTTTGTTGGTCTGTGAATTGTAATACCAACCTATCAAACGGCCTCAACTTTATCCTCGCCAATATATTCATCATCTTTTTTCATCGGTGTTCAGTCAATATCCAACTTGTTGAGTTCTAGAGTATGCCTGAATAACAAACCTCACCATCCTATTTCATTGCCTGTGGGCAGCAAAGCTCCGTAACATTGTGGTAACACCACATAATGTCTGCCAGTCAAACCTCTCTGTAACACATCCCGTCTCTCTGCTCACTGTGGTGACCCTCAGAAAAGATAACACACAGATGGTCACAGTGACAACTTGGCGCACCTTCTGGCTGAGAATGAAAAAAAATAGAAATACAACAATATGAACATTTCATTACTGTGTCATTTGGCAAAGGGACGATGATTAAAAAGATTAATGTCCCTGTGACTGGTTTATGTTTTATGGGGCATGGATAGTTTAGTTCAGGGGTGTTAAATATTGGCAAAACAACATACACATTTATTTATTAGCATCTGCTAGGGCTAAGACGATTTCCTATGACTCATTGAACAATGGCAAGCATGGTTCATTGATAAGTGCACTACTTTAACAACAAAATGTATTAAGTTCACTTAATGTTTCACATATGCGTGTTGGGCTAAATTACTAATGCTACCACTGTGTGTTTGATGGGCGGCAGTTCATATTGTTCTAAAAATCTGCCCTTAACAATGTGAATATCATTACTGTGCTGTCAAGAACAAATATTGCATTTACGACGCATCGTTGTGCACTTTAACAACACTCACAGTTTGGTTTCTCTGACAGCCAGACGGTGTAACATTTAAGCTTACCTAAGTGGAGAGATGAAATGTACTTGACCATGAACCTTCATCTTTTGCCAGTGTATTAACTTGGCTTTAAACATTATACACAGTCTGTCACTGTTTCATAATAACTATACTATATAGAAGCTGAGATCCAGTGACAAGGTTGAACATAATGAGATTCGCCTTGTGGATTTATTATAGCTGACATGAGTTTCTTCTCTGGGTGGACACAGTTTGGTGACCTCCAGTTATAAATCCACTTTAAACCAATTTAAACCTCCGAAAGTACTCGACAGACATTTTCAACAGTACTGTTCTGCCGTATTCTCAGAAATCCAAAAATAATTGGACACCAAAAAAAAAAAAACTGACACAAAAAATGTTCTGTACACAGAAACCAGTTTCTTGTCTGGCTTTGTCGTCCTTCTGTTGTGAATCTTCTTGACCTGAAAACCTTGATGACGCGTTTGTGGTTGTGGTTTAACCCTCAGTGAGAACATATTCATTATGTATTGATTACTGGAATTTGGAGTAATGAAGTAAATGTTCTGCATCCTTTCAAAAGAGTGTATTGATTTTTTTTATCACATTTCCATCACGCCTACATCTCCTTCATTCCTCAATTACAGCTTTCCTGTTGAAACCTCAATGCATACGCAATACTAAAAAAGTACAAGCAAAGAATGGTATCGCAACCCCATATTATCTCCAAGGTATCAAACATTTCATCGTGAGTGGGTCTAATCCGTGATTAGCCTTTAGGTAAAAAGCCCTGATTTTTCAAGAGCCTTATCAGATGAGGAGAGCTCTTATCAGTGTGACTCCATTGATCGCTCTCTGCTCTAACAGAGGTGTATATGGAGCAGGAAGGAGGTGCTTGTATTTACAGTGCCCATACCAATGTGTCATCTGTGAAGCACTGATGGTTATCAGTTTTCTTTCTCATACTTTCGTTATACCCCTTCCTCCCTTTGTGCTGCCCACAGGCAGGGAACCACTGACTTAAAAGAAAACCTTGAATATGTAAAATAGAGATAAAGAGCACAAAATTCAGCAATATAAATTTGAGCATTTGAGAATGCTTTGCATAATGACTCAACTTTTGAGACTTACATCGTCATGCCTAATAAAGAAAGTGTCCATCTCTTTCTGAATTGCAGATGACACACTCATTCTGCGAGTCTTAATCTTATAAGCGTATTACAGAGTATATGCCCGAAGCAATTATGCGTGATGAGAAAAGGATGTCTGTGTTGTGTCTTGTTACATTACAAATCTAATTATTCACACAAACCATTTACATGTGACCTTACTACAATCTATACATTCACAACACGTCACTAGACATATTTCCTCTTCCACTTTATAGACAGAATTTAAGTTGTAGGTGTCATAAAAGACATGTTTGACAGTAGTGCAAGATTTATGGACCTTTCATTCAGTAATTACGAGAACTAGTTTTGACCAGAGACCATCTTGCGATGGGATTACCTCAGCCGGGACTCTAAATCGAGCCATGGGGCTAAAGTGTGGGGGTCAATGGCCCTTTACCAAATTCCTACCCTTTTTCTGGTGCCCTTGCTGAGACTTCAACTATATTTTAACTCTGCCTTCATTTTGATCTCAACTACACACCTGTAAAGTTTTGTCGCTGCAACTTACTCGGGTCTGACGCTATCATGTTGACAAAATCTATCCAAAGACAGACAGACAAAATACATCTCTAAACAATACCAGCCAGCCACCTGCTGTCACCTGATGGTAACAATTGGAAAGGTTGATGAGTTGATTGACAAAGGTGACTGATCAAAGATGCACCAGCGTTTGGCTGGTATGGTTTTCATCCTTGTTAGTCATCATGGCAGAATGTGGCCCTACAGACACCTACTCTATAACTACCACAGAGGCCATTTTGATGAGGCAAAACTTAACTTAAACTGAACTTAATCAGAAATGTGAAGAATCTTTTTCTTTCTATTCTTAATATGCACAAGAATTAGTACATTATTGCTTCGTAAATCCTTTTGTGACTTACCTTTACTTTATTCCCCTCAATCAATTAAGAAGTGCATGTATTGCACTTGAAAAGAGGACACAATCCCAATGCTCACTTGCCTAAATAATGTCAAGTTACCTGATATTGACCAAGTGCTATCTTCCAGATCCCACTATCCAGCAGAGGTTCACTCAATCTCTTCAGGGATTTAGTGTGGATCAGCACTTGTCACAGTTGTATAATATAGTGTTAGGGAGTTAAAATAATGAGCAGATGGGGGTGGGAAGGAAACTTTTCCGCTCATTTCAAGAGAGACACTTTTGAGGGAAAACTTACAGAAAACAATTATAGCATGACGTTTCTGTATTGTTTTTCAGGATGACTTCCGATTTTGAATGCAGAGGAGCAGATCAAAACAATTATTTCCTCAGTCATGATGTGACAATGCAGAAAGCCATAATCATTTCAGTCCTTAATAATAGTCCCTCTAAAACACACACTGAAAGGTACTTGCCCCACAGGGGATAGGCATATGTAATTATTATTCTTAATTGGCAGCCGGAAAGTGTATCTGATTAAGTTGTAAGACGGATCTTTGACTAATCCAAATTGGACTGTAGTCTGCAGCAGTTTGAGCGCATCAGGTCTTTGACTGGACATAACAATTCTTGCAGTGCTCCAAAGGATGAAACACTAGGTTATTAGGCCATAAGGTTACGTGTGAGATACAAAGTAAGTGATCATTCCGAGGGCCGTGTTCGTCACACCTCAGTTGGTCCGCTGAATTGCATTTTACTGTTTCTCAGAGACAGCATTAGGTGTATTAGCTTGTTTAGGGAATGCCACCACTCTGAGCTTAATTCAGACCTCCGATGTAAATCTGCACTGACAATATGTTGGAGTTTGATTATCATTTATCGGAAATAGCCCTTTAATTGAATCCAAACGAAAGAGTAGTTAATCAGTTTAAAGGTTGGACATTAGTCCGGTTCAGCGGTAAACTGCTCTGTGATTAGAATTGTAAAGCCTCAATATGATAAAATGAGGTAAAGTGTCTACTTAATTTCTATACCAAACCAAGCTTTACATTTTGGTCACAATAGTAAAAAGGCTGTTGGGTCACAAAGCCAGGGCTACCCAGACACAGCAAGACTAGGCATTCCTCCATTTTCTTTGAGCAGTTATATCCAGTTCCATCAAGCAAAGAGCTTCACTGTGCTAGTCAGAGCAGCGTTGATTGCATTGACAAAAGCTGTCCACCAAAATAACGGAGCAAATTGTGTATGCGCCATTACTCACAACTTTTTTTCTACACAATCTCTTTTATTGGCACAGAATTATTGATTAATGTGAGTCATCATAATTCACCTTTTCATCTTTTCTAATGCCACAAAGTATGACGATGTGGCAGGATGACAGCTCACCCTGTCAGAACTGTCCAATTGATCAGACACCTGTCAATTCATGTGACGTATCTTTGCCTGTCTGAATAAGGCACTGTGTGGAGTGTATGCAAAATTCAATCAATTAAAACTAGAACTGACATGAACCATGAATCCACTGAAGAAGCAAAGGTCCATTTACAAACCTCCATGAGGCTGCCCTCTGTGGCCTAGATTTGCGTTCACATGCAGGGCAGTAACATAAAACAGCGAGGCTCAGGAGATCCTGCCAGACTAGGGACAGGAAACTGACTCTGGTGGTGGTGGAGAGCAGAGTCGAGCATCAAGCAAAGTGCAATGACTGCTACAACATGTCAAGTATGCTGTTACAAACCCGAGGCAGTGAGGAGGAAGGTCATAATCAAAGCAAAGAGATAAGTAGCTCGAGTCACGTGGGCTGGTCACCATCACAGAGCTGTGTATGTGAAAGCCAGAAGCTGTAGAGCACAGGGTTCCCTCTATTCTACTCACTGTGTAGACAATCAGCGCATGAGTCCTAATGTAAACCACGGCCATCATGAAATCATGCACACATTAATGTCTACATCATGCCAGCCCCCACAGTTAACAACAAATTGAAATACACTGTATAATGAATAAAACACAGAGGGCAAATTATGCGGAATAAGAATGGGAGAGGGTTGCACATTTGGGTCAGAATTGTGCGTTTGTTCAAGGAGACCAGCTGTCTATTGTGGGACAACATTTTAATGATATCAGGTGGAAGGCAAAACCAAATGCTGCACAGACAATTTACAAAAACGATGAAAGTACCTCCAGCTATTCCCTGATATCTACAGTATAGACGGACTGACCATCTCCGCTCTGAGCATCATCAAACAAACAAAAAAAGGTTCTCTTGCTTGAGTGATTTAAATTTCAGTAAAATTGACCAACACACCAACTAAATTAGTTTGTATAGGTTTAATCACAGAATTTGAGCTATGCGCAATGGCATGAGGAGTTTTAGTCCTAATAAATCCTTACAAAAGTTTCACTGCAATGCTAAAGACACCACTTTGACGCAGTGACGATTCTGCTAAACACGTTTTGATGAGAGTGAAGCTCTCTGCGTCAAATGAAAATTCCAGTGTGACTCACCTTTACTGTACGTCAAACACTGATGTTATTCAGGTTTAACAGAGAATATACCAACTGTATTAAATTATTGGTATCTAACTGCAGAGCAAGGCGTCTGTCTGTCTGTCTGTCTGTCTGTCTGTCTGTGGTTATATCCTTCACTCTTCTTGAGAACTGTTCATACAATCTTCTCCAAACTTGTCCAGTGTATTGCTGGCAGCACTTCCTTGGGGCCAAGCATGTGTCATGGCCATGTGCTCAAAACAGGCACTGCACGAGTATACCTGTGCGTGTGTGTGTGTGTGTGTGTGTGTGTGTGTGTGTGTGTGTGTGTGTGTGTGTGTGTGTGTGTGTGTGTAACCCAAGCCACTTTGAGTCAAACTCAATTTCACAATTTGGAGTAAGATACCTGCCAATACTTTATCTGTTCAGGCGTGAAAAATGCAGCTTCATTCAAGCAGATACAATCGCTTAAGGGGCTTACACTTGACATTATATCAATATGCTCATAATATCCTCCTGTTCCTTATGGTCAACAGTGTTTATTTGATGAGTGAGCCCCTCCAGTAATCAGCATTAATCACTGGTCATCCTCTTAACATCCTCCTATTTCCTAAAGCATTGTGAATTTTAGCTCATATAATCAGCAATAACAGATAATGCATATTATGCATATTATTTGGACTCTGTTGAAACGTACAGGCTTTTTTTCTTCTTCTTTTATTTACCTGTGAGAATATCTGTGACCACTGGAGTGTTGGGGCCTCTATTAACAATGAATAAACAGAAATGAAAAGAGACAATGAGGAAAGGCTCTTTCATGAAAGGTGATATCAACAGAGGCAGGGTTCATGAGAGTGCTTGACTGTAATGGAGATAGACTGCCGATAGCTGCAGGGGGATGCAATTTTATTGACGCCATTGTGACACTCCAATATCACCTCTTCTTAGATCTGAATTATTGCCCCTTTGAGAGAAACTGGATGCTAAACATTTAAAATCTAGATGACAGCTTCAACAACCGTACGCAGTTGTTTATATCCACATGTTGTCAAAGAGGAGTCTTTGACTTTATTTGAATTCTCAAATTATTGTGCTCTTTCACCCTTTACAAATTGCTGGAATGTGTGCCAGTGTTTTTGGGTGTGTGCACCGTCATTGTTAATTAATTAGATGGCTGGCAAAGGGCTGGTCTTGCTCATTTGCCCTGTGATCTTCCAGACGGACACCATTTACAGCCAAACGCCCTTCTACCCTCTATTTATTTATGTGCTGAAATTCAACCACACCTCAGCTGCTCTACACGGTCGCACAGGCCAAAGGTTATGGACTCAATGATAGGTTAAGCTGGCCATCCTTCAGTGAGGCATGTTCAGAGAGGACGGGCTGAAAAAGGGCTGTGGAGTGAGTGTTCGAGCAGACCATGCGACGGAGTGGAAAGCGTCACAAGGTCAAGTGCTGTTCCCTGTCTTGTCCTTGTCAACACCTTAAAAAAAAAAAAGCTGTTTTTTATGCTACCATATTTGTGCTTATCGATTGTACTTCTGCTCAGAGGGCTGAGTGATACATATAAAGTTTAGTATTTAGCATATGGGTTAACAAGTGATAGATACAAGTGTCAATCAGCAGTGACCAATAGCATAATAATTGAGGTCAATCAATGGTGACAACTAATGCACAGCCTACATTTCTCAAGCAGTTGTTTGATTTTAAAATTCCAGATTTCAGAGTCTCCAAATTTAGTACATAAAATTGAATAAAACCACACTCTGCTGACAGACATAATCTACAGATGCTGCACGAAAACATAATGGTCCATTTTGCAGTTGAAGAAAACATCTACATTATCGCTTTGCCGCCTGGAGTTACCATGAACTCTGGCATGGTGGGTTCAGAGGCTACACACATGTTATGCTTAGGCACTCGTCAAGATATTATAGTTAATTTCTGTGGGCTATTTTGAATTTTTGCCAAAGCCACGTCAACTAATCTCAACTCCTCTCCTTAAGGGTACAATGTGTTACACAAGACAACACATAAAGTGCATCGCAACGCTGTGTGCAGTAAAGAGTGGAGTAGAGCAATAATTAAAAACACTGAAGGGCAAATTCCCAAAAGATTGTGAGGCTTTTGCCGTACAAATAGGACAAAAATAAACCTTGTGATTCTCAAAGCACCCACAAAGGGTGAACTTCGCCCTTAATTGAGCGGCCAAGTAAATAGGGTCACAGTGCTTCTGTGATATTTGCAAATGTTTAAATTCCTGACGTGAAATTTTAAGGACCTGTAAGCCTGGGGTGTGAAAATGTTATATATGTTTTCCTCTGTGCCATAGTTCCTCCTCCTGTACTATTGGCACAAAGGCATGTACTTTGCCACATGCAATGAGATGCAAAAAAGGGCACATTTCACCCACCTGCAAAGGTTTAATGCTGTGTTTGCGGTGTAATATCATGAGCAAGCTATCTTTTGTGAATTGGCCCTTGAGATGGGGCAGATAGCGATTCAAATTGATACGCAATTGATACGTGAGTGTTAGTGGGTTATTCTTTTAAATAGTGATTAATCGGCTGACTTGTTCTTTACATAACGATTTAAATCCAGGTTGTTTGGTTGGATGCTTCACTGTATTGGTGCTCATGTTTGGGGCAAAATTAAGTTTCAATTAAGATTAATTTTCAAATTTGTCTAAATCTATTTTAGCTTTTTTTTGTCACCTGTTTATATTTCAATCTACACTGTGATATAATCGCCACAAATATGTGATATATATATATCCTTGTGACCCAATTTACAGTATTGGGTCAGGAGGACTGCTTGCTATTTTCATAAAAAGGAATAAACGAGTGCTGGGATTTAACTATTCTCGCTTGCAGGTGACTCAGTGCGACCTTGGCTTTTCATAGCCAGCCAGCCCAGACAGTCGAAACACAGAGAAAAAAGCACAAGAGATCTGGTGAGGACAGATTCTCTACTAGTCACACTCTTTATCTTTCACTCATCTGTCACTGACTGTTTCTCCTCCACCTCACAGGCAAGGCAAAACACAGCCTGTGGTTCTCCATTCCCTCGACAGGGGCCCTCGCTGACCCCCCAGCAGTAATTTTAGACTTCTTGTCGGCTGCGCCAGAGAGCCAGCCCCAGCTAATTCAAGGTCATAGTTTTTATTATTTTATTTAGGAGAAGCCAACCTGTTCTCGGGCACTCGGCCATGTTAGAGACAGCTGAACCAGTGCATTATATTTCTGTAATAATTGTGCCAGTGTCTGTAGGAGTCTGCTATCCATATGTCTATTTATCTGTTCTGGTTTAATATAGTATTTAAATGTTAATATCACACGGTGCGCTTGTTTCTAACTGAATTAATGATGCCAAATGTCCCCTTTATACTTGTGTAAATATAATCTGGTAATGAGCAGAAAGTGGGAGGACTAAAGCTCTTCGTGGCAAATGCCGCCTCAGAGTGAGATGAGACAGACATGCATGACACATGAGAATCGCAGCATTTGGACAGCACTTGCTCCCATGCTGATGAGCAAAATACTGGTCACTGTTATTGGATTGAATAATGAAGCAACAGCAGGTCTGACTGCCAGCAGGGAGTTGGTCTCGCAACAGTAGTGCCAGTCGTATTCTTGTACACGCGGTCGTGTTCGACATTTACAGTAAATGTATCGTGAAATGTGTTTGGACAGCTTTGGTGTCGCCAACCATTCCAGGGGACATCACCCTACAGACAGTGCGGTCAGAGGGTTCTTCTGTAAGGACTGACATCTACATAGAACCACATCAGTGGTTTAGAGCGACAGGTCAGTTTTTTACACTAACACTTGCCAGTAGCCACTGTGAAGCTCCTGGTTTTAATCTACTGAAGCAAACCAAGCAAACTGGACAAACGAAAAAGCTCTATACTCATGTACGACACCAGTACCACAACCCAATTAAAACTAAAATTACGTTTTACCTTTAAAATCATACACACTTTATATTTTGCCGAGCCTACCAGCACAACATCTTGTTTTTATCTTGTGGGGCTGTACAGCAGACTGTTTTTATTTATTCAAAGTAAACGTGTTGTTTCTGAATACGCTCATAGCGTTAAACTCCACTCACAACTTTCTGAGATCGATTTCCTCCTCCTCACCTCCACAGAATCACATCATTAGATTTGCCTGGTTAGGTGACACCTACACGTCTGATGGGTGATGGATGTTTTATATATAGAGACCAAATGAAACCCTCCCCCCCTCCTACTTCCACACACCACCCTGTTACACACACGCACAACTCTGATGTTCCTCCTATCATCTTCTATCAGGGAGGCAAGATAACCTCAAAGCCAATGACAAACTCTGACAAATGGCTTGTCTCCAAGCACCTGCGAGAAGATGGAACTGACAGACTCCTTCACCTTTCCTCTTCCTCCAAGCCTTGGGCTGTGCCAAGCAGGCATAAGTGATATACTGTAGGACAGGGCTGGGTGTAAGTCATGCTCCTTCCGTTTCCTCCAGATTGTGAGGGTCTCCATCTATCACTGTCAGTCACCTCTCCCTCTTCGCGTCTGTCCGTCCTATGAGCCTCGTCCCTTTACTCATTCACCCAAAGGTCACTCTTCCATATCTTCCATCCCTGTTGTATCCTCCCGCCGCCACTGGAGCAGTGTGCATATATCTATAGCCCTGTACAGATGGCCGGTAATCTGGCATGGAGTCATTATGAATCCTAGCCAGTGCCCTGACCGACGGCCACTGTTCCCTTCTGTCAGTCCATCTCCATAAATGTGGCCAAAAATGTGCCATTCGTCTACATTTTCAGACATTTGGCTTTTTCTTGGCAAATATAGCTCTGGTATTTTGCCTGGAGAATCCAAATCTATATGCTTTATTTAAGCAAATGATGGATATGAGCCTGAGATTGAAAAACTGCACTCTCACACACACTCACACACACACACACACACACACACACACACACACACACACACACACGCACACACACACACACACACGTGATTACCCCACCAGTGTCATTTTGTGAGCTAGTTTATCATACGGTTCTAACTGAGCACTGATCATTAAATATTTTACATGCCACCTGGCAAAACTGTTACGTAGTTTCTGTCCTTTTTAATATTATTCCTGAGTCATGGCTTAATAAGAAACACCACCAAGCCTCAAGTAACATTGAAAGTCATGTTAATAATTTAATTTAATTTAAAAAAAGTCAGATAGGAATCTTTATTCATTTGAATCTCATCATTTTTACTCTTTAGAGAGGAGGATCTCACAATTTGCTCTTTCTCACCCTCACAATGTATGGATCATGCTGACGTTTCGGTCCTAAAATCCACCTCCAAAACTCCACCCCTTCCCCTCGGTCCATATAGTGCATCTCTTTTCCATATTTTCAGCACCCTCCATGCATCATTCATGCTGTTTTCCCTCTTCCTCTCATTATCCTGCCATGTGCCGAGTCCATTCGCCAAACCCTGGTCTCTGTTTAATGTGGTCACCTGACAGTCTCCCGTAGTCTCCGCCCTGCTTCCTCTTGGTGTTCATCACCGTGTGACATTACTGACCTTCATTGGACGTTATTTCCATTAGTTTGACAAATCCGGTGCGTCAAAGCAGCTCTGTTGACATGCAGGTGTGGAATCGCCACTGAATGGAAGTCTCATAATGAAAATGCCAGAGGAAGTGATGGTGTCTGTCAGAGGTCGGCAATTAGGGCAGTTAAGGGCCATTGTCCTCAGCATTATTTCAAGGGACCCACACAATTTTTAATACCCATATGTGGTTGGTCTCAGATTTTTCCTACTATCATTTCTGTAGGAGACAGTGTCCCCTCAATTTATCAATTACAATAGCATGTCAGAATGCATTTCATGAGACACAGTTGGTTCCGCGTGCGTGTCTGTTTGTGCAGACAGATGCATTGGTGTGATCTGTGTAGGCAGCTGTCGTATTGCCCGTCCTAGTGGGTGTGAGAGAGAATCTATGACTGCTAAAAAATATGGTATAGCCAGATGAATAGATGACACAATGATAAGACACTTTCCTTTATGTGTGTGTGTGTGTGTGTGTGTGTGTGTGTGTGTGTGTGTGTGTGTGTGTGTGTGTGTGTGTGTGTGTGCGCGTGTGTGCAGCTGCACGTTTTAATAATACTATGAAATAAGATCGTTTTTTTAGTGTCTCACAGTTTGCTGCTGTTGTGAAATCACACCTTTAAATTCACCTCGGCTTTGAGTCATTTTCTGTTCTAACAGTTTCCTTAAAAAAAACTCTAAATCACTAATGTGCTTTGTCTATGAGGACAATGTTTAGGTAAACTAGAGATTTTTCTCCTTATGTTCCACCCTGTGACTCATTGTTCTCAACTACACACTCATCCTTACGCTAAGCTGCAGCAGAAGAAAACTATGGGTCTTCAAATAATGCTGCATGGCTGTGTGTCAGAGAGAGTGTGAAAGAGTGAGTGAAACTGATTTTTACATATTTTTTTTTTTTCTTTTCTTTGAGTCTCCAGGGCACAATGATTTCAAGGTTCATATCTCCCAAGTGTCTCACAATATGTCCTTCTGTTTTAAGTTACTGGAGAAGGCTTTGTCATGATCAGTCCACAAACCGCAAAGGGCAAGGTTGCGACTTCTGTATCACATTGCCGATACTTCCTCCAAGCATGCACTTGATCTTAACGCAGACAGACAGTGCAAACAGCTTCCCTCAGATTTGAGTCAGGATATGCAAGCAAGCCTGTCCTTCCTCCGCAGAAGAAGCACAGAAGTTTATTTTTTTGTTCGCACTCAGACCATAGCCTCAATAACGCGTTCCAGATCTACTCTCGGGTTTTCTGACGGACAAGACACATTTGCTCTTTGACAATAGATATGCTTCTCAAAACAGCATTCAGTGGAACAACAGTGAAGTATGCCCTTTCCATGACAGAACCCTCATCCATCACGAGGACAAGCGTCTCAAGTTTATTTCCACTCCACTTCTTTGATTTACGTGAGAAGATTGCACCTTGAAGTGAGTGTACACCCTCTTATACGGCCTTAAAAACTTAAAGGTTCTCAACAAAATTTACAGCCACTAAATATTTGTATATATGATCCATTTCCTTCAAACTGCGCAGCGTTATTGACAGATTTGTCCATAACTGACATTTTCTTTTGACGGATATCTGGCCTGACTGGTTGTGTAATGTTGAATACCTGCACTTATAATGAACTAATTTAGATCGACCCTCAATAGTATTTATTAAGACCATGCTTCTTTGAACATATGGCTGTCGCAATATCTGATTTTTACTACAGTTATCATGTCTAAAACTAGTTCATGCTGAAAGCATTATTTATGTTTAAAGAATCTATAATCATAAAAAAGTACAGTAATGGATACTGAAAAGCAACCGGATGAATTGATAAAAAAGATTGAAAAAAAGATCCACAAGGCGCAACATCTGCAATCAATACAATGTCAACAGCTTCTTCGCTCTGATGTGGTGAAACTCTGAGGAAATTGCAGACAACGGTGGATGAATGAAAATCTGAAATACTCCCACACTGGCGAGCTCACCTTTTTGGCTGCAGAGTGTCTCGCTCTCCTCCAATATGAGTTTGCTCGGCATACGTAGCCTCACACAACGTCAGAAAGTAAAGGGAATGATTTAAGAGATGCTGGATTATTTACACGATATTACCATACATGTATTATTAAGATTACATCAAAGTTCTATTGTTTTAATAGCTTCAGGGTTAACGTCATTATCGGTATATTAAGAAAACCCTACTTTGAACCATAATAACATGATTTTATAAATGTGTTGTAGTTGTTAATCAGGCCAAAACATAAAACAGCAATGTTAATAACAAACCACAACTCATATAATTTGTTTTGTACTGGAGATTCAGTCCCTTTGTAGCTTTAATCAATAAAAGAAATAATGGCTTGCTTGTTTCACTGAACAGCAACTTTCATTAAGAGTTAAAGATAATTTGGTTTCATTTTTCTCTCCGACAAGGAGCTGGCTAGATACACCAGTGTGGGTGCATATGTTTATTTTCCCCTCTGAACTGCCCACTGTGGCGGTAAAACACAGAATTATGTTATTTCACAAAGGTCCGATCTTCAGGCTGAATCGGTGAAATTGCGTGGCATCCATAGGTGCATACACGCACACCATTATCATCACCATCACACCCGATTTTCGTATGCTTCATAGCCTCGCAGCGACTGTGTTTACCTATTCAGAGTGTGTGTGTTGCTGATAGATGACAACAGCCGGGCTGAGAATGGTGATGAGGTTTCGTTCATGGCGTAATGCAGAGCCGGGTATCAGCAAATACAAGGGACCTGTCATTATCTAAAACACCACATTTCCCCTGAGATACACAGAAAGATAGAGCACACTTGCAGACATGAATTCTCTCTCTCTCTCTCTCTCTCTCTCTCTTACGCTCACAAACACAAAACGCTCACAAACACAATCATTCATTTTGCAGGAACATTGATGCATTGTTTTTGTTCTGCTAAGCTATGCTATGTTCTGAACTGAATGAGCAGTGCTTTCTTCAGGGAGCTCGGTTGTTATCAGTGTACGTTGTTAGAGGTATGCGCTCAGAGCGCTATTATGAACTTGTGTGTGCATGCTCATATCTAGATGTATACCTGCAATGAGGGACGTTTTCCATTCTCAACAATAAGGTAAGCAAACCACTCAATAATGATTAACTTTAGGGCAGTGGTTCTCAACTGATCTGGCTCCGGGACCCACCATCACCCCTGAATGACAAGCCGCGACCCAAATCGAGGAACACTCAACTTCTCCAATGTATTTAGTGAAAAGATGGTGCATTTTTAACCTGAGATAGTACAGAATATGTATGCTAACACAAAAACAAGTTTAATAACCAAAACGAGCAGCTAGTGGCGATGATAGAGAGGGAACTATTCCCTTTATCACTCAATTAGCTGCATTTGAATTAAAAACCAAAAAGTGCATCTTCAGGACATGAGGTATTACAACATACATAACAATTCAGAATCTTCAGCTATTTGTAAACATACTCAACAGCTTTCATGCACAAACAGTCCAACTACTAAGAAGTAGTTTCAAAAAGACTGAAATGACCTAACTTTAACTGAGAACACACACTCACCGAATGACAAACACTTTATTATGGAACAAGTCACTGTCTTGAGGAGCAGCTTTTCCACTAACTCAAAATAAATTAAACAAAAGTGGAATTCAAAAGGATTCATATATACAACATTAACTTCTCGTGTGATGACCTCATCAGTAGGCAAATACTGAAAAACATTGTGCTTTACAGAAAATTAAGCAGCACTCAATTCTCCTCAGGACCCCAGAGTTTTTTTCCTGTCATGCAGCAGCGCCATCAGTTGTGAATGTTATATTCAGTAGGCTGTTAAATTTAATTATCCTAAAAACCCAGAGTCTCCCCCATAGCAGGATGGTTTGTCCCAACCTGGCACATGCTGCTGAAGACATGAAGTGCAAAACCACTTGAAACCAGAGCCGGCAAAATAACGACACTCCGCTGCATAAGAAAGTCCTTTCAAAATAAAACCACAGGATGAAAAGAAAAAAATTTATATTTTTTTTTTGAGGCAAAGGCCTGCAACCCACTGAAAACGGGTCCGGACCCACCAGTTGAGAATCACTGCTCTAGGGAGTTTTGGCTAAAATATGAACTCTAGTCTTCACATGACAACTGAAAAATAGCTCTCGCTGAGACTGTTTAAAACACAATCTGACATGTCACATTTGGTGGATTGCTAAAGGTTCACAGACCAGCTATTTTCTTTGCTGGCTGTAATATGGTTGTATTTAGGATGCTGTTTTTTTATCCCCCCTCATATCCCCTTCCCCTCTCTCCCTCTGTGATCCATATCATTGTTCCCCGGAGAGGGAAGAAAGGTGACAAACAAACCTATTCATCATCAGCAGGTTCTCCTGGCTAAACTGTTATTCGAGCTGAACTCTCTAAACTTTTCCCAGTGGCCTATTGTGTACGGCTGCATCCTCGAAATTTACACCCACCGTTCTGTTTTATGAAGTGTCCATGGAGGGTAAGAAAGGTAGATAGAGGCCTGATGTCAGCATATTTCCCTGTCCTGCATCTATACTGTGATGTATGGTTGAACAGGGCCTCTGTTTGGGTCCTCCTTCTTCATTTTTTACGTGGCGATATTGTTTTATACCACCTAGTTTTAGAAATACAGCATCATCATATTACTAAGCTCTCTGAGGAGAACTTATTGTAAATGATTGGAGGTTATTCACAGGACCAAGCAGGAGGGAATGGAGCTGGAAGATGAGGGAGCAGCGGGGAGACAAGCAACGCAAGAGCTTCTGGTGTGAACGCAGCCGTACACTACTCTATATTGGCTTTAGACTATAATAATAGTAATACTCCCAATTTTAAACTTCTGCATTCAGTGTAATGACCTCTAGCTGCTGTGTCAGAGTTTCAATTTAGAGTTCATTATCTGTAATTGTTCTTTTTTATTACTTGTTCAGCTTTTGTTTCTCATACACACTAAAAGCAAATGCAGATTATTTTGAATCGTTTGTATTCTGCTAACATTCGACTTACAGCGCGACATCAGCATTAGCAGCTATAGTTGTTTACTGAAAAGTCATGCAGGGACGTCACAGGGTCTAAATGTTAGTCATTAAACCATAATGCACCGACAACCGAGCAGACTTGTCTCTTTTTGACTTACACTCAAACAATACGCATTAGAACCAAGGGCATTGTCTGCAAGTCCTTTTTAATCAAAGTCCGAATTGTCACTGTAACAAATTGAATTAATTCCAATATTGCTCCGTCTGAGTGACAAGATTCCATTATGCTCACACGCAGGCTGTCTGCAAATTGTATTATGACCTGATGTCTCCATGTGTATTTCCAAAGCCCCCTTTAAAACATTGCCAGTGGTATGACTCCATGATTCATTGCGGTGGAGGAAGTAATATTACAATACAATAGTATCTCCACCATGCCAAAGCTTCTTAAATAAAGGGTTGATTAATTGCTATAACATCATTGTACTGTTTTGCAACTTGCATATATCCAGCCATGATGGCCATTTGTGCAGTGAGCATTTATTGAGTCGTCACACTTACCTCATGTCAAGTAAATACATACTTGAATATTAGACCAAGTGCACACAAATTCAAAGACAATACGAAGATATTATACAACATAAATACTCCATTTCCTGAGTTGACCTTTGTGTGTGAAGTTGGATGAAGATGAGCATACATGTATCATAGTACTTTCCAAAGATTAATTTTCATGTGCTTTTTACCACCCTTTCAATGCATGTAGTGCAGGATCAATGAATGACCTTATCCAGCAGAAAACTTCTGGGCAAAGATATTTTTCTTTGTTTCCACCCGTCTGTCTGTCTGTCTGTCTGTCTGTCGGTCTCTTTCATTCTTTCTTTATTTCTTTTTTTCTTTCTTTCTTTCTTTCCTCCAGCCAAAGCACCGATGCACTTCATACCTCTGAAGTATCAGGCCAGACGAGCTTGACTATCTAAAATGATCCATCATTGTAAATCTGCCAGCTGCTGTTACAATAAGTGCTCTTGGTACCTATTTATGATGCCTCTCCAGATGTCTGTCAGACACAGCGGGCATGCAGCGTATTCACAAATCTTCAACATCTTAGTTACAACAAGTTCAATAATTATTTGTCAATAGTGTGCCTTTCATCTTATTTAGATCATAACAGAAAGAAAGCATTGTATTCAAAGCTAGCCTCAAATCTCTATAAATTCTGTTCCTTCACTTTCTTTTCAGCATGTTTGCAGAGGTACCGTGCCAAGCTGGTCCCCTCCACTTTGCAGCCATAAGGCTGTTAACTGTAGTGATGCAGTGCTTTGAAAAGGCTTTTTTTTGTGCAATAACCATTTGCTTTACTTTGTGGCAAGTTTTCTGCTGATGTAGTAGCCTTGCAGACAGATGCAGGGGTTGTGCTACTCAAACAGGGTCAACATCTCCCCTGTGGTGCTTTAGTGTCCGGCTACCGACTGGGATCAAAAATAATACAATGGTGTGTGGTGTGTGTATGTGTGTGTGTGTGTGTGTGCATGCGCGCACACGCAACAGATCGGGGGTATACATTTTAAAGAAGCCTTGTCAAAATGCCTGCGCTCCAAACAAAAGGGTTTACCACAAAGATTTGCAGCTATTAAGTGTACGTCTATGTAACAATACAACATTTGATATGCTGTAGGAAATACTTTGAAAAGTGTGGGCATTTCCCTCGTGTGTGACTGTCAGTTGGTGTTGTGGAACCCTGACCTTCTTCTGACAGGGTAGGAGAAAAAACAAACATGTGTAGTCCCCAGCTGTTACAGCCCAGTGATGTCCAAAGGTCTATGCAAGGGCTATTCAGCCTGTGGGAACCAGCAGGGGGCAGGGCGAGGGGGTCCAGATGTGTGAACACCCCAGAGCGATGCGTCAACCGTGGCCTTGGATGACATGACCTTCCCATGGGGCAGGACACTCGTCTGGTACAGTACTGCGCTGTACGGGGAGTGCACTGGTGGCTTCGAATGTGTGTGTTTCTGTGTGGAGCCGAGTAGTCGCATAAGAGACAACTCGGCCTCATGGCACATAGGATTACTCAAGTGCAGCTCATCTGAGGACCCTGGGCTTGAATCTCACCGCATTTGTCTGGAGACAGAAGTGTGATTTTGGGGAAAAAGTTCATCAGCATAAAATACGGTGAGGTGAGCACCAGTTTTACTGTTTTGAATCTACTGTACCTTATGAACTACTACACACAAAGAGAAGGATATTGCTTTTTAAGTGATATCAGTATAGAGTACACTGTTTAATCTGAGGAGATTTATGGAAGGCAATCACCCAAGAAAAAATTGTAGATGCCATTTATCAGGCAGAATGGAAATTACTGCTATAATTTTACAACCGGACACAGATGAGACCTTATAACCATATAAACCCCCCTCGAGGTCTCTGGGCTCGTTTTTAATGCTCCTTCTCCTTGGGACCTGGAGGACCGACTGGCTGACTAGCTGTGCACATCCCCCCGTGGGTCTGCTCATTACCCAGCCCTCCCCGCAGTGTCACAATGTGAGAGGGACTAGCTTATGAACAAGAAGTAAGGCTGTCTGGGATGCTGTGATTGAATCAGAAGAGAGATGGCATGGCTGATCATTTTTCCTCTCCCTGTTTTTTTGTCCACAATTGACAAATGCTGAGTACTTGTTGTTTGTCAATCTCATAATGGCTCCCTGGTTTGTCATCAGCAAGGTTAGGAATGTAGGATGTTATATTACCTCTGCCGGAGTCAAATGCGGTTTACTGCTGTAAGTACTAAGTATCCGCATATTTTAAGAGTTTTTAGGAGGACAAGATGATACTGACAGAGTGAGGAAGATAGGATTGGGGTGCGGTGAAGTCCGTGCCTCTCTCCCCACCTTCCTGAAAGCCTTGGTGCATTTGAGCCTCCTCCCTGATGAATAACCATGTCATACAAAAATGGATGTTTCAAGTAAAAGCACCCTGAAAATACAGTTTACAACAGCACAGCAGATGAAATAGGCTGTAAAATGGACCATCCATCATATTGTCTAACAAAAAATGACACATGGGGAAGGGGTTTAAGGCACTTTTCATTAGGATTCTGCAGCACTGGCTATCCAGATCACAAGACTAAATAATGACCTCTGCACCAAAAGTGTTTTCCACGGAATAGGAGACAGAAGACATACTGTACTCCATGCTCTCTCCATCTTGCACTCTCTCCCTCTCTCCCTGCAGGAAATAAAATGCCATCTATTTTCTCCCTCCCTGTTCTTTATATAAATCCTTGCTCTCTGGCCAAAGACAGTGAATGATATAGATTGTTCTTGGAAATGTACAACAGTTCAGCCTTGGATGAAAATTTTCACAATAAGTGTCCTTGACTTGAAATCCATTGAGACTGGTTGGTGCAAAAGATGAAATTATTTTAGGGGTCTGGCCAAGTTGAAAATACGAAAGAAACACATTTGATACCTCAGCAGTTGCACAAGCTGATGAATGCATGGGTTTGAATGCGTGCTGCTGATCTGTAATTATGATGAAGGGACAGAGGATCAACCACCGTACGTACGCCTTGGGTGTGGATGCAGTTTTTACTTCATTAAATTGTTAATGTTTACAGACCTTCAGAAAATTAATGGATAGCCCTCATTCGACAGCTTTAGCAGCCCTTCTTTTTTCAACGTGTAAGACGTTCAGTGAATAATTATAGATCCTCTAGAACCGCTCACCTCTTTTGGATAAATTATACAAAATCAGTCCCAATTAGTTTGAAACGCCTGAGATATATATATACTTGTAACTTTTGACTAATTGTTTCACACAATGAAGGTGTTATATTTATACTTATGCTGCGTTCACACCAAACGCGGTGCGAATTTGACGCACGAGTAGATTACATGCATAGTCAATGCACAGACGCGATAGGTTGCGAAAAAGCGAATTTTCCACCGCCGCGGTGAATTTTCATCACTGCCGAGGTGAACGCGGCACGGTCGTGGTGAATGCGGCACGGCCGCGTTTGATGTGAACCCAGCAATACTGCACTTCGTCTTATATCTATTGTTAATTACAGCAAAGGGTGTTCAGCCCAGTAAACAACAAAGGAATATCAAACAAAGTAGACAAAAGCAATGAAGCTATGTCATGTCTTGAACACATCCCTTTTTATTTGAAAAAAAAGAGGCATTCATGGAAGCCAGGGACTAAGATGTCAGTGTGGTAGCCTGTGTCCGCATTAGTTAAAAGGCTTTCATCTACTTCCATTACTTTGAAAAATTATAATTTAGCAACATTTATAATTATGTTATCTTCATTTTCATATTTACCTTGGTAACATTTTATATTTATCATTTATTTTATTTCCCACTGTGAGGTCATGCTACCTGAATTCCCCTGAAACAAGTGGTGCTTGTCAAGGGCCAGTGGAAGATCCTTCAGTCATTGATTTATGAAATAAAATAGTCTAATTACATACTGGATAAATGAACCATGGAAGAGGCGGAACATTTGCATTTAGCTATAAAAAGAGACTGTGTGTGTGTGTGTGTGTGTGTGTGTGTGTGTGAGGGAATACACATGCTACTTATTGCATCCTCTCTGTCTTCCCCTGATCCATTCCAGGTCCATTGTATTGTCAGTTTGATTTATGTGGCGCCACACTTGCTTCTCCCTACAATGTCAACCTTATGAAAAATATATGCAGCTGTTCATATGATGTGCGATGATATCAATGCTCTGATGAATGCTTTCAGTTCGATCTCCCTAAATAAGATGACTCCCATCGTACCCATAGCGCCAGCCATTAGCGAGCCACTCGGCATGCCTGGAATGTTAATAGGATTAGCATTTCATTCAGGTCTCCGAGCTGTCTAGCATTAATGCTTTGATCAGCTCGCACAGAGAATAGATACTAGGCCTGTAACAAAGGCGAACACGTGTCTTTGCTCCTTTTGGTACTAAGTAGAACAAGACAGGTGGAGATGTGTACAGTTCAGATTAATTCATGTGTATGAGAACAAAATCATGATGTGGGTGAGTAAAAGCTGGATAAGGGTTCAGTGGTGGTTGCCTGAAGGACTATTCTCTCCACCGGATGCCTGCACTGAAGACAGAGCACACACATGCACGCACACACGCACACACACGCGCACACACACAAACACGCACACACACACACCAATGAGTGTGCGGACCAATGATGCTGCTGTGACCAGCGGCTGAGAAGATACATCAGTCACGAGATTAACCGCAGCCCTCTGCCAATCTACTTAGCTGAAGAGAACTTGAATCTATCGTCCCAGGGGTTGCTAAGACAAAACAGCTCGGGGCTCTTGAAACTTGTGCACAGTGTCTCCTGTCAGGCATTTTTCGAGCGTTGGGTGGCCTCCCTGACACTTGTCCAAACAGGGCGATGTGAGCAGTTCCAAGGTGAGTTTTTAGGTCACTTGTCAGTTGGAATGACAGTGGAGAAGGAGACGAGGCCACACCAGAGGAGGCTAGTTGACTGTGTGTACAGAGGGCAACTTATGTTAAATGACAGCTAGTCACCCTCTCAGCCTTAACAGTTTGCCTCAGCTGATGCGTGAAGATGAAAAAAAAGAAGCAAAGAAGAAGAAAAACGTTTGGTACATGACAGACACAATTAATTAAATTAATACAAGAATCAGCATTCAGAAATCTACAGATCAATGCTGATTATGTGATGCAATAAACGTTGGAACTGAAATTAGACAAGACCAATTTGTGTAAAATCCAAAATGAGTAGAGGATTTATTTAAAGGATAAAACTTGTGATATTTGTCATCAAATACCATTAAAAAAACAAAACCAACAATGCCCTTTATTAATGTCCAAAATCCATTAAAAACACATCAATGAGTCACGCTGTTGTCTGACCTCTCCATTCATACGATAAACATGAGCAACATAGTTCATTTTGAAGCAATTCTCCTCCTCCCATGAAAACCAACTCGATAACAAAATCCACGGCTGAAAGTAGCTCCGAACAAATAGAATATTTGTTCCTTTTTGAGTAGTTTGCTTTTGAACATATTGTTTTGCCTTTATTAAATGAAAAATGAGAGACTATTTGTGACTCATGTCTTCAGAAAGAACAAATGATCTTGAGGCTGAGAGCAACAGACAAGGTAGGGGAGTCAGATTGTATCGGGACAGCCTAATGGCTGTATTATCTTTAAAGGCATAATTTAATTAATTGTGCAAGAAATTGATCAAATATAACTACTATAATGTTGTGTTTGGCAGAAGTCTGTTTCATTTTACATGCCATATATCATTTAGTTCTCTAAAAGGTGAACTATAAAAAAAAATCCTCCATAATCCTCCTTAAAAAGCAAAGGTTAAGTTGTATGACCACCTCATTCTTGCTATTGCCTTTCTCACCCTTTTACTCACGCCACACACTGTATGCATACTGTACATCTATTCACAACCACACTCCATATATTACATTACACACATACATTATCTGGCTCTCTTTTCTCGCTCCATCTCACACGCTGGAACCACTGCTCTTATTCTCTCTCCCTGATCTCATGCCTGCTGATGAGGGTTAGAGAGGACTGTAGAGGGGATGGGGAGGTGGGATGGTTTGACCTGCAGGTGTTTCCCCGTGAGCACAAAGACCTCTCCACAGGTCGATAACGCACAAACTAATGGCTGTGAAGTGACTAGCCAGGAATGAGAAATAGCCCTCATCAGTTAGGGTAATGGTGTCCCTGGGCCCTCTCAGACCATTCAAGGGGAATACTGTCAGATCTGTGGGCTTTCTGTGTGTACCTGCTCATGTTAATTACAGAAAGTGGCAGACAATCTCGTGTTTCATCGGGCCAATCCCTTGGTCTTATATCATCCTTATGAGGGTAGTGGTGGAGGGTGAGAATTAATAAAATAAGAGAAAACCTTTGAAAGTAAAGTGTGCAGAAAAGCACAATCACTGCATGACTTATTTATGCATGAATATGCTTTCATGTGCCTGTTAGAACTTGTGTAAAAAGTGATGAGTTGGCTCTTTGTTTTAAGCTTAGACCTCTTGTGTGAATCTAAGGCAATGTGCCATGATCAAGATTCTTGAAACCGAAATGAACAGCTATGCACAACAGTCATTCCATGTCTTCAAATATTTAATCTGTCTAAAGTCATTTACTGCAATCCAGTTCACATCCACACACTGGATTCCATAGCATTGTTGTGATGTAATTCATCAGCCACAGTTTATCCATGATGATAAAAAGAACAATATCTAACTGAAGGGCACTATGAAAGCTGCTCTCCTTCACACAGTGCTGCCGACGTGAGCTTCAAAGACTCAGTTTGGGTCTAATGTGTTGAGACAGATTAGAAGCTAGTCTAATATCCAATACTTTGATCATCATATCAATAATGACGGAAAGGTAGCTTGATGCTCTCGCGTTGAAGGCTTGAAAAGCTGCTTTAATTTCAAGACATCGTTAGACATCCGTAGGTCCCTCTGGTCATGACTGCACTTAGTGAATGGAACGGCCATAATGATGACCAAACGACTCACCTCCTTCACCTCCAGTTCGGCACTCTGAGAAATGACAAGTACAACAGCTTGATGTCATTCTAAAAATGGCATCACAGGTTACGCGTCCTTGTGTCTTTGTACATGCAAACCTGTTTATATAAATGTGCATTCGTGTTTGTCTTGGTACAGCAGCGTGTGGTGGGCATTTGAACCATCACATTGCTCTATTTTTGGCAGCAAAGACAGCTGCCTTGTTTTCGCAAATCAACACGAGACAGAAGGAGCATGACCTTGGTCTAAATATAATGTGTGTATATATATATATATATATATACACACACATACAGACAGACAGAATATATATAGGTATGCATATATCGATATATATATATATATATATATATATATATATATATATATATATATATATATATATATATATATATATATTTATATTTGTATTGTGTGTAGAAATTGGCCCACATGCAGCCCTGAGCACAGTCGGAGACTGAGCGGCTTGGTGAGTCAGATAATTGAATGAGTCAAGCGTGACGAAGCAAGCACATGAGTTGAAGGAATAAGAAGACTCTCAACTTTGCATAAAAGAAAAGACAGGAAGTGGACAAAAGGGAATTGGTGTTGTTCTTGTTACAAAACACAAGAACAGTAAAACATTGTTTGAAGCCTTGTCGGCACTTTCTATGCAATGAAGCTTTAGGCCGATGGTGTTTTTCATTCTCAGCAAAAGCATCTCTCTCATCAACAGACAAGCAGTCGTTAACACTGTTAATCACTGGGAAACATACTGTGTTACTCCGTGTGTATAATAAATATTATTAGCTTAAAGTTCATAGTTTTACAAGGTACAGGAACTTATGGATCACACTTTGGGCAGAATGTTATGCAAAAGCAAATGAGGAATCAGATCAATACATTAATTCCTTTGGTTTAATTGTACTTATTTAACTTGCATGACTTTAAATAGATTTTACTCCTTTAATTATGCCTACCCCTAAACATTCAATATGCACTTGAATTTAATTAGTGAGGAACAGTTAATTTTGTAACTGCACATCCGCTTTTCCACCAAAATTACATATTCAGAATCGGATATCCTTCAGAATTAAAAAAACGAGTAGTCAGTGTGTCTTTCCCCCCTGTTAGCAACCTGCTGACAAAATGGGATAGAAGAATAACCATGTTATACTGTTTCCCTTATCCTCGCAGCTTTTGAGAAGCATCTCTAAATATACAGTCTTGTCCTTTCACCCTCCACATGTCCCCCAGGACTACGCATTTTCCCAAAAGGCTCAACTAAAGAGAAATTCAAATGCACATGTTGGAAGTGCTTCAATTACTAGGCTGTTTACCTGTATCAAGATGTGAGGGGAGAGGTCAATTTCAAATCAAACAAATACAATATTAAACAAGAACATCCAAGAGTAAGAAATTGCTTTTGGCACTCTCTTTGATGCCTGCTGAGTCAGAGCTGCTGAGAGACTTTTTTCTTCTTCTTTTTTTTCCAGAACTTCATAACCAAGTTTGCAAAGGCAAAGACAAGGAAGGAGAACTTGTCAGTGTAAGGGCCATTGTGTGTACTGTTTGATGTGATACTGTAAGTGCAGATTTCAAAAGATCACTTCTGTCTATAGTATGCCCTCAGTAGAATTTCTTGGCGCAATAGAAACCCGCATTTGGCAGCTAAATCCTACAATATCAGAGAGCTGGCCATGTTGTCAGATAACCAGTGGGCATTGTCATGTGCTACATTGTGTGTACGCCGTATCATGGCATTGCTGTAGATGTATTGTCGCAGAATACTCATTTACTGAATACATTTACATAAACATCAATGCACCGATTGCTTTGATGAATCAGTTCAAGGAATCAGTTCAAGGCAATATTTTAATTACGGTGATTAGATGGTTCTACTGCGTGGTTCCAAACCAGTTTCCACAGATGAATTTAATACGTGGGCTGCAGTTTACCAAACCATTGAACTGAACAATGTTGTATGCTTCGTAAATATAACCTCTGGTAAATACAACCTCATGCAAATTTGTAAATAATCATTTATTTAAAAATGTGTGTGATATTGTATATCTAAGCTCTAGACGAATTGGTGGGTTATTTAAATTGTGGTTTTATTCAAGGTGACATCACTCTGACCAGACAGATCTAACAGGAGATCAAATTACTTGACATTTACAGCCAACTCAGCAGTTCCCTTTAGTTTTAAGCATTGACTGTATATAATAGGTGCATGCAGACACAGTGAAGTCATCTATTGGTGTGTGGACTGCTGTTTTGAAGCCTCGAGTTGGACACTAAGGCTGTTTCCATCGTATTTTTTGGAAACCAAAAGTGACACAGAAGATTAGAGTATATAAGTACAACCAAAAAAAATGAACTTACAACAAACTGTAAAAGGGCTGAAGTTCTTAGAAGAAAACAAGGACAACTCCCTGGCCGGACAACACAGTGGTAGCAACTTGTTAATCACAAGGTAACCACATCTTAAATCATACCCTGCTTTATCATCTTTTTCCATATGCATTAGACAATAATTTACGAAACGAACATCATGCGGTCTCGAGAAGATACTAGAAACTAGAGATTGAGACCATAACCTCATGTTACAATGTTCACTGAGGTAATAAATCAGGTAGAATTAGTGCCATTTTTGCACATACAGTATACAGTTGGACTAGAGGAGTCGCCCTCTGATGAATATTTTAAAGAATGTTTAACAACGTTTGAGGATCTGTAGTGGCTTCACTTTTGAGAGCCGGACGTCACCCGGTTCTAAGTCGGGTTTTACTCATTGTTACGGCACGCGTCTTTATGGTTTTGATTTATTCTTACTGCTCTCATTAGTGTTGTTGTAAGATTATACTATGTCAATATTGTGATTACAGCTTGTTCTGGTGCCCCCAAGTGTCCAAAAAAGCATCAGTTACTGCTGCACTAATATAATTCAAGCCTTTGCAGAACAGTTTAACATTTTTATCATATCAGCTAAATCCTAATTATTGTATTAGTACATGTAAACAAATGTATAGCGTCAGTAAATGCAGGTGTATGAGTCATTAAATTGCATTTAAGCCCAAGTGGTTATTTCCTTTGCAAACCGGCACTTATAATTTTACTGTTATTAAACAATACGCTATATAGTGTATATATATATATATATATATATATATATATATATATATATATATATATATATATATATATATATATGTGTGTGTGTGTGTGTGTGTTAAATTAAATTAAATATCTAATGAGCAGCGTTTCAAAATTCTAATCCAAAAGGAGGGATGCCAAAGACAAAGAACATTTAAAGATAAAGTGAACATGTCAGCCAGAAAACATCAAGGATGCATTATGGTGACTGGATATGGAAAATAAAGCTCAGAGGTTTATAACAAAAACAAAGCAGCACATCCAACCTAGCTGGCAGAAACATATAGTGCTATAGGCCGTATTATAATCCAGTGGTTGCAAGTGCAGTCCATACCACAGTAGACAAGCATCAGAGCCCATCTCAATCTCTAAAGATGGGTTTCCTGTTATCAAAAAGGTTTAATTGAATATGGGAAGCAGTGACTGAAGTTCATGGACTTTATGATTATCTGCTGTGGTCCTCTGTGTTACGGTGTGTGATAGAGGACCCAAACACGGACCAGAGAGTGTAAGGAGGAACGTGTTTATTCTCAGAGGAAAACAGGTATGGAGGGACAGTGAGGGGAGTGATGCGGAAAACCAGGCGGGGAGAATCCATTTAGGGGACGGCAGACAGACTGGTGAACTGGGATGACGGGTGACTGTGAACAAAAGACAGGGTCAGAGGCAGGCAAAAACAATTGGTTACAATCTCGTAACTAAGCTAAACAGAGCAGCCAGGCACAGTCTCTCCCAGGTTAGTTGAACAACGATCTGGCGACAAGTGGATGAAGAGCTGGGGTAGATATACTGCAGGGTGATTAGTGGCTTGAAGGCAGCTTGGTTGCTTGAGCAGGTGAGGTGAGTTTGTAATCAGGGGACCACGCCTCTATCCCACACAGTGCAGGCAGGAGGCATGACCTGGCCGTGACACTCTGCCTTCAAAGGAACATTTGCAGTAGGAGCAAGCTCAAATCGTGGCACCGGCACCTCGTATAGGCACTTCCTGTGGCACCTCTAGTTGCCACTAGTTGTTGTGGCAGCTGCCACGTTTTTGTGGCAGCTGCCACGTTTTTGTGGCAGCTGCCACAACAACTACTGGCAACTAGAGGTGCCACTAGTTGTTGTGGCAGTTTTTGTGGCAGCTGCCACAACAACTAGTGGCAACTAGAGGTGCCACTAGTTATTGTGGCAGTTTTTGTGGCAGCTGCCACAACAACTAGTGGCAACTAGAGGTGCCACTGGTTGTTGTGGCAGTTTTTGTGGCAAGCTGCCACAACAACTACTGGCAACTAGAGGTGCCACTAGTTGTTGTGGCAGTTTTTTGTGGCAAGCTGCCACAACAACTGCCACAAAAACTAATTTAACTCATATTTCTCCAACCAAATCGAATATTTCTTATGTAGGACTATTCATTTTTTGGTTAGACTTAAGTATTGTAATGTGAATAATGTCATACAGCCTTCATAATAATTGATATTCTTTTGTCAATTTTAATCAAGCCATTTATTTTTTAACTCCTTACTAAATCAGACCAAAAAAATTAATTGACTGCGCTGTAATTGAGAAATAAAACTGGTATGCATTTACAAGTTATGTACAAAGTCTTTATCGGTCTTTAAATAATGCATTTATTAATTTAATCTCTCTTTTTAATTTAATCTCTCTGGATCAGAAGAAATAAACGTTTTAGGTAGGTTTTTATTGATTGGTTTTAACTCAACAGACAAAGACTTTCAAGCTTGTTTTTATTATTATGATTAATACAATCCATAATATCCTACTGTAACAGAACTAATAACAATTAGGAGTAGTAATATTAATGATATGTGCACTGCCACCCTGTAAATTATATGAAATCAAACATTATTAGTTCATGTTCCACATTTGAATATGCTTATTTGTCATTGTCTTTTATGACTGTATGTACTGATAATGACATTTGTTTACAACAACTTTTTTTTTAAATATTTACTGTAACAACAGTAAATATTTACTTTTATTTATTATATTTCTATAAGTTATTTTTTTAATTGGTCTTTCTTTTTAATCTTCTTAAGCATTACTACCATTAGGCTTCTAATGGGCCTCAGTGTCTTCCTCCAACACTCTCAACAGTACAGCGGACAGTAGGTGTGGATGGAATCACAACCTTGAGTTGCCCGGGTGAAAGAAATTGCCCGTACATAATATAACATTGCCTTGTTATGAATCATCTGATACAGTCTATGAAAGTGTATAGAGAGCTTGAATTATATGATATGTCCATGAGCTACGTTTTATGACAAACAGTATTTACATAATCAATATTTAAATGGTTACCAGATTTGTCGTTGAACATTGATGTGTATATCTTCTGTAGCGTAGGTTTCCCTTCAAACCGGTGAAGGTAGGCGTTGGACGCCCAGTCTCCACCCAGTCTTAAATATAAATGGTCAAATTATATTTGACCATTCCTAGATTACCTCTTTGGCGCTGCCCTCTTTTCTCTGTCAGGGAGGGAAAGGGCTGTTCTGTGCTCTTAATTTTCCCTTTGTTACAAACTGTATTTATTTTCTTTTTATTTGTTCAAGAGGGACAATGTACGTGTATTGGATGCCTTGTTAAAAATAATGATAAAGAACCTTGCAAATGAATGCAAAACGACTGACATCCTTAAGCTGTGTATCTGTGCATCTCACCAGAAGCCACAAATAGTGGCAGGCAGTTGCCAAAACATCTTCTGAATCTATTCTGCAGCGATGATAGCTGTGGCCACAAATACCTGCCACAGCGGCCTTCTAGACTTGAGCTAAACGTTCAACCAGAAAACTGTTGCTGTGCCTCAATGACTGTCAATGTACCACAATATAGCCTAATTAATAGACCTGTGTTTAAGATTTGACCAAGGTAGGTTGATTGACATTTTGAATACAATGGTATTCAACTAATTCTTAACTGAAACCTAACCTATATTGTTAATACTTGTATTCTTAAGAGCACTTCATGATTTATGTTCAGCAAAAAATGACACAAAATGACAAAAATATTTTTCATTATCAAACAAAAAAGTGCAACAAATAAAGTGCTTAAACAGTAGCCTTTTAAAGCAAAACAATAGATTAACACATAAATAAAAGAACAAAAAATTAGGTATTAGAAGGAGATCAAAAGCTGGGTAGAACGCACGCCTGGAACGCGCGTCTGGAACGAAAGCGTCTGGAACGAACGCGCGTCTGGAACGAACTCGTGCTGGAAGGAACGCGCTCTGGAAGGAACGCGCCTCGGTCCAAAATCAGACATTTTTTTTGCCGTGAGAAATTGGTTGTGTGGCGTGAGCACCGCTCTCTCTAACATCACTATGCGAACTAAAAGCCTGCCAACAAAAGCCTGCCATCCCTTTTTTGTATGGGTTTTGTTCTATTTCTTGTCCTATCTATCTTGTCTCCTCATGCAAACCTGCATTTATAATCCTTTGTTCTGTGCAAAAAAAAAATGGTGACAAGCCTGTTTATGAAAAGAACGTTAAAAATAAAGTTGTCTGACACAAATACCTCCAGAATCAGTTTGTAACCCATTTAAATGAGTTAGTGACCTAACTGATGATGCTGAGCCAGTTTTTGAGGAATACTAAAGAAGAAAAGTTGAGTCTTGAAGGAAAACAATTTCCACTCTGACAGCAGCCTTAGCGTCAGACAGATCTGTTATCTGTTAGTTCAGGAAACAGTTTGGCTCCATTTGGGACATTATTTCCTCCAAATTTCATCACAAATCATCATGACAGAAGATGCAACGCTTCAAGAATTCCTCTTATATCCTATTATTCCCATGTTCTCTGCGTTAGTTTCAGAAATCATCCCACAGATCACTACAATTAATCCTCTTCTTTCAAAGGTTTACTGTAATCTCATCAATCTATTACGTGCCAAACTCTGTTATTACATCAACCTTCAATTCCAGTTGAAACATGTTGACTAAGCATGATCACAGTCTTCTGGAAAACCTTGGGGTTAGACGTTTGTTTAAGTTAACGATGTGGGTTTGATCTAGTTTAGATTGCTCCGTTCTTACATCTGAATTTCCACCTGACAAAAGGCAGAATAGACGGATGAACTGAATAAATAAAAGGACGAGTTGAGAAATTAATAAAAGAGGAGCACGTTGTTATGAAGAGTGCCAGTCTGCGAGGGACTTAGCATGGGAGCTTCCCAAATTGCTTTGTTTGGAAAATGATTAATAGACAATTAATAGGATCCTCTTGATTTTGCGTGTGCCCGCGGCAAAATGACAAAAATATTTTTCATTATCAAACAAAAAAGTGCAACAAATAAAGTGCTTAAACAGCAACCTTTTAAAGCAAAACAATAGATTAACACATAAATAAAATAACAAAAAAATAGGTATTAGAAGGAGATCAAAAGCTCGGTAGAACGCGCGCCTGGAACGCGCGTCTGGAACGAACTCGTGCTGGAAGGAACGCGCTCTGGAAGGAACGCGCCTCGGTCCAAAATCAGACTTTTTTTTTGCCGTGAGAAATTGGTTGTGTGGCGTGAGCACCGATCTCTCTAACACAGGCAGATGCCTCAAAAACTAGTGGCAACTCGTAAGTGCCCCGCCACCTGAGACGTGCCATCAGAAATGCTGCCTCTAAAGTAGTGGCAGCTTCCGGAACAGTGGCATCTCCCTCCGGCACCGCGGCAGGTGCCTCCAGCACTGTGGCAACTGCGGCAGCTGCCTCCAGCACTGTGGCAACTGCGGCAGGTGCCTCCAGCACCGCGGCAGCTGCCTCCAGCACTGTGGCAACTGCGGCAGGTGCCTCCAGCACCGCGGCAGCTGCCTCCAGCACTGTGGCAACTGAACGGTGCCACAGGAAGTGCCTGTACAAGATGCCGGTGCCGCAATTTGAGCTTGCCCTCTCTCAACATTTGAGCCCTTCATTTGCCATAACAGTGCATGCTGTCGTTGCATTGATGGAAAAGAATTTCGAGGTATAGCCTGAAGTAACTCTATTTCCTCAACTGTTTGATTGACTGAGATGATACCATGGAACCATGAAAAGAAGTGATTGAAGATTTCATGACCTGGCATAATAGTTAATGTTGTCTCCATTCATTTGTAAAATGGATAACTGAGAACAGTGGGACTTTTGAGTAGAGTTTTTCCAGTGCAAATATGTCTTAAACCGTGGAGAAAGGGTTGCATCATCAGGCGCATAACATGATCCTGTACATTATGCCACGTGTCCTAAGACATACTTTTCAAAGTATCCCTGCTTGCATTCCTTCTCAATGAATGATTGCACTTTAATTATTTCATACAAAACCAACACAATATGATCCATTCTGGTGTGTCTAATCCACATTTGAGTGTATTAGAAATACAGTCGTTTTCCTTCAGCTCAAAAGTAATGCAATAATAAAGAATGATCGGCCAGACATGCCCCACCATTTTTAGAGTGATACATCCATGAAATTGGATCCTCTTCTCACTGCTTTTATCCTAACCCATTATTAATCATCTATATCTTCCGCACACTTCCTTTGCTACTTCCCACACTGTTTAGTGGCCTTGGTGGAAACATTTGGCTTTTGATTAACCGTTCAATTAGAGTGTATTTTACCCTACAGTTATCAGAATGTACTAAAAGAAATAGCAGCTTTAAAGACCGGTCTTGAAGGCAGGAATCCACCTTTTTAAAAAGCATGAACATTCATAAAATTGAAACATTATGACGTATTCGTTTTCATGTATGACGGTATCTTTCTCTGAGGAGACACTGTCTTTTCTGCCAGTATTCTTTGCTGTCTTTTTGTTAAATATTGGGTATGTTTCCATTTGTTTCCAGGCAAGCCAGTGCATGGACCATTCAGCTTAATGTAAGGAGCAGCTATGGCTTGGCTTAGGCATGGGAAAGACAACACGGAGCGGCAACTGCTTGTTTAAAACAACAGTGGAAGCTCCTAAAGAGATTAATGTAGATGTAGCAAAAGCCTCACTTATATCAGAACTGTAGAGTATTTCTTAATTGAAAGAAGAGCAAATACGAGCACTTAAAGGCTTTTCTCAATGAAAAATATGTTTTTACTTTCTCCCAACTGGCTTTGGCAGTTTTGTTTTTTTAAAGTGCCTGCCCTTTTATAAACAGTTTTCAATGACAGCTTCTCAGATGGATCTGCGTAACAAATCAACTGGTGGTCAAGTTAGTTACATTAACCACAGCCCTTTCAGAGAACAGCGTAAATCAATTATATAGTAGTGAATAGGACAATCAAGGACAATACCCCTCTGAGTTCATGTGACCTCTGTTTTTTTGTTGTTGACAAAATCACTGTTTGATTAAAGGTGCAATGTACAAGATTTGGAGCATTAATATAGCAGTAAACAACCATTTGCTCATAGAACGGTGACAGCTGATACCCACCCTCCGGTTCTCCCTCAGGTAAACACTGTTAACTCTGCCATGGCTGTTGAGAGGTACTTTAAATGATTCCAAGCTTAAAAACTCATTAATTGACACTTTTACATTAACAATGATGAAGTAATGTGTAAAATGGTTGTTGTGAAAAAACTACAAAGAATTACAACTACATTCTACAGTCACCCGCAGCTCGTCAGCACCTTTCAGTTCATTGTTTTGGTGCAGGGACTGGATAATTGATTTTAATATTTCAAATCAGAACACATCAATTTGTTTCCTGTCAAAGTTGTGCCAGTTAGACTGTGGCTTTAACCAGAGTTGGCATATAGACTATATTATTGATTATTGTACAGGATGTACACACTTTCATAGAGTTCTTGGTTATAGTTGTGCCAGCAAATCACAGATTAGGAATGAAAAATGTTAACTTTGCCCTTTATTTATTTTCATATTTAGAGACCAAGCCAATCTAAAAAAAATTACAGAATTAAACTAAATGGAGCTTAACAAAGGGGAATGTCTAAGTAATACAAAATTTTCTTTCCATAATGAATAGACATGAAAGGCCCCAGTCTCCCATCACCATCCCTATTATTTACTTGGTGACTGAGCATACCAGGAAGCCAATTACAGGGTCCATCAAACTGTCAATCATTGTGAAGCAAGTCATTGAAATCAAACAGCAAACTGTCACAGTGACATTATCAGGTGCTGAGAAGACAGAAAAGAGGATGCTCAAGCACCAATTAAAAGAGCGAATGCGTTGCTAAGGAGGGATACAATCGATGTTGACTCTGAAAATTGAGGAAGATGGAAAGAAAACCTATAACCCCATGACATTTTCCACAGATGTTGGTGTCTAATTTCTTATTATTCAGGAATTGGGCAATAAATTGAGTTAAAAGTGTCACCACCTGCTGTACTGTTGCACGGCCGTGACATTGTTAAATAGAAAGGGGTGACTCGACAAACAACCATCTTTTCTTCAAAGCAGAATCTGGAAAACCAACTTGTTTAACCTCGCTTGAGCCCCACCTATTTTTTTCAAAAATTCTGAAAGGTTTTGCATACCCATACTAAATACAGAATATCTCCTCAACAATATAGACTATTTGAATAATTTCAAAAGGTATAATATACAAAACACTTTTGTGAAATTAGGTAGGATGTTCATATAGCAGTATATGTGTTACTGGTTTATTGGTTGATGATAGAACACAGGAAAGAAAAAAAATTCAGAAAAAAAGAAAATTCCTGGATGTATTTCCTCTTTCTGATTATGCATGTCATCACTTTCTAGCACTCTGTGTTAACAGTATCTCTGCAAAGTTTGACTTTGATTAAATGAAGTTAAATATTTTTAGTAATTCATTTAGTGCACATTTCGTGTACCATAGGTTTAGGACCACTGAAAGAAAACATGTCTTAGCTTTCTTCCTGGACCTTGAACGCTTCTGGTTCCAACACAGACAGCCTTTGCTCAAGCAGATGCACCCATACATAAAAAAAATTCAGGTTTGGATATGTAATAATATATATATGTATATATATATATATATATATATATATATATATATATATATATATATATATATATATATATACATGACTCACAGACCACAGACTGAAGTCATTGATGGATTTGCTATAATCTTATTGTTAAAATGTAGTTTTTCTTTAGTCTATAACTCCTCTCCACATGGAGCTAGTTTGTAGAGGAAGCGTACATCTTTCAGTTGCTTAAACACTTGTTGGTTATCCACTGAGGTGGAAACCCAAGGATGGGGACACCTCAGGACAAGGCAGCCACAAACACACACACACACACACACACACATACACACACACACACACACACACACACACAAACACATTGAATTATTAGCTGGTCTTTTTTTCTTGGCAGTGGGTGGTTTGGAAAGGAGAGTTTAATTGTCCCTTCAATTTAACCTCCACCTCTATTTGAATGTATGTGCCTGGTCTACCTGCATACAATTGCCCAGCACCAGCCTCTGCCTCGCCATGTGTCCCTCTCCTCTAGTCTTCCCTGTGTTTGTGTTGGTAAGCAGATTGATCTGTCGACTGTTCTCGCTCACATCTGCAGCTCAACTCTTGCGTTTAACTTTCTGGTCTCAGATTGCTTCAGTGCTAGAATGTTTAATCTTTCCGCCTCTGATCATTGAGTGTTCTATATGTACAGTACTGTATAAAACGTCTATCAGTGTCTGATCCTTAATCTCTGTACATGTCATCTACTCACATCCGTCTGCTGGCTCCTTTTAAAGGTCAGTCCCCCTGTTTCGCCTCTGTTTAAAAAAAAAGAGTCTCTTTTAAAAAAAACGTAAACTTAATTATCTGTGAGAATATACCTATGGTTTAAAAATAAATTAAAGTAACTGTTAGGTTTAAGTACTTACATAACTCCCTGAACTTGCTGCGGCAACCGCAACATTTCACTAAACTCGTGATAAGAACCCCTTACAAAGTCGGATTTCACTAACAATCACATCCACGTAACCGTACAGGCTTGTGGGAGTCTAACAAAGTCAAATGAATCCTTATAAACCCCCTATTAGTACCTGTAAAGTCACAAAACGGACAGATATTTTAGATTTTTCTCTCTGTCTCACGTATCTGCTTCCTGTGCCTTTCGTTTACCGCCCACGTTTCTAAGGATACTTATGCACATTTTAAGTCCCAGCATGCTTCAGTGAGACAATGTTTTCCCATAAAAAAAGTATTTTTTTTCCATTTTTGAATCAAACAACACTGGAAATCCATCGCAACACCCCTAAGTTACGTTTTCTTGTGATTTTCTCACTTTCATTTTCGCACATTCCAATTCTTTCGGTCTTAATCTTGTTTTATTAGTATGTGGGATGTTGGTAAGGGCCTGAACCATACAGTTGGCGACCTCTCCAAAATATATTTTCTATTATATTTTTTATGATCAAAATATGTTATAAAAGTGTGTGTTTTTTTATATATATATATATATATATATATATATATATATATATATATATATATATATATACACATTTTTTTCACAAATAAATTCTGAAAAAAATTATATAAAATATATAAAGTAATAGTAATAGTAACTCATTTGGGGTTCATATGACTACTTGAACACGGGGAACAACACCCCCATGGGGTTTACGGTTAAGTTACACAAAGTTACACATACATTTAAAAGTTTATTCGCTTATACTTGCAATCACAACTGTTTATATTCTGTTATTTATTCATGTAGAACTCATCTGGAAGGTTGTCGGTCCATGTGGTTGCTGTACAACTGCCCTGATCATTCATCAGATTAGACTTGTCTTTTTCACCTGATTCGCTATTGGTTGTCTGTTTACGACTGTCCGCTGAGTTGTGTTCTTCAAAAGATGAAGTAGCTAAGAATGAAAGGCTCTGCTCTTTAAAAGCAGCGCAGCAGTAACTCTCTCCCTCCATGTGTAAAGAGAGACAATATAAGAGAGTGAGAAAAGTGAAAAAGAAAATGTGCTGGATATAAGAACATGTGTTTGCTTGGATGTGTGTGTATATGTGTGTCTGGGAAATCCTGTGTGTGTTTGGGTAGGTGTGTGTGCGTGCATGTCCTAATGCTGCACCGGCGTCACGGTTCTCTCCAGTGTATGCACCCTGTTTACTTTGTTCTTCTCTCCATCTTGCCCGTGCTGTGTTGGCTCTCTCTCTCTCTACTGGCAGCTTTCCAAAGAGAACAGCTTCCAATATTAGTGTGCCCGAATGCACATGTGCGCGCGCGCACACGCACACACACACACACACACACACACACACACACACACACACACACACACACACACACACACACACACACCATATATACACACATGCTTTAAAAGTGATCCTTAGACAATATTACTAAGTCTGGTAAAAGTGAAATTGGCTTGGACACCGCCATCTCGAACTTGTGGCTCTTCCAATGAAAGTTTTGCCACTCCTCTTAGAACTTTTTTGACTAAAATGTAATAGATACAGAGCTGCCCTGATTTTGTGAGTACTACCAAATTCATTTTAAGATACTTTTATAGTATTTTTTTTTTTTAGGTGGCTCTCGGTTAAAGCATTTTCCAATCCCAGTCCACCCGCTCCTCATAAAACCAGGGTTACAGTTTGCAATCATATTGTTTGTCCATGTAGCTGTGTGGAAAATGTCTACATTAGGACAACATGCAGAATTATACAAATATGTAGCCCAAAATAGCCACAACTAATTGGGGTTACACAGGGGGCTTGTAGCCTTTGCTCTAGTTTTTATGAAGAAATGTGTCATACATTGTTTTGTTTTTTAACACATTGATGGATATTGTCTCAGGCATTCTGGCCACTGGACCACTGGAGTCCTCCTTGCAGAGGAGGTTATTTTGCTAGCTTTTTCTTGTACCAAACCACCATACTTCTGGTCACTTTCTGTGCTTTTCCCAGCATATTCCCTAAATTCTGCATCAAACTGTCACTGCTGTTTCTAATTTCTATTTATTTTCCATGGCCAGACATGGGAAGCTGAAAGTGGGCGACCTGTCAATACAAATCTGTGGATACGAGCTAATAGACATGGATGCCAAGGATATATATATTTGGCTTCCTATGAACACCAGAGACTTCAACAGAGATACTCCTTGACCTAAAGCTTTTCATTGAATGTGTCCAATCTTTTGTTTAAACTGCATGTTTAAATATTTGATGTTATTTTTCTTAAAAAAAAACTTGCTTTAGAGCAATTGTTTTGGGAAGTGTGTGAGCTGGTCTGACCCGACCTGACATCTTAAGCATAACATGCAAGCATGGACAGGGACATCTGGGTCCTGACTCTTGCATCAAAATATATACATATATATATATATATATATATATATATATATATATATATATATATATATATATATATATATATATATATATATATACATAGGTTTATTTTGCATTTTCACAAAAATTAGCTGTGATGATAATATACCACGTAGGCATCTTCTACTGTGTCAAAATGGCAGAAACAAAAGCTTCCAATACAATGTTAGACAAAACAAAGTTTAAACCATTGATGCAGGCAATCTTTTCCTCCTGCACAATCCATGCAAAAACCTCCCTCAGTCCCTGTGCAATAGCCTCTCTGGTGTGCCCTTCGGGGGGGATGCAGTTTGCAGACTTCTCAATGTTAAGTCACCACTGCTATAATGAACTTTAAGGTTCATGTAAGGCTCTGTTGTAGAAAAAATATTCAGCTTTCTTCAGATCCTATGAGTTCTCCCCCCAAATTTGGTATACAGAACACGAAGCACAGCTTTTGAGAAACAATTGCACGAGGGGATTATATAACATTTGTTAAGGGTATTAATCATTTTCTTTGAACTCCCGTTGTGCGCAGCAGTGATGGGAACCCTGTCTTTTGCCAAGTAATAAGTGATGGCCTCCGTACTCTACTTGTGCCTCTGGGAGATTCACAGACACAGGGACACATTAAACAGTGTCTGTTCTGTTGGTTTGGGAAGTAATGAAAGAGAGGTGAGTAAAGAAACGAGACAATAGTTTACTTACTTGTACACTGTTTAATAATGACTGATCACGTCTATGAATAGTTAATCCAATAGGTTGTAAATGCTCTTTCCTCCATTTTGGTCCATCATCTTTGTTCTTGTAACTACTGTGTAATATGTTCTTTTGCCTTATTGCAATGTCCTAACGTATTGCATGTGGCTGCTGCCTGCAGCATTCCGCAGTAATCATGTGGCAGACCATGAGGGCATTATTCATTCACAGATGCGGGTAGATAGTAGCAGGACTTTAATGTTGGAGGTATTTTTATGTAAAAGTAATATGCAATATGCAATATGAACATGGGTGAATCACCCTTAACAGGCTTTATAAGAAGCTCTGTTGATGTGCTGAGCCAATTAGCACAACCCAATCAGTACATCACCTATAATGCTGCACATATTCATATTTGTCACACCTTACCCATGAGCAGCATCCTCAAAATGTGCAACTCTAACCAATGTAAGGTTCAAAGGATTTGCCTGTTCTCATAGAATTAGGGTTTCAATGTGTAACCTTCGATCAGTTTCACACTGTTTCCCCAAATGGATCCTGCCCGATCCCCTGTTGTGACAACAGCATGGCAAGAAATGGCCCTGAACCTAATGACGCAAGAGCTGGTCAGCCTTCAAGGACGCCTTAATACCAGGGATTAAAAGGCAGATTGAGCACACTCATAACAGCCTAACTGATCAAGCACAGTGAGCACACAACACTCATTCATACTCAACAGTGGACAGGGAAGGTGTTGCACTAAATATACTATGCAGTATCACTCCTTAAGAACACAAGGATAAATGTGTCAACAATGCCGTGAGCTTTCAATACTCATTCACTCTGAAGCAAGGAGGTCATTCAACTCAGATTCAGCCCTTCCCTCAACCAAAGTCTGTTGTTCCACGTTCACAGATCACTCACTTGCTTTATCAAAGTCAGAGCCAGCAATAAGGCTCTCTTCAAAGAGATCAACTGCAGGTGAATCTCTGCAATGGGCTCTTACGGCTCACAAGAAAGATAATCAGAGGAAGACAGGAAGCTCCCACTGAAGGCCAGATGGGTTGAACTGTTGGTGTTCCTGTAAAATTTGCCTAAATCGCCTATCCAAGTCATACCCAAAGTAAATTGCAAGCTGTACTTGAACCATTTGGACTAAATGTATGGTCTTGGTCTCTTTTGAAAGGTAACAGTTAGAATCACTTCAAGTGCTGTTGACATTGATTTATATAAGTTTGAACACTAAAGTATAAGGTTTTTATTTCCTCCTGAAATTGTTTTTGCAAACAGATGCCCGCAGATGAGTATAGCTGGGACTTATGAACTGGAAAACACAATGGGACAATAGCAAGAAGCCTTATCCAGTCCAAGTAGAAAGCAGATAACAATCCCACAGAAAATTAAATTAATATTTTACACATGTTTTTCTAATGGTATGTCTAGGTGTTTTGCCATTTGGAGACTGCAAAGTACCCAGAGTATTCATGATGTATATACTATATACCTATTAAAAAGGCTTATAGTCTTGCAAACGTATAGAGGTACTATTCATATTTACTACCAGTACTGCTGACACAGAGTAAATGAAGTATAAATGCATTTTCATGCTTATTCAATGACAAACAGCTAGATCTGTCCGAAGCAGTTTACTCATCATGAAGTCTGCCCCTGTTCTGCATATCTCCACCCCCTCATCCTGCATAATGTTTTTTGCGCCATTTCATTGGCTTCACGAAACGTCTGTCATCCGAGCGCCCGGATGTGCGCGACTCGGCCCATATATGGAGGAAGAGGGGCAGACATTTTTCTTCAACGTGGACTCTCGTTGGCTAGTGTAGTCTGTGAGGAGGACATTAAGCTCCTATTGGTTCAAGTGGGATGTCAATCAAAAGGTTAGAGTTCAGCGGGCATGTCAATATCAAGTTTTCAGTGCTCACATGAAAACTTGATTTGCGAGTGAAAATACAGAAACATTGTGTCATATCTGCCAGCTGATATGAAATGATGCAACACAAGTTTGTGGATATTTATGGATGTAATTAAAAATATATATATTTATTTACTTTTGTTGAACCTGAATTGTCTTGGCATACATACTTATCTTATGTATCTATTAGGTTAGCAATGATTTCATGAGTAAATGCATGGTCTTGGTCTATTTTGAAAGGCAACACTCTGAAGCCCCCAACATCATGTGTTTTGGACTAAATCTTGTTACGTCGTAAAAAGGTCCAGGCGATCCAATCCTGTATCTTTTTTTTAATCCTTTAGCTCAAAGTAAGGCTCTGCAATGAACTGTCTGGATCAATTTACATTTGGCATGAAACATTGACAACCTAAGATATAGGTGGTATACTGGGACTTTATCACCACTGCACCTTGAGCTGAAATGAATGAAATCCCTTGGTTGTGGCTTGAGGGCCTGAAAAACAATCTGGACCTCAGAGGTGACAGCCCATGGATAAATAATGTAAATACCAGGAGACAACATTTTATTGAAGTTTTTGTGTGTGAGGAGACTATGAATGACAATAGTGAGGAACCCTGTGCCATCGGATAAATTGCTGTCACTGCACAGTGTATGAAAGGCCTTGAGTGACATTTGTCTGTGAGACTGACTAGCATTCCAAATTAAGCATATAACCTTTCTGAAATGAAAATCAAGCATGCATCATTGAGCATCTCAAACACTAAACCGTTAAACCACAACATAATACGGCAGTATTGTTATTTACACATGAGTGAATGGATTATTTGTTAAAGTAGAGTCCTAGTCGTCAACCCCGTAAGGTCCATTTGCAGTCCCATTTTTCTTTTCTAAAAAGGTGCTGTGCACACGTCTGCAGAGTCTAGAGCCAATAAGTCTACCCACTGTTTGTGTGGCCAATAAGGACATATTTCACATCATAATCGTGGCTCCCCGTCACACATGATCAAATGCTGGTCTGAATTGTTTTTGATTAGTCAGATAAAAGAGAAGAATTTCCTCACTTTGTCTGCCGCTGTAGCTTTTGTTCAATGTAAATAAGTGTTCACAGATTAGATAGCAGCGACAGACACTATATACTACAATTTGAAAAAGAATGAGCACCCAGATTCACACCGAGATTCAGAGAACTTCTTTTCAGTGATGTACAAATAATGAAACGTAATACAATTGTGATGGCGACAGAGGCTTGATTTCACAATAAGTAACATCAGCTGTCAAACTCACTTTGTTTGAGGTCTGTGGGTGTCTATTTTTAAAGAGAAATTTATGAGAGAATAGCTATGCCCAAAGCACAATAGCCACTGTGGACACCAGCCACTAAGTCGGATGTTACTTCGAGGCAAAGCAATAAGTTGCCAATAAGTTATTTGATATGTGCTTTACAACAGTATGTAATGTTGAGGTATGTCACACAGTGCAAAACACAACATTTCTGTTCATCATTTGATATGTGGTTTTAAATTAGACTGAGTTTCGTGATGGGCCTTTAGAAGTCTAAATAACATCCTAGAATGCTAAATAAATAAGAAATATGATGCAAACCTATACGGACAAAGGTAACAACTTAACACCAAGTGTGAAGTAAGATAGTGTAGTGGATGTCAACTGTGTGAATATAAATTGGCATTAGAATGTATCACAGATCTCCACATTGAAATTAATTTCTTCTTTGATACAATCTTAATAAGGTAGTCAAATCTGTCGCAAATATTCCAATCACAAATTCAAGCACATTTTTAAATACAAATGTAGTACTATGCATAACCTTCTATGAAAGAGCGTGTGCGTTGAACCATTTGTCATAGCACTCCGTTTGGAGGAAAAATTCTATTAGACATGAAGAAATGTAAAAATGTGAAGCATGACCTGTATTTTAAGTTTTCCACATCACTCTTCAGTTTGGCTTAACATGATAACATGGCATTTTGTCACTGGCCACGGAAAGCACTCATCATTAACTGTGCTTTTATTGAAATAAACGTTGCTCTGCTGATGTTAATGAACTCCAAATGTTGTGAATGAGCTTGCACAGATTAGAGATTCATCAAGCAAACAGTTGACACACAAATGTTTCTCCATCTGTCCGTAGGGCTGATAAATACAGCATTTACATATGATAATTTTATATGTACTGCATTTACAGACGTGCATTATCACTTTGATAAATGGGTTCCGTTATAATTAATCTCAGTGATTAACTTTAATTATAAGAGGAACTGCATGGCCTGACTTAATTTTTCATGAATGTTCAAAACTGGGTACAACACTAATAGGGAATAGTGCACTGCTGCACTAGTTGTATCAAGTCCTTTCGTATTTAGTCTCATCCTTTGGAGATAGCTGAACAATATGATTCACAGTGCAGAGTCTAATCAACACGTTTTCTCTCTCCTTTTCCCCAGACGAGCCCCAACAAAAGCTTCAGAAGACACAGTTTCAAACAAGAAAGGCTGTATCGTTCTATAGTAGCTCATTACAGCCAAAGATCCCACTCACCAATCAATTCTGATGGTCACCTTCAATACTTAAAAAAACCCTCTGGTGAAAATTATTCAGTGTACATTTGTATTGAAAAATATATAAGGGACAATTGAAGGATCCATCTAGATGAATTCCTCAGTAATTATACTGGAACACTTATTTTTATACTGCTATTTTTGTTGAATAGGGATCTGGCTTAGTTAGGGAAGCTGTTCTGATGCCAGGTTACATGAAGTCATTTCCCTTTTTTTAAAAGAATGTAACACAATGATGATTCAAGTGTATTGAGGTGTGCATTGAGCATCAATGTGACTAATTTTACACCTCCATACTAGCATTTAGGATAAATAATTCATACACTTAATTTGCAGGCATGAAATGCTCACACACACTAACAACATCAGCCTTGCTGAAAAGTGTAATCAGACGGGAAGCTTTTAAAAAACCTCACTCAAGCCTTTTCTCAGTTATTTTCAACAGATAAATGTAGCAGGTTTTGATGCCTGATGCACTTTGCGGTGGAGAGCAATTTGTCAACACTCCAAGTTAATCATCTCAAGTTTAACCATACCTTTTCACACTGAGTGTTAGTTCTCTGGAGTCATGAGAAAGTTATACAAACTGAAAAGATAGATGTTAAATGCCTCATTATAATACTAACATGTGCAGTCTTGTACTTCATGAATGGCCTGCCTTAGTGTCAAGTGTTCAATATATATATATATATATATATATATATATATATATATATATATATATATATATATATATTGACTTTGAAATATATTTCTTTATTGGATTTTATATTAATATGAAATCCAGTAGAGTGGTTTATTTAAAGCAGTAATTACTGACATTTTCTTACTTTTAGGAACAAACAATGACCATTAAAAATCACTAGTATCTCCAGGACATACTGTATCAAGGAGACAGAAAGAAAACAATGGCAAGGCATCGAGGTGTCAGGATAGGAACAACATGATTAAAGGTCTTGACCATTGGTAGCTTTCTGGTGCCCCAAGAAAAAGAGAGTAAGGAAATAAGTTCCAACTTCTCAGGCAGTCTCTGAAAGTGAGGTGATTTAACTTAGGGTAGGCTAGTAGCTAACATATATTGCTTTAAAATAAACTGCCTATACCTGGGGATAAAAGTACAGTTCACATAGAGCTTTAGACTAAAGCTCAAAAACTGGAGTTCAGCCTGTTTCTTCTATTTAAGACTCTTTTGCTCAAAGACTGCAATCACATTTTACCTAGTGGGCAGCTGTCAGTATTTTGCGTAGTATCTTGACACAGAAGTGAATATTAAATATGACATATTATAAGCTAAGAACGTTACGTCATGTGACTCAGTGGCGTAGCGACATACCGCCGTCAGTTTCACATAGGATACAAACACAGGTCCCCTGATTAAAAGTTATGTGTTGGTTTGATCCATCCACCACTCTTCCCTTCCGCCCTCAGCGGGTTTCAAGGTCTCTGTACTATGTCCGTGGCTCTGACTGTCCAATAATGAAGCGTATGGGTTAGTTGAAAGCCTGGCGCGTCTCATTCAGACATTAAAGGCTGCCTCGTATGTCGGTATCAAGAAGCCGAGGGCCACTGCCCAAGCGGCCGTGCTTGACACCCTGGGAGTGAGACCAAGCTGCATACCGGGTTAGATGTCTTCCCCTTCCCCCATTAATCTGAACAGGCATATGCGGCTCGTAAGGAATGGATAGTTGGAAATGATAAATGGAGTCTGACATCATAGCTCCATGCTTTCTCCTTTCTTTGCTGTCTGTTTAGGTTTTCTAAGTTTTCCTCTTACATCTATACCAGCTACACTATTAAATTACGTTGTCAAACATTGTGTTGCCTTGTAATGAGACCCATGTAACACTCACTGCTCAGTTGTTCTCCGTGCCCTTGGGACACTTGCACTTAGCATTTGTTTATGAAAAAAAAGAATCATGTCTGGTCCCACCCTTACCTTTTTGCAAAAGTGGTAAATTATAGAAATAGGATTGTATTTTTAACTGATTCAAAAAGCTAAAGATCTCAAACATAACAGTAACGATGGAAATGTGATACTAACTTGTAACTAGTAACCCTCAAGAGAGGTTTTTGTTTTACGTCCACTTACAGCCGTGATCTCTCGTGCCTCCAGTGAAACTTCAAAGAGGCTTGAATTGTAGCTGACCATAAACTGTGGGTGGTTGGTAGACATAAGGGAGGTGCTGCCTTCCATAGAGATACAACATGTTTGACAGTCAGTGACTGGAATTGCATTATGCAAATATGTAATGTATGCAATGTATAAACTCCATATGTTTCCTGAAATACCTTCTACAGCTGATCGGAGACTCGCATTGAAATCAAAAGTCAGTAAATGTGATAATGTCCTTGTAATGCATTTTCACTCGGCTAGAAAAATGCTGATGCAAGATTATTTTTTGTTGCCAAGCTGATGGCTGTTGACGGGTTTCTTGGATACAGATATAAAAGGGTAAATAAGTGATACCGAAGAGATACCTGACAATATCATACCTAATAAATCAGAACTAATAATTGAAGTGATGGATTGTGCTTTTTTGGAACTGATTAGCCAATTACAATGCAATATCATAACTTGGGAAGTGGTGGATAACTTGAAACCTGACACAATTCTATGTTTTTACAGCAGACAAAGATGGAGAAACTGGTTCTATTGTACAGCGGGTACCAGCTGTTGTCAGTCTCATTTGGTTTAAGTAAATTCAGAATACTACAATGTAATACAAAGTGCTGCAGCATCACTGTTAAATACAATTAATGCCAAAAGATCATATCTTGTTGGACCATTAAGAATAAATAAACTTAACATTGTGTAAGCAACATCCTCTAACCTAAAGTTTAGTGTGCTCTACTACTGTGCACAAGACATCCTTAAAAACTTTACAAGTTTGACGGCAGCAATATAACTCATGCATGATGGATAGGCGCCGTAGATTTTATCAAATAAGGTGATGATTTTTTCAGAAACTGTGCCTTCTGCAATTCAACATAAATGATTTGTATTGCACCTTAATGAGAGAGCTCTGAAGCACCAAAGGCCAAATTGTTTGGCTTAAATATAATCTTATACAGGTCAGGCCTTGCCTCGACTCTTAGGTCAGATTTAAATCAGTCAGAACTTACCTTTTCATAAAATAGAGCTTAATACAAACCATCAAAATCTATTTAATTTGTGCATACAAGGTCTGGTCCATTATTTGCCTTCATCAATTCCCGCTGTCTTAAGTTATACTAGATGGGCTTATTTGAATTTAATAACCAAACACTAATATTCTCCCCTATAAAATCGGCAGCATATTATGTAAAAGGCTCCAGGGAGCACATTGCAGTGTGAGTTGCTTTCCCTGAAATGGTGGAACGCTTAGAAGGTGCTAATTTTCTTTCCCTAGAGGTAAAGAGGCCAGCAATCCTTTACCTTCATTATAGAGCAGATGCAATGATGAACTCCTTGTCTTAGAGGCAAGTCATTTAACCTTCTCTTACCCCAGCCACGCCGTTTGTCACCACACAGTCATGCCATGGCGATGGCAGCGGAGCGCTAGAGGGATGAATGTCATACGAAAGTCAATGGACAGAAAAGAATTAAGATGGCAGTTCAAGACGAATTTTCTACAATGGAGCTTGTGATTAGAAGGCCATACAAAGCGCATGACGACAGGGGACTTAATCACATTGAAAATACAGTAGAAGATGACGAAGAGAAAGCAATGGAAGAGAAAGAAAAAAAGAGAGAAAAAATTGAAGTTCCTAGCTCATAATGACATAGATATAAATTCAGGATGAACACTGACAATTAGATAGCAAAGCACGTTTCCACTTTCTCACTCACAGCTCTCATGTTTGATGGCGCTGAAACCCAGCTCCTGGTGTGAAAATGAATGTCAACCACCACGAACGCTGCACCCGCAATGGTCGGTCGCTTGAATGAATTTATTGTTAAGTGCAGGAAGAACGATATTTTCCCCGACTTCCTTAATTACCACTGCATAATACACCAACAAGCATTATGCGCTACAATGCTAAACATGAAAGAGATCACGGAGGTTGCAACGAAGATCGTCTATTCGAGCGAGAGCTCTTCAAAGACAGCTGTTCTACACACTGATGTGAGATGGCTTATAGAGCTCTGTCCAGAGATAAAGGAGTTTCTCATGTAGTTAAACATGCAGAATACAACCACCTTTCTGCATTACAATTTAAAACGTGTGTAAATTGTGTTCCCTGAAGGAGGGAGCAGCAATACGTGGGACTGCAATAGTCCCACGTAAGTCATTTTGATTTACTTTTAAACCCTTAAACTTTAATTGTCGGGTAGGATGGACTATTGTTTTTACTTTTGGACTTTAAATGTCAGTTATTTTGCACTTTCAGAGGCTTGATTGCTATTTTGAGTTACTTTTAAAACTTTCTTTACTTTTTCTTTACTTTTAAAGCATATTTGCACTTTCATTTGTATTACTAATTAATTGATTTGTTATAATGGTGTTCTGATCTTGTTACTCAAATACATTTGAAGTTCAAATTCCAACATTTTGAGTCATTTTAATTGGAAATAGTCATTAGATTAGTCGACTAATCGAAAAAATAGTCGATAGATTAGTCAATATGAAAATAATCGTTAGTTGCAGCCCGAGTGATATGTTGCAGCAAAGTGCTGTCCCATTCAGAGGGCGACACCAGGTCAAGCCCTCACAGCCTCTCACACTCAACTACTTAACTTGCCAATATGGCACCGGTTGCAACACGTCCGGTACCTACCAGACCGAAACGCAACGCAAATTTCGGTGCTTCCATTCGGTGCCTGAGCTGATTTAAATATATATTTTGTACAGTACTGTGTAATGTTGCACGGTATATAGATACAAAAAAGGTAGCGTGGTACCCATACATTAAAAACGATAAGATTTTCATGTATCAATACTATTAAAATAGCGCGGATCAGAGCGCACTCGCTGCTCCGTCTCTCTCGTCGTACGCCTGCATGCAGAACGGGGCTCAAGGGGGCGGGGCTTCCAGCAGTCACACACCATACGCAGCGAGCACACACAGAGATCGCTGGAGACACGAGCACGAGCTTTTGAACGTCCGTCCTCGGCTTGCTGGAACAAATCTCTCCCAGTTGATATTAATGATGACGTGTAGTCCAGTAAAGCAGCAGTTTGTAGAATCCAACAGTTTCTGAGTTCTGTTGCACACAATCAGTCCCAATCAGGCCACCTGATGCTTGTGTCTGTTCTTTTTTTTAAATATATATAGTTTATAGTTTGAAGTTAAAAGGTTTGAAGCTGTAGTTTGAAGTCAAGTGTTTGGTATGTATTTATTTATTTATAGTATACTTTAAACAATTAATATATTGTACAATTGTATATTGTTCAATTTGAAGAAAAAAAATTGCCATGGCAATAAAAAAGTATCGGTTCAGGCACCGTTTAGGCACCGGTATCGTTTTAGCACCGGTATTGGAAAAAACCCAAACGATACCCATCCCTGCTTAACAGGTGACGTCAGTAAATCCTTGAGGATTTAGGGTTTGAGGCCTGAGGGGGGGACAATGGGATTGGGCCTATGTCGCGCTACGTACCACTTCAGTATCAGTTTTGGATATGCAAGGCTGCCTGTAGTGGCCATAGTAATTATGACTGGAGTAAATGATCAGTTCAGTTGCTGTATTATAAAAACACGACAAGGTCCTAGTCGAGGGGAGGTTGGGTTAGATGGATCACTAGTCAAATAAACACAGGACTTTCACACAGGAAGCCACTGTGTGTCTCCCATGAAACCATCTTACTTTCCGTGAAACTGACTTATTTTACTATTATGTAACATACTTATTAACACACTTAATTTATGTCATGTACATAACATTTTAAACTTACATTATGTCCTCAACTTACATCATGTATGTAACATACTTAACTTAAGTATAGTAGGTAACTTAGGTTACGTAACAAACGTAATTATTGTAACCCAAACCCGATCTTTTCCTCAACTTAACCCTTATGCTGTGTTTGCTTCAGTTTGGTCGCGTGAGTGAAACAAGGTTGTTCACACCAAACGCGACAAAGACAAATCGCGCCGCGACAAAGGGGTTTATTGTCGTCGCTTCTCTCCGTGAAAAATAGTTATCTTTTCCGGCATCGACTATGGAATAAATAACCACTAGTTCTGCTTTATACTTGTTGTGGAAGTCCCAAGCATGTCGGAACATGAAACGCCCTCGTGTTTGGGTTCATAACATCATCCATAGCCGCACACAGCTCGTGAATTTCACCGACTCCTGCAGGAACTGCGTCTGGCTTATCTAAGTAAAACAGATACCGCTTCCTTCATCCACCATGGAAATAACCACTATTTCTGCTTTATACTTGTGTAAACTCCACATACATCGAAACATCAAAATCCATGGTGTCTGGGTTCATAATATTATCCGTAGTCCCACAACAGCGTCTGAATGACAGCGTTACTTCAGGCAGACCAGCAGCAGTTTGATTCAGCGATGGCAAGACGGCGGTGGTGACGGGCGGATCTTCTCAACGCTGATTGGCTGACGCAACTATTACTCGCGCGATTTTGTCGCCGGAGTTGGGAAATGTCAACTCTTGTCGCGTCCTTCGCTCTGTTCGCCCCGCGTCAAATGTTCTGTTCGCGCTGCCTGCCGGAAATGTCGCGCCTTCGCAACCTGTCGCGTCTGTAAATTGACATTGCATTTAATCTGGTCGCACGAAAAAATCGTGTCGCGTCTGGTGTGAACACATCATTCGTTTTTTTTGACTAAACCTAACCAAGTAGTAAAATACTTAACTTATGCCTCTTACATGACATAATAATGTCGTTGTCGTTGAAGTCTGACAACACTGCACACTAAAAAATGTCACTTAAGAATTCTGACCAAGCATTCATTTGTGATAAGTTGGGTTGTTATGTTATGGCTATGAATATGTTCATTTAGACCTGATAAATCCTATTTTTTTCCATCACCTGAAAGAGCCTCGTATGGTAGTTTATCACAGGCCATACATATAGAGACAGACAACCACGCTAACGTGCAAACTTCACATAGAAGGACCGCCCGGGAACGAGGACCGAACCCGGGACCCTCTTGCTGTGAGGTGACAATGCTAAGGACTGCACCAGAGTAAAAAAATGCATATCTGCTGGTCAATGTGTTTGCTTCATGCTTGTTTTACTTGTAACCAAGTTTGTAGAGACTCGTTCTGGGGGATGGACAGAAATGGAAAACAGTTCATATATGCACAAAGCAAAGGGAAAGAGACTTTTATCATTACTTTTTTTGAAAGACCAGAGGCTTTTTTGCACCTGTATATAACATTTTGAGATTTTGAGAAGGGCAGTATCAGCAACAAGCAATTATCAGTGCATTCAGTCAGCGAGAGTAGATATGAGAGAATGAACACATTAATCATTGTTGTCATAACTTGCACTAGTATTAGTCCAGTACAGTATGTGGGTTGCATTAATGTGATTGGGACTGCACGTGTAAAAAGGGCTACACAATGTAATGACCGGGTCCACCAGAGAAGCGGTGCATCTTTGTAGGTGTGCATTAACAGGTTGTTCTGTTATCACAAAAATAATGTGCAAGAGAAGAACGGAGAAAAAGAGCGAAGGAGAGTGCAGAAAGGTCACATTGTGAAACAACTGTTGCATTATTTACCATGATAATGATGATGCAAGAGGATGAGCTGGAAAACACTGGTGGAGAATACCCATGCTGAGGACCTCAGCCCACTCAACTCACAGCCTGGAACATGAGACAACTGGATTGGGATCAGTAGTTCTGCGAAAGAGTTAAAGAGAGGCTTCGGGCTATACTTTAAAGAGAAACCAAAGTGTTGTCTGAAGTCATTCCAAACAGGCAGGGTGTTTTGATATGTAATCTTATGAGTGTATTTATTGTATTTTCATCCATCTCTCTCCCATATCGTTTCTATACAATTGTAATTATTACATGAAAACAGGTGAACATGATGTTATTTGTTTTCCTGGGATGACTGGACAGAAACAGTGGAAGTAAATGCAAACACATGATTCAGCCTTTTTGACTAAACTGATTATTTAACTAACATGAACTATTTAAGAGGTTCTACATTTTTGATCAGAGTAACTCAATAAAAAAATATTATAATAATATAGCCAATCAAGAGTGATTTGTCTTCGTTTTGGAAGGGTGTCTACAGACAAATGATGTCAAAAGAAAAAGTGTCGTTCTCGATGGACACAATTGGTATTAAGTCTTTTTTTTCTTTAAAGGAAGACTTTCTGACATGTCACAGCAGGAAAACACAGGAGAAATACAATTGATGATAACTGCTTCAGTTTCATGGGGCTGATTTTGTGCATGAGGCTTGAATAAAACTGAGACATGATCGATTTTATTAGTAACACCTGTGTTAAAGTGTTTGCTTTGAAAAGGGTCTACAAGGCTTAATGTGAACTTCAAATCATCCTTTTGATGCTGGAAAGACTTTAAATCGACTCAAATTAATCTTTGAAAACCTCCCACTCCTACTCCCACTCATTGGGTGTTTTCATTTAGGTCAACACTTCAGTATAACATTGCTCTTTCAAAGCTTTATCACAAAACAGTGGTCATTTGATCAAGGGCGTAGGTTTGGTCTCAGCATTGGTAGGGACCCCCCTTTTTCCACCACAAAAATGTGTCTGGAGCCGCAAAAGCTATTTAAAATCACAGCTTATAAAGTTGTATATATGGTCATATTATATATACACAAACTATAGTTTGTTGTATTTATGAAATCATAGAACAAAAATAAAGACAATTATTGGCATTGTATTGGTATTTTACCTGTTAACTATAATTATCAAACTAGACAAAACTATACGGAGCCAAAATCCTATTAATATTTGTGGCTGATCTGGTAGGGTGCTTGTCCTTGAACTGTAAAGTAGCAGGTTCAATCCCCATGTGAGGTTTATATTTTAAACGCATATCTTTTGCTATGTTTACACTAAGCGTCCACACTACGCCGGACTTTTAGAGCATCGCAAACGGAGGAGAACGGATCCTCAACCTGCACTGCATTTCTTTCTGCATTCTTTCAAGAATCACGTAGTGTTTCTGACTCGCCACTTCAGCCAATTAAATGACATCATCTTGTTTCGCAGGTTCGAAGGTGCATTGGAAAACGTGAAAATGTTTTTTTCTCTCTTCTGGGCGACGAACATAGTATAGATAATAATACAAATACGTGTTCAAATATATTGTGCAAGATATTTTTTTCGTATTGGTGGGGACAAATGTGTCTTTCTCAAACTTTGGTCGTGACTAGTCCCTATGGACCTATGCAAACCTACGCCCTTGCATTTGATACATTCATGTTCCAAGAAAACATAATACAACTGGTGCAACCAGGTATACTAGATTAGAGCGACAAAGACCTTAGAAAGTTGTAAATCCGGACATCAAATTACAAAGGACAGCCCACACTTAAAAAATATATTTCGTTAATTATACAAAAACATGTAGATGAAGATTATGCATACACTCAAGCTGAAGCTGTCATGCCAAATCTATCGTCTGGTTGATGTCACTAAGACAAACTCAATCCTGTACAATGTGTGTTATTTCTTTTCTACACTTTATGCATGACTGCGCCTATTATCCATTACTTGTGGCTGAACATGAATCTGCCATTTGTCATGGTAACCTGGATAAATTGGTTTTCTGCCCATTTTAAAACAATTCATCATCAATTTCTTCATTCTCAGATCTTGGATAACCACCCCAAGATGGAAGGTCCTTTGAAGAAGAAATTGAAGAAGAATATAAATGTCTTCTTAAAAAGATTAAAATAAAACTTAATTGATCCATGCAACACAAGTAAAGTAAGAAACACAGAAGTCAGGGATATCTATTTTATATCATATATCTCCTATAACTCGGACAGCCTAAAGTGGTTGACCTAGCAGCCCTGATAGCAACAGCTCAACATGTTCTAGGATGCTATTTTAACTTGTATTGTGTAATTAATATGTATATGCTGGAGGGAAGGTCACTCCTTTTTATAATTCAGGAGGGGCCATGAAAAACTCTTACTTAAGGTAGGTTCATTAAAATGTAATTAGATCTCAATCCCTACAGGTATTACGAAAAGATTATTAACATTCTCATACTGCCAGATGTTTTATTTCACAAATAGTGACAAATAGCTCAAAAAAATGTGATGCTGTGATGTATCTGATCCAAACCATATGTGTCGGTTGTAATTGGATGCACCGGATGCCTGTAAGTCATACATTTACATGAGCTTGGTGCAGGGCTTTGTCTTTATAACGAGCCTGTCCTCAACAGAAAATAATGACAGCATTGGTCGCCTGCCCAAAAACGTGCAAATGATACCAAGCAACCTCTTGTGCGCAAAGCCAAAAAAAGTATGACATTATGATACTGGAATCATTGGGATGGAGATCTGTCATGACTTTATCACTGAAGACCAATGTTTGCTGCATGTCTCCAAAAGTAGCTTCAGGCATTGTTAGTTTCAATAACGCACACATATCTCTAATCTTAAATTGGTAGTTTTAATTGATTAAATTTAAAACCAATCGATTTGTTGTCACTTTGGGGAAGCGCAACTATCAATAAAAAAAAACTGGATATATTACCCTCTTCATTTGATATGACAATCGTGGTAGAAAACAGTCCTACAATCACTTTCGTTCTCACTCTGTTTTGATCTCCACCATCTCCTGTGGCAAATATTTGGCTCTTTGGCTGTTAAATGCTCCACTACTTTCAGTCAGGTGGACAGGTAACATATAGTAGGTTTGGCTTGGGACCAAGCAATGAGCTGAAATATGCCATAACGCTCCAAAAGAGAGAAGAACTACGGAAGTGTTAATTCACTGTGCATACACCACTACGAGCTAACCCTTTCACATTACACAAAGTCCTTTGATCTTTTCTTAATATAAAAATATTGTTTGTAGTAGCTTCAGCCAATCCTAAAACACAAGATGCCAGGTCGGAAAACAATTATTCGAGTCATTTCCGATAGTGTCAATCCTCCCATTTCACCATTTATGAATTCATAAACTAATAATGTTCATAATAATTGTAATTTGGTGACATGCATGTGCCTGCATGAGGAAGAGTATTTTAAGTATGTCCTCAATGATATCTATTTTTGTCAAGTCAATTACAAAGCATACAATCTGTATGGTACACGACACCCTTTATCCCACTCAATTCAGATAAAGAAAAACGTATAGCATTCTTGTGTATTGTATATAAATAATAAGGCTTGCAGTCAGTTCATAGAAAATAGTAGGTCTCACAATATTGACGTCAGAAGAAAAAATATAAAAGCTCAAAGCAGAAATGTTATGTTGCTGATCAGTCTGTTTGATATGGACAAGTGATGCTAGAGCTATTTTTTTTAATGTTTTTTTTGCCCAAGTCTAATTGGGTTAATTAATCTCACTGCAGATCTGGAACATAATAAGATTAAACATTACCAATGGTTGTGGACTTACATTTCAGTCCCAAGCGGTCTGTTTATTTTCAATTTTATTTTCAATTAGGTCTGAAAAATGTTCTGGCAGAGTGCGGGGGAGCAACAGCACCTCTCTGAAAGCCTGCCATGGCCTGCTGCTCATGTTCACACTGCTTTTCTGTGGCGACTCCTACTTCCTAAGCCTTACCTCCCTATACAAACACAAGCACAACAATGGTAAATTCGGATACCATGTGAGAGTTCAGTGAAAGGTACTGTGTTTTTTTTTCGTAAGGCCATCTAATCCCAGTATGATTCAATGCAAAAAAGGTATCACGCATTACTACTGCAGTTAAATATTTAACATTTATTCCAAAACTTTGACATAATAAGGACATCTTATTATTACAATTCAGCATATAATGATTATTACAATTCAGTATATTATGATTATATATATAATGTTGCATACCCCTCCGAAAGACAGTCCTGCACTTGATTTCCCAAAACCAACGTAAGAGCTGTGTACAAAGGCACAAAAACGATACTTATGTTTGCATTAATAGCGCACGCGCGCGCACACACACACACACACACACACACACACACACACACACACACACACACACAGAGCCAACACTAACTGCAATTTTGTCAAAACATACAGTTATTACAACTTTAACTAACCTTGTGCCGCGGAGTGCTAATACCATTACTGTTTCTAATTTGTATAAATAAATTACCATATTTTCCGTAGCTTTTGACATACAATGAGACTTCCTTTATATCGTCGTGAGCCACCTTCAAAATACAAGCGTCTCATCTTAACGCAGGTAAAACACATGAACAAAAACAACAACATTGATTGACAAACAGTTTGTAAAGCCAAAACAAATTGGGTAACTTGTTTACATATCATATACCGACAGCATGCCTTCCAACATCTCGTTTTGTGCCGTCTTTAATGTGTCTTTAAAAACGTTGTCTGTTATGGTGCTCCGCAGCACTCGTCATGCAGTGAGTCTCGTCGTCATGCAAGGCCAACTCAAAAGCCCCACAAAACTTCACACAATCAATTGTTTTGGATAAAATGTGCCCGTTTTTATCCACCTCATTCTGTTTCTTCGCAACAGCACAGAGTCGGTGGGTAGCGATGTTGACTTAGCTTGATATGCTAGCTTAGTAGCTTTCATCCATCTATTATCAGCCGCTTATCAGGGGTCGGGTCGCGACGCAGTAGCAGCAGGTTCAGCAGGCCGACCCAGGCTTCCCTCTCACCCGCAACACTTTCCAGCTCATTCTGGGGGATCCCAAGTGTTCCCAGTCCAGCCAGGAGATATAATCCCTCCAGCGTGTCCTGGGTCTTCCCTGGGGTCTCCTACCAGTTGGACATGCCTGCTTAGTAGCTTGACGGAGCTATATCCATGCATGTCCTCCTGGTGTTCTCATGTTTTCTTAATTTTTCCGACGTGCTTCATGTCCCTTAGTCCCGTATTTGTCCATGCTGGATCGGTCCAGGTAGATTTTAAAAAAAGCAAGCCCTTTTTTAGGGGCGCTGATTGGATAAATTGTTTGTCATTCATTTATATCTTTAATCAGTGATTGGCTAAACTGCGTATTAGACCCGTCTTTCTTGGGCCAAATCGATCTGGCTCTACGACGTGCACTAGCAGCAGAGACATGCATGAGCAGAGAAGACAAGCAGGAAAGCATATATTTTGCGCAGATATCCTATTTTACAAATATTACTGGGTATATTTCCTAGGTCAAAAACACAAATATTGACAATTTGTATAATTTATTAATATTATTATAATTCATAATATTATTATTATTATATTATTTTTTGGTGGCTGAAGATGGGTGGCACTATTGGCCGGTCGCCACTGCTGATTAATGTTTGGCAAGAAATCAGGTCTTTACAGATAAACCCCGCCCACATGTACTGCATCTTTTCTTTTAAATAAAGACAGACTTTACAGAAGAAAAGTATAATGTATACGTATATTTATAGCTATCTATATATGCTCATGGATGCTATAGCTAACATACATGTTTGTGAAACACAGAAACAATGTTTTTCATGTTATAAGAAACATTTCTTTTTATACAATATAGTATTTATCTTGTTATATTGAGAAAAGTTTCAAGGTCCATGTTATTGTTATCACATACAACTCATGTTTGAATAAGGAACAGGTGTGCGGAAAACAGATACATTTCAGGAAATGTGGCTCATTTACAGGATTTGATTAATGACAGGGTGAGATTCAGCTGTTGTCGAGCACAGTGGATGATATTGTGATAAGTATGCATACACAAAGAAGGATTTTAAAATGCATGGGTCTGTACAGAAGGAAAAATAAATCAGACCCTCTGGTCAGATCTCATCGATCAGATGGAGGGGCATGCAGGCGCCACAGTGTGTCACAGTAATTATGCCCGCCACAGTGAACCGTAAATATTTTTACACTTCTCAATGGTTGGTGTCCTCGGTGTCTGGCTGGGCGATTTTATCTCCGCTGACGAGGAACGAACGCCCTGTGGGACCTCTCCCCACGCTGCCTGCCACCCCGCCAGGGGCACCTTCATCCCTGGGCTTTTCAAGCTGACCTAGAGCCGGTTGTGGCCATTGCCATGGAGGAAATGTGCCCAGCGAGGGCCAGCGAGCACTTGGGAGAAAAAGGGGGAGGCGGGGAGGGGGGGGGTCCTTTTACAAAAAAAAGAGCTGCCCTACCTGTCGAGAAGTGTAAAACTAGTGTTGTTTCATTATGAAACTGTGGCAGGTTAATAATTGGAAAACGCTGGAGCCCTTCAGCTGATCAATGAGAAATGACGCTACCGGGGTTGCCTTATTCTTCCTTCAGTACCACCCTGTGCAGTTTTGAATATTTCTTAGAATATGCACACCTGCCATAATATGATCCACCGTGCTCAATAACAGTAAAATCTCATCATGTCTCAACCCAAGCATGAAGCTGTTACGTTTTTGAGTGTAGGCAGCAGGAGAAGGACCCAAAAGACGGGAGTTGAGGAGGCAGCAGGAACAATTCAATAATTTGGTTGAAATGGCTTCCGAGGCAGTGAGGGGAAGTTGGAATAGGAGAGCAAGAGGTCAGGTGACGGCAGAGCTAACAAGGGACATGTGAAACTAATAGGGGCGGGGAACACAATCAAAACTGGCAGGAAAACATACAGAGGCAGGAAAAGAGATGAGAGGAGAGTAACAAAATATAACATGAAACACTAATATAAATGAATGAAATGACATGAAAGAAGTAAAAACATGATGTGGGAGCAGGTCAGATTATGACGGAATTATAACTTAATCAAATCGGGAAATGAGCCAAATTCCTCACTTTACAAACGTTTCACGTTTAAAGTTATACGTATATAATATATACGTATATATATTTATCACGTGAAACAAGTTGATTGTGCTAGGAAAAACACAAACTCACTGAATCTTGCTGCCTTTTAAAATATCTAGCAGACCAAGGTTGATGTAATACTTGTTGCTGAGGTGCAGAAGTGAACATATTTTGCTGATGGCTTCAATGTCTATCTGACCCAGCTTAACCGGTTCTCAGTGAACGATCTCTAGAACTTCATCTGAAAGCATTTAATTTTCACTTCAATTTATCTTGACTGGAATAATTGTGTTTACTCACGAAGCATCGTGTCAGAAGTGCGAGGCAGGAGTTCCACGAATGATAGCATCTGGTAATATGCATTGCATGTTAACATTGTCGACCATTCATCAGGAATGATGACTTTAATAATTTAAACTGAGACAGTTATTGAAACAAAATAAAAAACAAAGCTGAATAAAAGTGAGCCACTGCAGGGTGTTTCAGATAAACGCAGTTTCATTTCAGTTCAGTTTCAATAAAAAGTTTTTTCCAAAGCAGAAGATGAAAATAGTCCACAGGTAGATGGAAAATACTGAAAAAAAATAAGAAAGACAGAACACAACCTTGATAACATCAGACACATCATTAATGTGATTGTTCTTGGATTACAGCAATATTTTACCAAAGTGATTTACTCAGAAAGAATAACAATGTTGAGCCTGAATTAGCTCACAGAACATTGCCAGCCAAATATAACAAAGTGCACAAATCTGTAGACGCACATGCAACCGAATCCAAGGCAAAGAGGAAATCATTGAAAGTGTGATGCTTGGCCTCGCTCAACCTCTATTGATCTGCTCCCTCGATGAGTGCAAGGTGAAGGACACAGCCTACAAATGGATTCGAGGAAGCTGGGAGGAAGAGGTAAAGGAGATGATGAGAGATAAAGTGTCGCAGGAGGAAGAATAGCAAATGGAGAAGATGCAAGAGGAGTGGAGGTGGCGGGGGGAAAGGAGAGGAGAGGATCAGCAAGAGATCCCCAAAAATGGGTTAGAAAGAAAAGTATTAAAGGAAAGAACCTGTAGCAATGTAGACTGCGGGCTCTGTAATGCAAATTAGTGATGTATATCAACTGCATGTGGGAAGGCAGTGAATATTAAATAAACCCTTACATAACTATGACTCCTAATTTGACCTCTTTTCTAGTCTCAACACAACTTCACCCACATCTACCTGTATGTCGACACCGACAAAAGTGTGTTTTATTGATGGTTGAAGCTCATCCCCACTCTCCAGAGTGTCAGGGTATCAATGAAAATACATCACAGAGAGGAGGCAGTCAACTCAAGCCTCCACACTCACAATAAATCTGAGGTTGAGAGGGCCTTGTAGGGTATGTGTAGAAAAAACTCATTCTCGCTGATGAGAAAGGTACATGACGCAAGAGGACACTCCATCTAAAATGGGCTTCTGTCAACACAGAAATGGAGGTGATGGAGTCGCAGGAGAAGGGAGAGAGCGATCTGAGCATGTGGATACGAGAAGTACAGCAGAACTATATTGTCTGAGCCTGTCAACAAGACACTTGGAAAACCCCCGTTGATTCCAATGAAGGGATTAAAATGGCAGGGATGACAAGTGAAAAGTAAGTTCAGGTGTAGAAAAGTGGAAAGTTGGAAGAAAAAAAGCTGAGAAATAACAGTTGCTATTGCAGACTGAGAGAGAGCAAGGGGGAACGCTGAGAAAATCGCCTGGAAGATGAATTTCTGTTGGCCTTGAGTTCTGCAGGCAATCCCACACTCACTTGACCCGTGGCTCACCATTTTACCTACCTGTTATATTTGTGGTAGCAATTTGAGCCTTTTCTATCGAGGGGACATGTTTTTGTTGCATCAGACGAAATGTCTCAAATGTTAACAGAAAACTGGAAATCTTTTTCCACGTTGTTTTTCAAATCGAGTTAATGAATCAGCCTCACAAAATGCTCATGCTCTGGCTGCCTGTGATTGATTGTAATAGGATCAAAGTTAGACTAAGACAAGTAATACATGAGAGGGAAGATGGTATGCATTGATGCAAATTATTGTAACAATATCCCTGCTTTGTGATTTCTGGCCAAAGGAAGAAATAAATAAGCTTTTTGGCTTTTGCTGCTCAAATGTCTTGTATTATCAGCCAGCATTTTTAACACCATCCTCCACAAATGAGCAACTGCAGGGAGTCAGACCTCTTTTGAACTTTTTACCTTGCACTGCAGAAGTTATTTGAAAAAAAATGCAAAAGGCTTTTGCACTTAAAAGATGCTATTCTTTGTTGCAGTATGCTTGTAAGCTTGTAACACAACTTTAAAGTGTGTTACAAGTGTGTCTTAAATTCACTGCTCAGGACTACTTGCTATTTCAGCAATATATATATATATATATATATATATATATATATACATATATATATATATATATATATATATATATATATATATATATATATATATAAGGTAATTTCCTATTCAGTGTGATGTTAACTAGAATGAGAAATCAACATTTTAAAACATGTTTGTTTAAGACAGAAGTGACCGAGGGAGAAGTGCTATCCCAAGCAAAATGTGTTTCTTTAGCGAAGGCATCAAATGATTAAAAGGCTGTTAATTAGACCTATTGACCATTACATTAAATATTCCACTTCTTCATTATTGCTGACCAGAAAAAAATAAGGTATCCGACTATTATACCATATTTAGCCACATCTACTACTAGGAAAGGAAGTGATGCCTATACTGTCAATAAGAGGACTCAAGTTCTAGTATTTTTCTAGTATTTTTTTTTTTCCCACCACAGTGAGCAAATGGATAGCTGATCCAGTGCCGCTTTAGAGCCGCTATGTCTCCTTTGGCACATAACAATTTGTAATTACAAGGATTGCTTACAGTAAAATGACCACTCTGGGTCACAAATTTATTTAAAAGAAAATCCAATTACCAGAACGTTGATGCCTGACAGACTGCGATTCTGAAATGCATATCTGAAAAAAAAATGCCATCTCTTTAGAATTCCAACATTATGAAAATATTGTCGGCTCAAAACCATCATTATGTCTGTGCATCTCCAAAACCGACATTCATTTGCTCATATGCCCTTGTGCTACTTGTCATACAAACACAATTTTACCTCCTTGGCCCTTGAGAAAACTCTCTCTTATGTACCAACCTTTTTGCATAGAAGGAGACGGTATCACCAATGAACTTGGGCCAAACACAAAAGCAGCGGTGGGGGAGTGGTGGCCGTCACCAGCAGCCATGACATCTGTCACCACTCATAAATACCTTTCAAAATGTCGCCCTCATTTGCTTTTAATCAGATCCTGCAGCAACACCACTCAATTTGTCTCTGTTTGTTTGGACAGACTCTCAGTTTGTCTTTACTATAGCTGGCGTGCTGTGAGTTATGTAACGGACCCCATTGGAGAGCCGCGCAAACTAATATACATGCTTCAAAATTCATATCTCTCGCAAGGCCCTAAATTATTTGTGTAGCTTTAACAGCGCAAATTAAATCTCACAATGATGTGTGTTTTGGCCTTGTGGCTCCAACTATCTTAGTATGGTAGCAGTAATTTGATTATCACTCCGTTGATGACCTTCCATCACTCTGCCACCAATTTACTGAGCTACAGTACACACTGACGCAGACTTTGACTCACACAAACGCACACTCACGTTGCCTTTCATTCAAAGTAATTATAAACAGCGTGCACGGCATACAGTTAAAGCCGCTGGTCAGGGCCCTGTTTCTCGTACCTGGCTTACTGAGTTAGCGGGCTAATTGTCAGGATAAGATGACGTATGTCTGGCTTTCTCGGTTTCTCGAAGCAAGCTTAGATTAATCACCATAGCAACACAGCCAAAAATGTAAACCTGCTCCCAGGCAGGCTTACTGAAATTCACTGGATAAACTGGCCACTCCCACGGACAAAAAAGGCAGCTCACTTCCTCATTGATGAAGGAGCGATATTAGTTATATTGGTTTTATAGGAAGAGAGTTCTTTCAGATCGCCAGGATCCATCCTTTACATCATCATGACTTCCTGTACGCGGCGATATAGATTTTGCCGGCAAGAAATAATTTATTTACGCTTCTCTTGCCGCGGACATTGATCACCACAGGCGCAGCTGATCGCCCGTCTCACAGACACAGACTATCAGCCGCTGCATGCCACTGTTCTTAAGTTTATTTAGCTCTTAAGAAACTTATGGATGTGTTGAAAGCACTCATAATTATATGACAGTGTTATTAGTACACCATACATATCATTATTGTAGAACATGATTAAGGTGATCGTGATAAGAATACAGAGAATCACACATAATTTATTGTCACTGCTTCAATTGATTGAATTTCTGATTATGAATAATACATATATATTATTATAATATATATACTGATCCGCCCATACACATATTCAAACTCCTAGTTATATGGTAATCTACACATTCATGTATATACATGTAGTACATGATTCATACGTGCATACAGTACATATATCCTCAAGTATATATTTATTCGGAAATATAATCTGATTGATTTGGGTGATGAAGCACTTCAAATTTGCCGATACATTTTCCCAACACTGACGCATTTAACTTGTCTGATATATTTGCGACGCTTATGTCTCGCAGCGAGGGCGATGTTAAAGTTGCGTTCACGGCGTTTGCTGTGAATGACTACGGTATTGACTTCCTCATATACCTTCATGATCATCTCTTGCTTCTCATTAGAGAAATAAAAAGAGGTTCCTCTGAGTTTATTTGCCATTGTACTGTTAGAACATCGTGGTGTCAGTGCTCCATTATTATCCCTTCTGAAGAGGAGCGGGCGCGCGCATTTATCCAGATGACTGACGTCTAGCTAGAATTAACGAGACCGTTTCAGCACGGATCAGCCGTGAAGAAACCCAGATAGCCTGATGTCAATCATCTCGCTAATTTAAGATGGAGATTAGGACATTTGCTTGACTTTGTTTAGCCAGGTACAAGAAACAGGGCCCAGATCAAATATGCCGACAGTATGTGTACCTGTGACCAAACAACCTTCCTCTGAAACAAACAGACTACCACGTAGAGCAATTCATAGTTTCATCTGCGAAAGAAAAAGCCAATGCTTTTTTTAGCCATAGCTTGTGTTCTGTAATTAATTTGATCATTATCCAAAATGTAACTCAGGGAAGCCTCAAGCTTATAAACATGGTGTAATATCTACAGTCTGCACAGTATAATATGTGTGTACGGAATAGGGCCTAGAGGGCGAGACAGAAAAGAGAGAGGCATAGAGCAAAGTGAATAACAGAAATGAATCAGGGGAAGCATAGAAGAGATCTAACCAAAGCCCCTTTGAGAGTTATTAAGTTATTGACGAGTGTGAATATTGATTGACAAGTCATTCTGTTGACACCAGTTTCCCCAACCTTCAGACCGGTGTTAATCAAACTAAGCCTTATCAATAATCAAAATAGCAGCGAGGAATAAGAAAATGTTTTCATGCCTTGCTGTTGTATAAAAGTAGGGCTCCGTAATTGGACAACATTCTAGTTTAAAGCATACAGCTGAAACTTGCTTCAGCCGACACTGGTCGGACACAATTACAGTAATTCCTCAGCACCATGAGAGCTTCTTGCAAATACTTTGGTGTATTCAAAATGCTGTTCGGGAAGGAAATGTTGTTTTCTGAAACGTCCTTTTCCTTTTTATTTGATTGTATCAAAAGATTATCCAAAGCTTGCATAAGCCTACGAAATATTCAACAAAGATTTCATATTTGCATCACATTAATGGTCTGAAAACACTCAGGCTAGGTCAATGCATGGGATAATGAGAAACATGAATGTAAAAATATATAAATAAATCTCTAGTGGAGAGGCCTATGCCTGAAGATCAAACTTTGAAGTACAATTTTGTTTAAAGCATACAAGCAAAGAGCACTCACTATCAAGAAGCACTCATCTAATTTTTATTTGGAAGCCAGGGAAGAACAAGGATTTGACCGCATCTTTTTTTGGCAAGCTCTGGGGTCTGATCTGAGTGTTTTCACGTCTGCAGGACATCACCCCACTTTTTCAGCTGCCTTCCAAAACAATCTGTCTTCAAACATCTGACAATCCATCTTGCCTTTTCATGATATTCCGAACACACAAAAGAAGAAAAGGATGGGGGGGAGTAACACATCAGTAGAGGGGATTAGAAAGATGGTATCTACATCTGTGCAAGGCCCTATCCAAACGGTTAATCAAAGATTAATTTTCCCTTCATCATGAGGACTGTTAATTCCTTTAAGAGATGAGAGCATTACTCCTAACTTACCTCTGTAAACTCTTTATTTCTGAGGATTTAAAACTGCATAGTGTCAGAGCTCACAACAGACCGGCAGCTTTGTTCTAAAAGCATTAGTCTCTTAATCTCTCCTTTTTGTGTGTGTGTGTGTGTGTGTGTGTGTGTGTGTGTGTGTGTGTGTGTGTGTGTGTGTGTGTGTGTGTGTGTGTGTGGCACCAGGAGTGGTGCAACTAAGCCACAACTACTCGCAAAAGTTAAGATGGTGAATAAATCAAATCTGCTCAAGCAGCTTATAGATGTGGCAAGATTGCAGGCAATGCCATATCTGCAAGAGTCCACTTTTGCTTGTTTATCAAATGTGTGTCTCTTCAAGGATGCAGTTTTGTAGATATTGTGCAAAATGTGTTTTGAACAAAGCAAACAACTGTCAGTGCTTACTGATTGCTAAGCGGTGAGTGTAATGATAAACTGCCTTACACACACAACGCACACAACAGGTGGGACCCTTTTCCCACAATGAAACAGAAGAAAAGAAAAGGAATCCGAAAAGGCTGTATTTATTCTAATTGCTAAAGCCATCTCAGCTGGGGTAAATCTATAAACATAGCTGTGTTGTATCTGCCATGCAGCCATTTGTTAATACTGTTCTTGCCATTCTGTGTACTCAACCATTAATTACAAATAGGACTTTGTTGGTTGGGAGCACTTTGACATTGATTGTCCTATTCACAAGCTCTGATATGACTCTGTTAACATGTCACTGCTACACACAAGGACAATTATTTCGATTGGCCATACATATGGGGTAGTTAGTCAGCCAATTACAAGCGGGCACCTCTGTCCTCGATCTTGAAGGATAATAGCGTCAGTAATTATGATGTGTTCATTTTAATGAGGTTTTATTGACAAGCATGGTCGTGGCTAAGCCTTAGCACGCTGATTGTAACTGCTTGTGAAAAACAGCTTTGCAACTCAATTAGATTTGACACTAGAAATAGGTACAAAACGGAGAGCAGGTTTGCTGGTATTCTGTAAAATTGAGCTATTTAAAACAAATTATTTTGAAGGTGTTAAAAGTATGTTTATTATTCAGATGTATTTAATGATGTACATAATTAAGGTCACAGGGTCACATGATTGTAATTTTCACTTGATAACATCCTAAAATAGTCCTGTATAGCAAATACAGTTGTCAATTGTCTTTTCATTTACCTTTCTCTTTTCCTATTCTTTTCTCATGCTCTCTAGTAACCTCTCTACAGTATCATCGATTTGACGCCCTCTCTTTATCACTGCGCCTTTCTCTTCATAGTATGTCTTCGACACCCTTTTATACAACACTTTGGCATTCACTCATTTCTGTCCTTTTCTTGTCCTTTATGTCTTTTTATAATTCATTACTACACCCCCATTCAGTCTTTTTTGCCTCCCCCCCCCCTCTTTTTCCTTGAGACTAAGGTCATGGTCAGCCATTTATATCCACGTGCTTTAAATGCTGTTTAACCTTATCTCTGCATGCTTTATGGATGCTTTATGACTGATAGAATGAAGCCTCAACACTCTGCTCTAGTTGCTGCAACAAGAACGCAGCTATTTCTCTTTCCTGCTCTTTCTCTCCCCCTCCCTCTTCTGTCTATTTGTCTGTCTGTTCGTGTCTCTCATTCTCTCTCGTGGCCAGCTCTCATGCATCAACCCCTCTCAGTACACAGGTAGGGGCGCTACAGCGGAGACTCTGACAAATAGAGATAGGGATGACCGATCACATGATTCAGCTTGCCCACATCCTGTGCGCTCCCTGTCGAAGGACGCTGACGTCATGGATAGAACTGGTGCAATGACTGTGTCAATGTCACCTTATGTTCTGCTTAGCTGTTAGCATAGTGTGGTGGGCGCCGTTGCTCCTGTCGTTACTGGCCTGGCAGCCTTGAGTGTGGCAAGATGGAGGCAGCAGAGTGAGTGACAAGTTATCCTAAACTGCCACTTTAAAACCCACTGTGGCTAATGATGTGACTCTAGAAGTGACACGTGTATGCAAGCTTATGCGTGTGTGTGTGTGTGTGTGTGTGTTTGTGTGTGTGTGTGTGTGTGTGTGTGTGTGTGTGTGCGCACGTTGAGTGCTTGTTCACCATTACATCTGTGAGTGTTGTTTTTAATGTATTTTCATTTCGTAGACATTGCCCATTAACCTCCTAATATAAATTTAATCTATTTTAACCCTTCGGTGAAGGTCAGAACACGAGAATGATATAAATCATGTGGTTTGGCATGCATTTATTCTTCCATGTCATGCACATACTGCCCATTTGTACTGTGCATCATATTAGAGTACATGTTCATGCTGTTCTTTAGCCTGAAGGTGTACGTGTTGAGTATGTTTGGGGACAATCTTCCCTGAAAACACAAGATTAATGAAAACTACTTTGATTTTCAAGTGCAACACTTAAGAGTGAAAATATTGGCATGGTTGCTCTCCATCTTTAACACGTGTGTGTGTGTGCACGCGTGTGTTTTCTTTACTTCTATATGCACAGAAAAATGCGAATGACGTTGCCCATTATGCTGCCTAGTTGCACTTCATTGTCAGGGGCGCACACCACATCAAAAATACACCAATCTCTTCCTCTGGAAAGCGCAGAGAGATAATAGGTGACGTGTTTAGTCAGTAAGTGTGTTTCTTAGTATTTGTATATGCGTGTGTGCACATAAGCATGTGTGTGTGAAAGCGAGAAATACAAAGAGGTAGGGACTGCACATGCACGTTTGTCTGTATGTGGTGGGAATACTAAATGACAGCAGTGAAAAGCCTGCAGCCACTTTCTAAATTATCTTCTGCAGCAAGTCCCTGTAGCGCTGCTCGGCTCTATCAGGAGCCCGTGGGTTGGACTCACACTCGCAACTTGGACAAACCGCCCGTCTCAGTCTCGCCCCAAACGTCCACGACGCCCCTACCTCATTACAGACAACATTGATACAAAGACAGAGAAGGAGATCAACGGTCCTGAAAACAAATCAGTTATGACAGTGTATACAGGCGTCTCCCTCCCTGTCTCTTTTTATTTCTGCATTGCCGTACGCAGTTGCCAGGATACCACTTTGTAATACACGGTCCTAATTGTTTGACTGAGTAACAAGCTGTTTAATAAAGGCACCTTGTACAACGTTGCGATTCAAGTCATGCACAAGCTCAGTGGATTCATTTGAGGAGTGGGTGGCTGATGGTGTCAGAATACAGTAAACAGATTCACCTCAAACCCAACATGAGTGTTGAACAGTCCTAACATGCAGGCATGCTTTCTACATGCATGTCCCTCATCAAGATGAGTCTTACCTGTGTTATTTATTGTCAACAGTAAATAGGTAGGGCTATATCAGAAATTATTCACTTATGCATGCAACTGTTCGGAGCCATCAGAACATGCAGATGAGCTGTTGCAAGTATAAAAAGTGTAAATGGCATTATCGTAAAGACAATATATTGCCTCTTTTATTTTTTGCTACAGTGAATACCTCTCAAACAGGAACCATGTCTCGAAATATAGTTGTGCATGTGGAAGGTACCAGGGCTGTTCAGGCGCTGCGAGTCGGCGATGGCGATGAGCCATAAGCAAAATTATACCGGTGTTAAGCTTTAATACCTCCACGGACCTCGGTACTGCTGTATCTTCCACCTAAACCCACTTTTCCAATTACAATTTCAGTTCAGAAATATAGGGAACTTCTAGGAAATAAAAAAATATATATGTCTTTATCTAGCATCTTGAATAGGCTCTGAAAACTGTCTATAGAAGAAGCAGCTTCTTGTGAGCACAATATTACATCATATTCACTAATAAGATGAATAGAAACAAATCTAAAAGTCAAATTTTCTAATCAACCCAATGGCTACCATTAATTCAATTAAGAATGTTTAATTTAGTCCAATTTAGATTGGACTCAAGTTCATTAACCAGACAACACATTTTCTGTTTTATCAGTTTTACAATTTCTAGTCTGACACATTTGAAGTGTATTTCAGGTACGTCCCACTGTTGTTTCACGCTTTATGGGCCCTGTTCTCGTGGGGAATGTGGTCACATTCTAAGTCGCTAGTAGTGTCAATGAAAATGCTAATGACAACGTATGTGTCATGTAAGCACATTGACATGATACTAAGCCACAAGGGAAAAAAGTGTGACTGTCAGTTGTAATTTGTATTTATATCAACTCCCACAAGCCTCTCAGGCAATCTGTGCATCATGCTGTACTTCTTTAAAAGATACATGTTTTAAATAAAGTAGCATGCATACAAATGTATCATCTCCTCAGGTTTATACCAATATGTTGCACCACTTGGAATGCAGCTTCTATAAAAAAAAAAGTCAATTCTGTTAAGCATGTCTAGTCTCATGAATGGACATGGGAGAACAACAATAATTTCCTTTTCAAGGTTTTCTTTAATTAAAAAGAACTTATACGTGTACCAAAAATGTAAGTCGTTTTGGATAAAAGCGTCAGCTAAAATTAAATGTAATATAATACATACATCATTTACTTATTTTTCTTCTAATTTTACCCAAATTGAGTTTCGGTGTTTCTTTGGAAACTCAATAATATCTGTTCTCCTCAGTTTATTGGCAGAGAGTTAGATGAGAATACTGATTGACTGCAACTTGTTTTTAACTTGACGCAAATGATGCACTTAAACTCTAATCAAAATATACAATGTATGTTCCATTTAATTCATAGGAGCCGAATCCATGGGTTGTTGTTGGCCTATAACTAGATATTTGTTGCTTTAAAAAGAGTGACAATTAATTTAGGTCAATTGAAACTCTATTAAGAACAGGTTTGTCGTAGAGGAGGCTGAAGTCAGTTTACCTCATGAGCAAATGAAGAAATAAACGTGCCACATGATTTTGTGGTCTGCCGGAGTGAAAACCCTAAGAACTAATTCATTTGTGAATTAACCTAATGGGCAAACTAACAGTGCAACTTTAACCCTTTTACAATTGAGTCTATTCATCATTACCCAGTGCCCAGCCTGGCCCACTGTCTCCTGAGCATAAAGCTACATTAACCAAAGCAAAACAGTCATCAATGAGCCTATTCCATTGTTCAGCAACTGCGAGCTGCAAGATAAATGCAACAGCGTCAAATGACTATTAAAGTGTTTCTATTATATTTGCAGGATTACAACTAAAGAAATTGCACAAACTCTGATGATTTTGTGAAAAACCATAATAGGCAGTACATTCACAGTTAACACACTGACCACAAAACCAAACACACGGAAAACCACCACGCTGTGCACTGGCGTCTAATTAGCCGACTAATGAGACACAATTAAGAATGAAACAACTATATGGCATAACCTTACTTTCAAGTAAACATTCAACTGTGATTGCTCCAACGATAATGAACAGCTTCCGTCACATCCATTCACTCACTCACAAAGACAAATGGAGATGGTGTGGAGGGAAAAGATCAAAGTTCTTCTCGCTGAAAGAAAGTAATACCAACACCAAAGATGATATCTCCACTCATTAAAGAGCTGCTTAGCATGAATTTTTTGGGCTCATGTTATTTGTGTGAATTTGACCACTGGACGGTATATGGAGCTTGTGTTATTAAGCCACGAACGCCCAATGTACGAACCGTGTGGATTTCACTACTCGTCTCTGTAAATTTTTTGAAACGCCAGAGTCATAAAGCCTCGGGATGGGCAGGATTATTTTTCTTCACAAACTGTACTGCAGCAACCTGTCAATCACAGTGTGTCCGCCCTAAAGCATACCCTTCTTTATGGCATATCTTCCTCCATAATTTACTCAATTAACATCATGCTGTATTGAATAAGACTTGAAACTAGCAATTGTGACCATAAACACATGTTTACCATTTTTACCGAGGTAATGAATTAGGTAAGGGATAAGGTAATTTACTCATGGACTTCCATAGGATCGGACTTCTGGAGGAGTCGCCCCCTGCTGGCCATTTGAGAGAATGCACGTTTTAAGACAGTTCCACATTGGCTTCACTCGTCACAATCAGAGTTTGCCGCCTAATACCAATGCGAAATGTGTCTTTTTCAGTGCATTTTCCTCTTTCAATTGAGTTCATACACATCTGAAATTCAATTGTGTATGCCATTTATTTGGTCTCTGAGACAACTTGAGCCAATACACGCCACCAGGGTTTGGCTTACAAGGCCACAGCTCAGAATGCTTTCTCAGCAACGGCCCAAATCATTACTGTTCATCAAGCATTACATGTTTGTACTACACCCAGATCATAACTCTCCGTCTGAATCCGTCTGTTTTGAACTGAATGTTTGACTCACGCGTCCCTTGTCTCCTCCATGCAGTCTATTCACTCAACGCCTGTCACTGGAGCACCAGACGGGAGAGTTTCCAGCGGGCAGCTTTCATGTCTTTAACAGTCAGGCACTTAAAGTAGCATTCAGAAATGAGTTTGTGACAGTGATGATGCTGTATTAAGCATTGCCTTGCTGGGCATTTACACCAGCAGAAGTACACTGCGTGGAATGTTTACTTCAGAACAGGACAGAGTACTTACTAAACTGCTCTCGCTAATGGCTCTGAGTGCCTTGGGCTACCTAAAGATAGACTCACTGAAGGCATTTGACGTAAATCTGTATACAGTGTTGTGCCAATGGATACAACTTTCTGTTGTTTCTTGTCAGTCCGTTTGAGCACAGGGGGGCAAATCTGAGTCCTGCATGTAAATTACCAGGATGCCTCTGCCTGGGGGATGCTAATGTGGGCGTTGAGCTTTCTTTCGAATACAACTCAGACTCGAGTGAAGTGCACACAAACATGAACTCATACCTGATGGGGTGAGCCCTGTCATTCAAATGCAGCCAAACCAATCAGCATATGACAGGATAACCGACTTGGCCCTTGCAAAGTCAGGTCCTATGTGTCTGATGTAGCTTTAGAGAACCAGACAATTTTCTCAGTTGTCACTGGATTCTGAAAGACAAGCTCATATGTATTCATTGTATGTCTGCATAAATGTGTTTTTCTTCCATAACAGCCAAAAATTATATTGTTTTAAAACTTGTTCAGGTTGCGGTTTGCATTAAGGGGTTGCATGATTGCGATGCACATCATCCCATATATTGTTGTATTAAGGCAAACAACCTCTATGAGTAGGTTTACATTTACGTTACCAAATATTCATGAAGATGAAGGCCATTTTCATGTTATCAGTAGCACATGCTGTAATTGGTGATGATGAACAAGAGAGACATTACCAAGATGACTTACGTGATACACAGACTAGTGCAGTTTTAGATTCCTAATATGTCCCCTGGTTATTGAAGTCCTTGTCAAACTGTTTTGAAGGCGTAGTTAACCTGGGTGATATGACAGAATGCTTTACTATTAGATACGATCGGGGCTGGACATTTTTGTGCCGAAATTGTCAGTATCCTCTCTTTTTAATAAAATGTACTTCAAATGTAGAAGTGAGGCACATTGCATGTGTGACTGTACTGCAAGATTCTAGTCAGACATTTACATATACAGTGTATATATATATATATATATATATATATATATATATATATATATATATATATATATATATATATATATATTTTTTTTTTTTAGATGATATCTGATTATGTTTATTGATCATTAAAGATAATTGTAACACTCGAGAAATACATTTTCTTGCACAACCTGCAGCTGGTTTAAAATCCCAGAAACTTTACTCTGATTGTGTTGGCATGAGAGTCTCACAATAGCAATACCAACTAGAGACCATCTTGCGATGGGATCACACCAGCTCAAAGCCAAATTGCAGCATACATTTCCGGGGGGGAAATGGCCCCCTCTTCACTTCCTATCCCTCTACTTCCTTCCTCACACCACAACCGGTGTCATGACTGCATCTTGCAAAATCTCACATGGAAAAATAATACCGTCATCGCTGTCGTGGCTGGTAATAATGCAACTCTGTTTTGTTTGCTTGTGGGTTTAGATTTGACGAATACAAGCTGTACAAATGGCTATTGTTCACATCGCCAGAGACTTGCACAGAAGATGGGTGACAAATACAGTCAGAGGGATCCGTATTTCAATGCTCAAACTCAATGTCTTCTGTACAGAGGCCAGATGCCTGCATATCTCATCATATACTGTAAACCTGGGTCACAAAAATTGCCTGGCCCTATAAACATTCAGAAAAAAAGAGTAAGCCATGACCTTTAACCATGAAGGGAGGGGCCCGCTCTGCATCCGTGTCAGTCTCTCGGACACACACAAGTATGATTGTGCACTAAAGACTACTGTCGTGTAACGTGGAAGAACATATATTGTCAAAAATCAAGTTTACATCCAAATTTAGCACATATGTTAACAGAACATAACAATATGTCTTAATAGATAAGAAGAAGAAAAAAGAAACATCTGCCTCAACCTTTCTTTTCTCCAGTAGAGCGGGCGCTGCAGTGGACATTTTAATCACTTCAGGCACTTAATTCACTACTGCACTTTGTCTTATTCTGTTTTCTTATTGATACACCAACGTCTACCTCAGCCAAGCATTTAGTGATTTAAATCGTTTTGGGGCTTTCCTATTCAGGTTCTTGTATGTGCAAATATAAAATGTGCTTAAAAAGCTGAATGGAAAACACTTGGAGACTGAGTAGCTCTCTCATTTTCTGTAATCATACAAATATCAATACACCATTTCAGAGTGTGGTGGTGGCACACTATGGTGCATTGTTACCAACATTTTTCCCACTGTGTTGTTCTGTCACTCCAGATAAAGTTGAGTTCATCTGTAGAGATGGCGTCCCACGATAAAGACTTCACTGAGATCAGATTCTATTGATATTACTACTCACTTAGCGAATGGCACACATTTGTGTGATCTCAAATCACATGATGAGATATTTGGACACATTTTTTGTTTGTTATTTTTTCAAGACTGTCTTGCTCAAGATGTCTGAATTTAAGTGGCTTAAATAAATCAATACGGCAAAATCCCCAGTAAAATCTATACATGGTTGTTCCTTGCTGGATTCTGGTCGGACTGCAGCGTGAACAGCAGGGGAGCTGCATTTCAACACCATCTTTCTATTATTGGAAAATATTCTTGTTTACTGTAAACTGCAGTTGTTTTGCGGTAGGAAACACAAAAAAACATCTGTGGTGACATATCATGCAGATGGAAATCAGCACAAATCAAACTATTCCGTTTTATAGATCTGTATATTCTCAGGTTTCTTTAGAAAGCAAAAACGTTTGTGTTTTTGTTCTTCCTTTTATGAGGTCCATTTCCTTAACAATGTCCACACAGGCTTTCCCGGCATGGCAATATTGCCACAATGATAGCTTGACTTTGAATTATATTCCCACAAACTCTCTTGGGAGTATTTTAGTATGTTATGTGTCAACCTGCACACTTCTAAAGCATTGGATTATGTGAAGCAAGTCAATTTCAGTTGAGGGTTCCTGATAAGACAGTGGATACAATGAAAGTTGTCAGAAGCACAAGAAAACAATCACTAACCAATGGGTGCAAAACTCAATAACACCAGTAATTCCCTTTAAAAGCAAAAATAATCCAATAGAGACCTAGGTGGGCTAACGGGGCATCTTTGCAGCAGAGCTCCTCTGTTTTTAGCTGATAGAGAGACAGAGAGACACGGATTACTGCCATCCAAACACCTGGCCTCTCATTGTAGGAGGAGAAGCTATAAATCAGAGGTCCCCATTTCCCCTGCTCTCTTGTTTTCATCCCTGTCATATACACCCATTCAGTGTAGATTGGTGTATTGAGTTTGCACTTGTATTGAACCCGTTAAGTATGGACTGGAATTGAAGTGTGTGTGAGTTTAATTTTCTTCTGTTGTGGACCTGCATGCTCAGACATTGTGATCGACACACAGGATTTACACGCCGTAAACATAACACTTTAAGTGAAATCCTAAATGGACCTTTGGTCAACAACCAGTAAACAAGAATCCCCGAGCACAAAACCCCTCAGTTTGAAAACGCGTTGAAGAATATATAACTTATATTGTAATATATTACAAATTGATGAATAGAGTGGGTTTTGCAATATTCTGATGGATATAGATATTGTAATAAAAATATGGATATGTCTTTAGATGATGCTTTGATCCATATACTCAACATTAATACACTTTTATTTTCTTTCATAAACCTTTCCTACAAATATGAGTAATGTATTATTCACTCCACTGTCTAATTAGTGTCAGTTCAGTGCACCAGCATAGCAGCCGCCCCACACTAAACTCCTAAATCAGCTTACATTAGTCTCATGTTTTATCTGCAACACCCACATTTTAATGCCCTTGTTCTTCAGCTGCGATAAGAAAATATTAGATTTCAGATATTTAGACAAAGAAAGTGTGAAAAAAAAACCCATCTAAAACCTATTCTCAAAGCACCAAAGATTGGTAACTGGCAGAGCTGCGGGTTCTAGGGTAAGACTTAAATGCTATACTTTCCCAGACTAATGCTGAAGCTAATAGTTGAAGATTTAAAGGTGGAATTGTTTCATTGGAGTGAAACAGGTCTCGATTTGTGGTTTGACATAAGCGAGAGGTGACACAGCTGAAGCATTAGCACCAACAGGTGTGATACTTGAAGATATTTTAGATTAAAAAATAATAATAATAATAATAATATACTCAAGTCTAATGATTTTATAATCAAGCAGTTGTTACCAATGTTATTGTTTTGTAACTTCAAAGGTAGCTTTTTCCAGCATGTGATCACTCATCACAAGTTGCGATGAAGATGTAAAAACTGCCCAAGAAATCCAGAATATCCAAATTACAAAAAGGTTTGAATGCATCAAAACAATTTGGTACAGCCAAGTCAGTTTCATCAGATTTTCATATCAATTGTCTCTGGACCCCGCAGCCTTATATTGTATCTTGTCCAATATGTGTTAAAATAAAACATGTAAACTAATGATTAATTGGTGAAACAAATCAAATTCATATGTCGAAGACTGTGAATTTTGAGTTCAGATTAAAAACATGTCTGAAATATTTAGGTTTTGCACGGTCACCATATATATATATATATATATATATATATATATATATATATATATATATATATATATATATATATATATATATATATATTCTAGTGAGACATATGTATATTCTTTGCACTTGTATCATGTCTATAGCAGCACCTGAAGGTTTCCTGTGAGCTGCGTATTTGAGTATTCATGGTTTTGTATTCAGAAGTCTCTTATCTGTGGTTCACACAAAAAGGCACCTTGGATCTTCACCTTATTCAGTGCTGGAGTTGTATTTATTAGACAGACTCTTTCCCATTGATTATCTACGAAGGCCTTACCCAACATGGCTTCTCTATGACGGTGCCGTTTTCTTCAAATGAAACCACATTATCGGTTATGTTTATGCATGCTAGTCTGGTTTCAGGCATATTAATCTGAATACAGGAAAGGAGAATACATAATGGATGCAGCGTGGCACTGATGAGAAATAACCCGAGCCTTGTAGCCAGATGCTCTGAGGGACTGACTCACTCTAATGGGAAGTGCTCTTTAATACGAAGTGCTAGTGATTGTAGGTGGTAGTATTAAGAGAGGCAAAGAAGGATTGAAAGGTCAAGGATCACACCTGCTCGCCTCCTTGGGTATTGTTCGTCATTACCACAGGGGTTATATAGTGTTCGCTGCGCTGCACGCATTAGGCTTCCACATCAAAGAGGAGACTCATTTTCTGCCTCTTTCAGAGGACCTGGGGAAACGGAGACTCTGAAGAGGTGCATGCTCGTGTTTTTGTGAGGACCGGGGGTGGGAGCGTGTGAGGCGGGATGTTGCTATCGAGGGATAATGCGTGTTTTCCGTTGCTAAGGAACTGTCTGCATGGCAGACCGTACAGATAGACAGAAGCAGAGAGAAAGAGCGACATTAAACATGGTTATGGCATCTTGCAAAGTCAAAGGGGATTCAAAAAACTTTTTTCTGAAAGAGAACATGGCAGAAGAGAGTGAGATTGTATTGTCTTGCTCTTCTGATTTGTGTATAATTTGTTCCACTTTACAATAGGCTGTCTACAAGACAACAACAAACATTCAGTTTGAACATGAACAAAACACTATCCATTCATATAGTATTCTCATTCGTTTTGTCCAATGGTTTTAAACTTTTTATTTGTATTAATCTACATTATACGCTTGAGCAGTGTCTCAACATGATGTCCATCTAATACATTATATGTACAATAGCACATTTTAGAGTACACAGAGGGAAAGAGAAGGCTTTGTGATTAGTGTTTTTCCTTTTCAAGCAATCCCTTATTATCACAATATGCTCCAGTCATACAGTAGAAATGTAATTATAGCAATCAAAAACATAAGCTGTTTCAAAATAGACATGTAGATAGTTTAAGAATAAGAAAGAACATTATATGATGATCACTATGTGATAAGAGCTCATTTTGATATCTCTCTCTTATGAATATTGTGCTTTTGAAGAAAAAATCTGAATCTTTTACTTAGATTTCACCATCAAAGTCACTTTAGGGTTGCTCTTAATAAACAGACCTTATGTTATTGCACCCTCCTCTTTCAGCCATGTAAGAAGAGCAAGAAGGGGAGAGCAATGAGAAACACGACAACAGTGAATATGTATTCCAAAAAGAGACAACTCAATGTTGAAACTATCCTGTAAGAAAAAAAGAAGAGCTGGAATTACATTTTGTAGTTTTCCTTTAATGCAACTTTGTCTTGTGCTGTAAAACTGCTACTCTGTTTCTCACTATTTGACTCTTGCTATCGTGAACAGTGCAGTGTGATAATATGTTGTAACTCACAGCTGCAGAGGACCCACAGATTTCCCAGTAAGATTGTTTTTATAAAATGACTTCTCAGAATAATTGGTTAAACCTTCAGGACATGGTTTCATTCTTAAATGTAGGTCTTACAGCACTGAGCCATTTAAGAAATCACAAATCCTCCTTGTCTTTTTTTCTGCCTCTAATTTACATTCTTCCTCTGTACAGCTGGTTTCAATTAACTTGCTTTGCTTACCTTATTAATTTCATCCTATCAATATTCATCATGATTTCAAGATTTACTGAAGGAAATACAATGAATGAATGTATGAGTTTTTATGTTTTCACTGGAGGCTTATTGAAAAATTAAATAGACAGGAAATAGAATATCTGCACATAACATCATAATAACGGAACATAACATCTTGATTAAATTCAAACTAAACAAACATTCCTTTAAAAAAATTGAGAATTATCCTAACTTAAACAATTAGCCTTCATCATTTATTTAGTTGGTTGGGTGATATACTCTAAGATTTCAATGACTAAGTGCTTTGGCATATGAACTTAAAGGTACCGTGTGAAGTCTTCAGGTAACGTCCTTGTTCACATACAGTGCTACTCACCAACACGTTCTGTATCTTTGAGGTTTTCCCCTTGTTAACATCCATTTTCAATTGTTCCTATTCCTTTCTTCTTCCCTGCCTTTGTTGCGTTAGCGCAGTGGTTCTCAAACTGTGGGGCGCGACCCTCTAGTGGGGCGCGGAGGTATTACAGGTGGGGCGTGGGGGAGATGCCGATTCTTAAAAAATAAATAAAAATGTATTCTCTGCATTTAACCCATCCCTAGCAATGATGGAATAGTGTACTGCTGTGAAGCACTGGGGCTTCAGTGTCTTGCTCAAGGACACTTCAACATGAAACTATGGAGAGAACAGGGATGAACCAGCTACCTTGTGGTTTCAGGACGATCTCTCTCCTTGTGAACATGATAACTTTACATAGTACAAAAGTACAAAGTACACAGACATAAAACGTCATTGATGAATACATGGAGAAATGCCTGTACTTTCATGGAAATGTTTACGTTACATTGTTAACAGGTTACGCTGCGCATGCGCGACTCGAAGATTCTTGGCGTTTTGCTAAAAGCCTCCGTGAGGTCGGCTTTTCTGCTGTTGCGTCTCTCAAAACAGAATACAACAACAACAATATAACAACATTGAGCATGAATTGAGAGTGTCCGTATCAAATCTGCAACCCTGTCTTAAAAATATTTGTAGAGGAAAGCAGCTCTGCAGCCACTAATGCTGATACAACCTGATGCTCACACATCTGCACTGTTTTGCACAGGTTGAACGTTATTGTTATTATCTTGAAAATATATTCAGTGCAAAACAGGTTATTTGCAGCCACAATAGGTACTTTTTTGCTAAATATTAGGAATTTTTTGCACAGCTATAACTTTATTTGCATTGTTCTAACAACGTGATTGTGCATGTTATTAGTTTCTATCTGATGGAGCATGGATGGAGGAGTCACAAAAAGTTGGACCATTTTGCTACAATTTTGTTGGGGCGGTGGGGCCCGAAAAATGTTCTTCCTCCAAAGTGGGGCGTGACGATGGGATGGTGGGAATCCATCACCCGCAGACAAAAAAATTAACAAAAATACCCAAGAAGATGAACAGTAAACATATACAGACCATTCTAAATAATAGATAAATACATATTAAGTTTCTGAAAAGAAATAGGCAGAAATAAACCCTTACATATATGGTCTTACCCCTTTCTTAGACAGTCATCACAGTCTTCCATCAAGTCGTGAGTTTCACTCTGTACAGAATGTTGCATGCATATGTATGAGTTATAAAAAGCTAGATATCAGTAAATATCATACAGCAGGTATTGAACTACAAGATAATCACAAGCCTTCAGGGGTTATTTACGGTCCCATTTGATGACTCATCTTGCACTTAGGGGCGTTCACAAAAAATAATCTAATCAAATGAGACTTTGGGTGACTAGTTAGCCACATTGGTCACATCACACAATTGTGGATTGTAGTAGCAGAGCCGTGTGGAGAGAGACAGGAAGAGATGTGTGTCTGGATATAAGTGGCAAAAAACATTGTTATCATTGGCAAAACAATGTGGCTCAGATCTAGTTCGTTCTGCAGCTTTTCAGAGCTTTTCATGCAGATGAACGCCAGGCCTCCCAGGTCCGGCGCCACCCCAGGAGCTGCCCGTTCACCCATTGGCAAAATGCGGGGGTTAACGTTTCATCTCTCCCTTCTCCTTTGTTCAACAAAGACATTTTGACAACAGCACACTTTTTGACACATTTTGTGAGCTGGCAGTCCTATCGGTTGCCCAACAACAACAACAGAAAAGGTGTCGATATAAGATTTGAGTAACTAAAGGCAACTAAACAAACTTAATTAAGGTGATCTGGTTATGATTAAAAGAAACTAACTGCAAACATTTGTCAAATGTTGACAGTTTTTTTGCCCGACGATCTACCCTGACACTATCTAGAAGGTTTTGTGGAGTTATAGCAACGTGATCCCACTTACAGCTTGTCTTTGTGAGAAAGGACCATTAATCACCAACAACAAGAGCCAATTTGTCTCAAACACATAAATACAGTTTTGTTTGCATTTGAATGAACGAGCAGTGCTATCTTTCTATCAGGATGGTGTTGACTCAAAGTTCTTATCAATATAATACAGTAAGGACCCAAGAACAGATAGAGCAGGAGACTGAAGACAGGCAGTGTTGGTTTTGATTAGAAGTCCTGTAAATGCAGCATAAAGCAAATTGTGATTTTGGATTGTTGTGTATTTTTTTTACCACTGTCAAAAGGGGATCCCAAAGGGTCAAGATTAGGTTTAATTTATGTTAATAATATTACATCCCTCTTACCAAATTGTAATTCCCATCTTTATGCGTATGACACAGTTCTCTATTGCTCTGCTAACACTGCGCATTCTAAAATCCGTATCCATATTGTGGACAATGGTTTGCATGTTGCCACATGATATTGACAGGGTCTCAGAGTATACATATCTTGGAATCTGGCTGGATCAAAAGGTTCTTGGATATATCCACACAAGCAGGCACCTAATTTTACTTCAGTCGGAGGCTAAAAATTGAGGCCGTCTTCTTGTCTGTCTGGGATTATGGTGACATTATTTATGCACGCCCCTGCCTTCACTCTTAAACCGTTAAATTCAGTTTATCACTCCGATTTATTACCGGTGACAGTCATACTCATCATTGCATCTCGTATGAAAAGGTTGTTTGGGCAGTTGTAACAAAATGATTTGATAGGCATTGTTTTTTATTCATAAATGTATTAAGCCCTTAATGGCAACTTGCTGTCATATATAATTTCCTTATTAAAATTGGTCCTATAATCATGATTTGACTCATTCCCGAATGCAACCACTATATTTGGGAAAACTGATTTTAGTATTTTTGATGCACACTCCTTAATTATTTTTCTCGTGTGTAATTATTATGTTTTAATTGTACTTATTGCACCATTCAAAATGAGGACATTCCCTCAATGACTCCTCGAGATATAGGTTGAAGAAGGCTACTTTACTACCTTCCCTCTGGTGTGGGCAAGGGAGAGAGAGAGAGCAGCCAGGATAGCGGCCTAGTCGTTCCCAGACGCAAAATCAGCACCATGGAGAGTGCTACAGTACGCAGCCTTGACATGCCGTTGCTGTGATCCAACTGTTAAGCTGTAAACCAAACAGAGACAATGCCATAATATTGAGACACTAAATAAAATTGAACAAATACATAAATAAATAAGGAGAGTGAATCATAAAAATGTTATGAATTGTGGGTGTCATTCTGTGGATGTTGAGGCTACAACTGACTTTATTAATGTCACATCTGTCACATTTTTGATGCATTTGCAAAAAACCTTCGAAGGTTGTTTTTAAAGGTTGTTTTTTGTTTTAATGCAGCATATGTGATTTATTCATGTTGCCGGCTCTATAGAAGGTTGAACCTAAAAGAAAGATAAAGGTAGAAGCTATATAATTTATAATACAAACAAACGTCTTAAAAATGAGATTATGTTTAAAATGATTCTTAATCACAACCCGTACTCTTACAAATATAACTTTGATGACTTAAATAAGTAAAGACAAGCACTGTGAATACTATTTCAGTAATACTTTATATTGTGATTTTGGCTTGACAAATTCCTTGTGTAAACTGTCATGGTCTACATGTCTCTCTCTCTTTCTTTCTTTTAGTCTCCTACTGTGCCCACTTGTGTTCATAATAAGACCCCAAAAGATATCACGTTGGGATGTCATGCCTCCTTCTTCCTTGTGTCCTGACAGAAGACTACAATTACAGTGTCCATAAATTACTATGTTTACTCATGCCTCAAGCGTGGCCTTCACTACAGGAATTGGAGGACAGGAAAAAAAAGGGTGAGACTAAAACAAGAAAGATCAGAGGGAACGACAAATCTATAAATTAATAAAAAGAACATCCAGTGACATTTTGAGTCTGACTGCCACATATTGTGTGATAATATTACTGTTACTGTATCACATGTATTAAATAAATGCCTATTCAATAACATCAATAGTAACCCAATTTTCTATGAATTGCTTTTTTAACTATTGTGTCATTATGTCATTTCTTTACATTTTGGGAGTAGAGTTTCCAATGCATTATATTTATCTTTATGTTGTAATAATTACATTTTCCCATGTGTTTTATACAAATCTGGGTCTTTGTCTGTGTCCTTCAAAGTCATGCAGACAGGTCAAAGAAAGACTCATTTTGCAGACAGCAGGAGAGATTAGTATGAGATCATCACCTGGTTCCATGAACACAGTCAGTCAGTCAACTAGTTCGCTAAAGCAGTTTTCCACTTCTGCCTCATACTAAAGTGACTTTGGCTTTGACTGAGACCACCAACAACCACACCATCACCACAGCTCTTTCTCAATAGGGAATATTGAGGAATACATAATTTAGAAATAAGAGAAAATTTCTTGAGGATTATCACATACATTTTCCTAAAAAATAAACCAGTTACTAGCCTGATGAAAACTCTCTTGGTGTATTACAAATACAACATCATTCACCCCCACACACACACACACACACACACACACACACACACACACACACACACACACACACACACACACACACACACACACACACACACACACAGCCCTTCAGTTTGCATTTGTCCCCTTGATATTTTGCATGATTTATTTACTTTTGTACTTGTTCTAATTTGTTCTGTTATAAAAAAAATAAAATAAGCCACCAACAAAAACAACATCAAACACAAACAATCACACATTTAAATAGATACACACAGCAAACAACTATCAACATGTATTCAACCTAAAATTAAATACATGTACCTGGTATCTTGCATAATACCAAGAGCAATGGGTTCTCCTTTAACAGACACATTTTCACAAATTTGACTATCAAAGTTACCACGCTATAAAAATGACGCCTGTGGCATCGTCCATATCATTATGCATTGTGGGAGACTGTACTATGCATCAATCAGAATCACTTGAATCAACTCCCACAGACAAATACATAACAACAAATTATTCTTGCAATGTAGACTTCAAAGCATTTAGATTTGACATCTAGTCTTCTACATGAATTAACTGGTACATGTTATGATTGTAATTAAATGTGGATGCTCCAAAGCCAAATACAGAGACAGTGGTTCAACATTATTCCACAGGCTTCTGCTCCTGCTCACACAAAGAAATTATAACAAAAGACACATAATAAAACTGTACAAGATAGAAACTGGACCTCTGAGATAGAATTCAACTCCCATTTGAGACAAACAACCTTTCACAAATCAACACAAATCACAAAATCCCTACAAATCACAAGGTGAGAATACCGTGGCATGTGCGCAGAAAGGCTGGTTATGTGCATTGACGTCTTTGATTTAGATGGTTTGGAGATGGGACTTTCACGAGCAAGGCTTATTAGCAGTCTCTAAATGCTCAGGAAAATGGGCTGATCTATTATATATAACATGAATCACTGGCACTTTCAAACAGGTAAAGGGGGATTCGAAAAATGACACATTTGGAGATAATTACATGAACATGCAGGAAGTGAACTCTTAATTTGCTTGACATTCAGAATTCTTTATTTTCTGGTAATTAGCGCTGGTTTGAGATTTCTTGTAATCAGGGCACTTGACGGCATGACGGCCGTGTTTCAGTGTAATTCATTGCATTTCCCAGAAAGTAAACACAGCCAAAGAGACAGACAGATAGAGAGATAATTTATTTGAATTAATTCCAACATCCTTACAGTATATGCTAAAGACATACAGTACTGTACATTCTTTATTTGTGCAATTATTCATTAATTGTCATGCAAATTCAAGTGTGTTTGATGCTACAAATATTTTGCTAATGAAAACTGCAGTGATAAGTCCACACATGACAAACAAAACAAAAACATGTGAGATCACATAATGGGACAGAAAAGCTCATCAAAACTTACCACTAGATGGTGCTAATGTTTTTTCCTCCCCATTCCTATCAGCAGATGGATGCTCCTGTTGCAATGCTTGAACCATTTAAGGTAAAACATAAATTCAAAAATATTCATTTACAATGTCTTAGATGAATTTCCTGCAGTAAAAAGAAAGAAGAAGACTTTTCAAAGGATCCGCTTGGTGCATTTTCTGTAACCACAAAAGGAGAACAAAAAATAGTGTGTAGTTGCCATGGACAACCAGGCATTAAAGTATATTATAGAGAGTTTTGTTCTTCTTTACAATTGATGAGGACTGTGGGAATGTAAAAATAAAAGAATAAGAAAAAAAAAGAGTGGATTAGAATGTATAATGGGAACAGTGCAAATCTAATACAGCATATCACTGTAAGTAAGCTATTACTTCAAAGCCCATTCATCTTATGGGAATGCAAAGCATCTCCGGCTCTCACAAATCACACACTGTAAATAACCCTGATGCTTGTGGGAAATGTACTGAATGTGAGTGCCATAGCAGGCGTTATTTTGCAAGTGAAACATCATTGTGAGTAACACCTGTAGGTACTTCATAGAGTCAGAAGGTTGTCGCCTGCTGTTGTGTACATCTACTGATGATGAACACACCCATATGCATACTTCAAGGCCTTGAGACTCTACAAAGACTTGCAGCAGCTCTGAGGGAGTCAGGTGCTGCACTCTCACTTCAGCATGATGCACATCTAAGCGCAGGCACCGCAGCACTCTATGGGGAATGAGTTGGAGTCTTTGTCTTGCTTTCAACCCCTTTGATATCTCCTGGTGGGAAGTCGGGGTTAGGCAGGTATTTGCAAGTAAAAGATATGGGACAAAAATACCGAAGTGAGAGAGAGTGAAGGGAACAAGGCAAGGCAGATGGAGGGTGGGATCATTCCTCCGTTGATGGCAAGCGAAACATTTACCTCCTGTTTCACCTGTGCTGCCCAGGATCAGAGCACAGCGCCACCGTGGGATTGCTCAGAACACGTGCTAGCTTGCTGTTATTTATATACTCTACTATGATACACTATAGTGTGAATAAGAAACAGTAGAGGCTAACATCATGAATGAAAGGAAGAGTCGAGCAATTAACTCTCCCAGTTAAACCCAATTGGGAACCTTGAGATGTTGTAATTGCATCTCGTGATATGTGATCTGTGAATCAGAGTAGTGTGTCCTTTCTTTGCTTCAATCAACAGTTCCTATTTTCCCATTAGTTGTATTGTAATGGTGCTGTGAATGTTTTACATATTGGGATATATGATATGGCTTTAAGCTACTGTAATCAATAGTTTGTTTATAAACAATGGATGAAATGACAATGTGTAATGTGAAGGCATAGTGAAGGCATTGTGAAGGCATTGTGAAGGTGTTGTGAAGGCATAGTGAAGGTGTTGTGAAGGCATAGTGAAGGTGTTGTGAAGGCATAGTGAAGGTGTTGTGAAGGCGTTGTGAAGGCGTTGTGAAGGCATAGTGAAGGTGTTGTGAAGGCATAGTGAAGGCATAATAAAGGCGTTGTGAAGACGTTGTGAAGGCGTGAAGACATAGTGAAGGGATTGTGAAGACGTTGTGAAGGCGTTGTGAAGGCGTTGTGAAGGCGTTGTGAAGGCGTTGTGAAGACATAGTGAAGGCGTTGTGAAGGCATAGTGAAGGCATAATGAAGGCATTGTGAAGACGTTATGAAGACGTTGTGAAGACACAGTGAAGGCGTTGTGAAGACGTTGTGAAGACATAGTGAAGGTGTTGTGAAGACGTTGTGAAGAAGACATAGTGAAGGTGTTGTGAAGACGTTGTGAAGACATAGTGAAGGTGTTGTGAAGACGTTGTGAATACATAGTAAAGGCATAGTGAAGGCATAGTGAAGGCATAATGAAGGCGTTGTGAAGACGTTGTGAAGACATAGTGAAGGCGTTGTGAAGACGTTGTGAAGACATAGTGAAGGCATAGTGAAGGCGTTGTGAAGACGTTGTGAAGGCGTAATAAAGGCATAGTGAAGGTGTTGTGAAGGCGTTATGAAGGTGTTATGAAGGCGTTGTGAAGGCGTTGTGAAGGTTGTGAAGACGTTGTGAAGGCGTAATAAAGGCATAGTGAAGGTGTTGTGAAAGCATTATGAAGGTGTTATGAAGGCGTTGTGAAGGCGTTATGAAGGTGTTGTGAAGACGTTGTGAAGGCGTAATAAAGGCATAGTGAAGGTGTTGTGAAGGCATTATGAAGGTGTTATGAAGGCGTTGTGAAGGCGTTGTGAAGGTGTTGTGAAGACGTTGTGAAGGCGTAATAAAGGCATAGTGAAGGTGTTGTGAAGGCGTTATGAAGGTGTTATGAAGGCGTTGTGAAGGCGTTGTGAAGGTGTTGTGAAGACGTTGTGAAGGCGTAATAAAGGCATAGTGAAGGTGTTGTGAAGGCGTTATGAAGGTGTTATGAAGGCGTTGTGAAGGCGTTGTGAAGGTGTTGTGAAGACGTTGTGAAGGCGTAATAAAGGCATAGTGAAGGTGTTGTGAAGGCATTATGAAGGTGTTATGAAGGCGTTGTGAAGGCGTTATGAAGGTGTTGTGAAGACGTTGTGAAGGCGTTGTGAATACGTTGTGAAGACATATTGAAGGCGTTGTGAAGACGTTGTGAAGACATAGTGAAGGCGTTCTGAAGACGTTGTGAAGACATTGTGAAGGTGTTGTGAAGACGTTGTGAAGACATAGTGAAGGCATAGTGAAGGCGTTGTGAAGACGTTGTGAAGGCGTAATGAAGGCATAGTGAAGGTGTTGTGAAGGCGTTATGAAGGTGTTATGAAGGCGTTGTGAAGGTGCTATGAAGGCGTTGTGAAGGCATAGTGAAGGTGTTGTGAAGGCGTTATGAAGGTGTGATGAAGGCGTTGTGAAGGCGTTGTGAAGGCGTAATAAAGGCATAGTGAAGGTGTTGTGAAGGCATTATGAAGGTGTTATGAAGGCGTTGTGAAGGTGTTGTGAAGACGTTGTGAAGGCGTAATAAAGGCATAGTGAAGGTGTTGTGAAGGCATTATGAAGGTGTTATGAAGGCGTTGTGAAGGCGTTGTGAAGGTGTTGTGAAGACGTTGTGAAGACATATTGAAGGCGTTGTGAAGACGTTGTGAAGACATAGTGAAGGCGTTCTGAAGACGTTGTGAAGACATTGTGAAGGTGTTGTGAAGACGTTGTGAAGACGTTGTGAAGGCATAGTGAAGGCGTTGTGAAGACATTGTGAAGGCGTAATGAAGGCATAGTGAAGGTGTTGTGAAGGCGTTATGAAGGTGTTATGAAGGCGTTGTGAAGGTGCTATGAAGGCGTTGTGAAGGCATAGTGAAGGTGTTGTGAAGGCGTTATGAAGGTGTTATGAAGGCGTTGTGAAGGCGTTGTTAAGGTGTTGTGAAGGCATAGTGAAGGCGTTGTGAAGACGTTGTGAAGGCGTAATGAAGGCATAGTGAAGGTGTTGTGAAGGCGTTGTGAAGGTGTTATGAAGGCGTTGTGAAGGTGTTATGAAGGCGTTGTGAAGGTGTTGTGAAGGCGTTATGAAGGTTTTGTGAAGGCGTTGTGAAGGCGTTGTGAAGGCATAGTGAAGGTGTTGTGAAGGCATAGTGAAGGCGATGTGAAGGCATAGTGAAGGCGTTGTGAAGACGTTGTGAAGACATAGTGAAGGTGTTGTGAAGACGTTGTGAAGAAGACATAATGAAGGTGTTGTGAAGACGTTGTGAAGACATAGTGAAGGCGTTGTGAAGACGTTGTGAAGACATAGTGAAGGCGTTGTGAAGACGTTGTGAAGACATAGTGAAGGTGTTGTGAAGACGTTGTGAAGACATAGTGAAGGCGTTGTGAAGACGTTGTGAAGACATAGTGAAGGTGTTGTGAAGACGTTGTGAAGACATAGTGAAGGCATTGTGAAGGCGTTGTGAAGACGTTGTGAAGGCGTAATGAAGGCATAGTGAAGGTGTTCTGAAGGCGTTATGAAGGTGTTATGAAGGCGTTGTGAAGGCGTTGTGAAGGCATAGTGAAGGCGTTGTGAAGGCATAGTGAAGGCATAGTGAAGGCATAATGAAGGCGTTGTGAAGGCGTTGTGAAGACAGTGTGAAGGCGTTGTGAAGCTAAGTGAAGGCATAGTGAAGACGTTGTGAAGGCATAGTGAAGGCATAGTGAAGGCGTAATGAAGGCATAGTGAAGGTGTAATGAAGGCATAGTGAAGGCGTAATGAAGGCATAGTGAAGGCATAGTGAAGGCGTAATGAAGGCGTTGTGAAGACATAGTGAAGGCATAGTAAAGGCGTAATGAAGGCGTTGTGAAGGCGTTGTGAAGACAGTGTGAAGGCGTTGTGAAGCTAAGTGAAGGCATAGTGAAGACGTTGTGAAGGCGTTGTGAAGACGTTGTGAAGACATAGTGAAGGCGTTGTGAAGACGTTGTGAAGACATAGTGAAGGTGTTGTGAAGACGTTGTGAAGGCGTAATAAAGGCATAGTGAAGGTGTTGTGAAGGCGTTATGAAGGTGTTATGAAGGCGTTGTGAAGGCGTTGTGAAGGTGTTGTGAAGACGTTGTGAAGGCGTAATGAAGGCATAGTGAAGGCATAATGAAGGCGTTGTGAAGACGTTGTGAAGACGTTGTGAAGACGTTGTGAAGACATAGTGAAGGCATTTTGAATACGTTGTGAAGACATATTGAAGGCGTTGTGAAGACGTTGTGAAGACATAGTGAAGGCGTTGTGAAGACGTTGTGAAGACATTGTGAAGGTGTTGTGAAGACGTTATGAAAACATAGTGAAGGCATAGTGAAGGCGTTGTGAAGACGTTGTGAAGGCGTAATGAAGGCATCGTGAAGGTGTTGTGAAGACATAGTGAAGGTGTTGTGAAGACGTTGTGAAGACATAGTGAAGGCATAGTGAAGGCGTTGTGAAGACGTTGTGAAGGCGTAATGAAGGCATAGTGAAGGTGTTGTGAAGGCGTTATGAAGGCATAGTGAAGGCGTAATGAAGGCATAGTGAAGGCGTAATGAAGGCATTGTGAAGACATTGTGAAGGCGTTGTGAAGACATAGTGAAGGCATAATGAAGGCGTTGTGAAGACGTTGTGAAGACGTTGTGAAGACATTGTGAAGACATAGTGAAGACGTTGTGAAGACATAGTGAAGGTGTTGTGAAGACGTTGTGAAGAAGACATAGTGAAGGCATAGTGAAGGCATAGTGAAGGCATAATGAAGGCGTTGTGAAGACGTTGTGAAGATGTTGTGAAGACGTTGTGAAGACATAGTGAAGGCGTTGTGAAGACGTTGTGAAGACATAGTGAAGGCGTTGTGAAGACGTTGTGAAGACATAGTGAAGGTGTTGTGAAGGCGTAGTGAAGGCGTTATGAAGGCATTTGTTAAGGTGTTATGAAGGCATAGTGAAGGTGTTGTGAAGGCATTATGAAGGCGTTGTGAAGGCGTTGTGAAGGTGTTATGAAGGCGTTATGAAGGCGTTGTGAAAGCATAGTGAAGGTGTTGTGAAGGCGTAGTGAAGGCGTTATGAAGGCATTTGTTAAGGTGTTATAAAGGCATAGTGAAGGTGTTGTGAAGGCGTTATGAAGGCATAGTGAAGGCGTAATGAAGGCATAGTGAAGGCGTAATGAAGGCATTGTGAAGACATTGTGAAGGCGTTGTGAAGACATAGTGAAGGCATAATGAAGGCGTTGTGAAGACGTTGTGAAGACGTTGTGAAGACATTGTGAAGACATAGTGAAGACGTTGTGAAGACATAGTGAAGGTGTTGTGAAGACGTTGTGAAGAAGACATAGTGAAGGTGTTGTGAAGACGTTGTGAAGACATAGTGAAGGCATAGTGAAGGCATAGTGAAGGCATAATGAAGGCGTTGTGAAGACGTTGTGAAGACGTTGTGAAGACATAGTGAAGGCGTTGTGAAGACGTTGTGAAGACATAGTGAAGGCGTTGTGAAGACGTTGTGAAGACATAGTGAAGGCGTTGTGAAGACGTTGTGAAGGCGTAATGAAAGCGTAGTGAAGGTGTTGTGAAGGCGTTGTGAAGGCATAGTGAAGGTGTTGTGAAGGCATAATGAAGGCGTTGTGAAGGCGTTGTGAAGACAGTGTGAAGGCGTTGTGAAGCTAAGTGAAGGCATAGTGAAGACGTTGTGAAGGCGTAGTGAAGGCATAGTGAAGGCGTAATGAAGGCATAGTGAAGGCGTAATGAAGGCATAGTGAAGGCATAGTGAAGGCGTAATGAAGGCGTTGTGAAGACATAGTGAAGGCATAGTGAAGGCGTAATGAAGGCGTTGTGAAGACATTGTGAAGGCATAGTGAAGGCGTAATGAAGGCATAGTGAAGGTGTTATGAAGGCGTTGTGAAAGCATAGTGAAGGTGTTGTGAAGGCGTAGTGAAGGCGTTATGAAGGCATTTGTTAAGGTGTTATGAAGGCATAGTGAAGGTGTTGTGAAGGCATTATGAAGGCGTTGTGAAGGCGTTGTGAAGGTGTTGTGAAGGCATAGTGAAGGTGTTGTGAAGGCGTTGTGAAGGCATAGTGAAGACATAATGAAGGCGTTGTGAAGACGTTGTGAAGGCGTTGTGAAGACGTTGTGAAGGCGTTGTGAAGACATAGTGGAGGCATAGTAAAGGCGTAATGAAGGTGTTGTGAAGGCATAGTGAAGACATAGTGGAGGCATAGTGAAGGCGTAATGAAGGCATAGTGAAGGTGTAATGAAGACGTTGTGAAGACATAGTGAAGACGTTGTGAAGGCGTTGTGAAGGCGTTGTGAAGGCGTCGCTTGCAGAGGTTAACCAACATATTATCACAGTTCCTCTCAGCTCGATGGAAAATGTCAGCGTCTTTCAATTGAAAGTCTGGTTTAAAATTCCTCAACTTCCCTTCTTTCTGCTCACTAGCTCTGTTATGTAAACTAGTATTGGAATTATCTTCATCAGGGGGCCACACGCATGACTCCAAATACATTTTTTATGTTGCTCCATATTTGCTGGAGATGTTAAAACCAACTGTGTGCAAACAACACATTGAGATATTAATTAAAAAGGGGATACTATGTGTGTACTAACTTAAAAAGTTGGAAAAAAAATGCTTTTATAATCATTACCTAATCCTTCTACTATGCTTTTTTAGTAATTTTGCAGCTCTAAATTGAAGTATTAAAGCTTTACTCACTCAAACCTCAGATAGAATGGTATGTACATTTTGAGCATGAACTGATAATTCAGCCAAATACTTAATGGACCTTCCTATTCCTCTTGAGAGCCAGACAGTTTGATATGTTGAAGGAACCAAGCTGAGTCACTTTGCATTAATCTCCATTCCTGTTCACTGAGGGAAAAACCGAAAGAAAGATGTCTAGAAATGTTCCCCAGGTCTGGAAAGCTGGTCTCTGTGGTACCACAGTGCAGTGTCACTCCCATCACCTTTAATGGGTGGAGGAAGGTTACTCTGTGTGGATGTGTGTCTATTCCCTGACATGCAAGCTGACCGAAGTGACTGTGGACCAGATGGACCCTGATGTGGATGGCTTGATCAAGTGGAGCGTTATCAGACCACCCACTCTGGCTGACATAAGCTGTGAGGGCTAAGCGTATTAGGAGGCAGGGGGTCCATGGGGACTATGGAGACACTTCGGAGTAATAAACTCATCAGGAGAGAGACAGATACACCTGTTCGCTACAGGGTGACTGAGACAGAGGGCACCGAGAGGGAAGGAGACAACGAGGATAGGAGGAGGAGTGGTTTGTAGCGTGCACAGACAGAAAGAAGGAGATAGCAGCTGGGAGAGAGAGATAAAGACGAAGAGACAGGGACACTCAGCTACAGAGGGTGAGACTGTGACCATCCCGGAAGTCAAAATCGCCTTAAACAAGACAAACTGAGCTGGCCTAGTTGAGTCCAAGTCAAGCTAAACACCAAAGAGGAAATCTCAAGTCCTGTTTTCTAATCCCCCACTCCCTTGGAATCAAAATGACAGCGCTTCTCCGAAGTGTTGTTGAGGGGAAAATAACAATTAATAAGAGTTCATTTGGGGAATATTTTAAGCCTTTTTGTTTTATATCAGGCATGAATGAGAGTCATTATACCCAACTCTCTAAAATAAGACCTTGAGATATTATGTGGAACATGACACAAGTGAATGGCTTTCAAAACGCAAATTCACAGCAGTTTTGTAGCCTTGACAGTGATGACAGCTGATGCAGACAGGCAGCCATGTAGTGAGAAAGAGCAAAGGCGATAGTCCAGATAAAGTGTGATGAGATGTGAAAAAGGAGAGAGGGACAAATCCTCTCCCTGCATACGTACGCCCAATTCAAGACAAATATAGACACTCTACTAGGTCACCTATATAAAATTGGTTGGTAATTTTCAACAATCCTACAACGCTTGTTCTTTCTGAATTTCCAGAAATAATGCAGTGACCCATATGATTCTACCTCCTCTGTAGAAAATCACTTTGACCTATTTTAATGTAATGTAGTCCTTGTTCTTCTCTCTGCCTTTGATGATATAGATTAATAAGTAGATGGAACAAAAGTACACAATTTGACTTGTGTTTGTACAGTACAGACATTCGAAGAAAAAAAAAAATATATATATATATATATAGATATGTCAATCACTTCCCTGCAAGAGTCTGGTTAATACTGTATTAGTTTAGATTTGGTGGTTAGGTGGTGCTTCAAGCTTGACATAACTTTGTGTTACACCTTCATATGTAAAAAGGCACCTTCCTTCTCTTTTCACAAGGCAATGTTCCTCAGAAGTAGCAGATTTATTCAAGTGCTGTATCAAGAATTTCAGTATTTTGTTTTGGGACAATTCATCAGTCAATTTCTACAAATTCAGTTGTGTTTGTGGTGTTGTTGTAGAACTCCTGCTTATTCAGTGAAATTACACACAGTCGTCCATCATTGTATCCTAACGGGGCATACACAAGTGGTTGAGGTAAGAGTAAAGTTCAGGCAGAGCACGGTTTAGAAGACTCAGGCAGCTTTTTGTCAAGGAGAGTAAAGCGTTTCCACCCTGCTTATGCATTTTTTACCCCTCTATGCACTTCACGTGTTTCAGGAGTGCCATGGCCGCCTTGAGATGAAAAAATAAATAAACCCAGAGCTGAAAAGCTCCCAACTTCATTAGTGTTTTTTCTCTCATTGTGATGACCTTTACCGGATACCCTGCCGAGCTCACCCCCGTGCTTACCAGAGTAGATGGTAGTTCCAGATTGAGAAGAAAATTGCCAGTCTTTGTCTGTATAGTAAGGGATAAGGTAGCATTTCACTGGGAGGCTGTGGGCATCATTGGTGGATTTTATTTCAGCTCCAAGTTTTCTTTTGTGGAACTTCTCATAATTGTTGCTAATTTTAAGGCAACCTTTTAGCATGGACTCCTGCCCACACCTATTGCTCATCCGCCCATTCAGCGGTCTCAGTGTCACACAATGCCATTTCTATCTTTTGTTGACGGCACATTCATGAAAGCAGAATGCAGTAAAAAATTAAAAAAACAAGTCACATGCTGGTAACGAGTCGTTAGGCACTCAATAGTGACGTGAATCGTTCGTCAGTCAAGTTAACGTCAACCACAGTGTTTTTTTTTCCTTCCTGTGAAGACTGAAGAGTATTCTTCAATGTATTATTATATATTATGTACTTGATGAGTTGGAAGTGAGAGTGTGTTAAAATAACAAAAATGTGGTCAAAAATGTATGAAACCAAAAGGAGAGTCAATAGAATAGAACTTCAGTTCAGCATAAAACTTACTACCCTGGCCCTACCTAGTAAATGGTCCCAAAACTTTTATTTCATTAGTCTGAACATCCTGTGATGTCCTTGTATGGAAAGGGTGAAGCCAGTAAAAGCAGGTGAGGCTAGGGAAAATCACATTCAGGTGCTACGCAGGGATGTGTGCTCTCCCCACTGATCTTATCTCTCTATAGCTGTACCTCAGGAGAGCAGTCGGTTTGACTCCTGAAATCTCAAGACATTTGCAATAATCCACTTCTCTGCACATTCATCACTGTGTGGTTCGGATCTACACTGGAATAGGATAGGAATAGACAACAGCGGGCAGTCAGGGCAGCAGAGAAAATCATTGGTGCCAGCCTGCCCTCCATCAGCTTTCAGCTTCTCCCCTCTGGTGGGCGCTACACAGCATAGTACGCCAAAACAACCAGACACCAGAACAGTTTCTTCCCACAGGCTCCCACAGGTCACTCTGTAGCCAGATGGATTGTTACACAGAACCGTCTGAGATGCTGTCATGAAAAACTGTTTAGAAAAGGGCAGGCACTTTCAAAAAGAAATACCCAGCAGCTGATTGGATGAACCATCTGTCGATCAATCCCTTGCCGAAGCCAGTCGGGAGAGGAGCGAAAAAACATAAATTCCATTGATAAAGGCCTACAGGCCAGTTCTTTGCTCTTCTTCCAATAAATAAATGCTCTCCAGTTCTGGGATAGCTTGTGCTTTTGCAGCATACGTTAACCTTGCAGTGAGCATTGTTGTTTTGAACGGACAGTCGCCGCTCTGTGTCGCCTTACACACACCTCGAACACTCCCAGAAAACTAGCCCCTTGGGAACGCTAGTGCACCGCGGCGGTGTCGCTATCGCTTTTGGGCGTGACTTCCGTGTGTCTTCATTGACATCAATGGATTTGAGCGTGCACAAAATGTGGCCCATACGCCAGTATCACCCTCTTCAGACACCTGAGTATTTCATACATTACTATTTGTCAGGCGCTTTCGTCCACAGGTGCAAAGACTTGAATCAAGCATGTTAATACCACTATCACCCTGAGCGTCATTCTCTGGAAATTGTAAAAGACAATTCCGTCATTTGCATGATAAAAATGTCTAAATGAACATGAAAAAATTAACCTGAGTAGTCTTACATTCCTAGGCCTGTAAAAAAAAAAGAAATAATACCCTGTTAATAAGTGTTGATCAAAAGCTATTGTCTGCTTATTTATTTTCTCACAGGGCCTTCACTGTCACTTTGGTACACTATTTATGCTGCCTAATAAACACCCTGGTTTGTTGTTCCTTTAATTACTTTCAATAATACAAATAGGCAAAACAAATGTGTTGCAGGGGAAGATGCAAGTGGTTGTTTCTAATACCAATGTCTGCCCAACTTGATTTCCACTACAGGAAACCGTCATCTGAAAAGTACATTGTTTTGGAACTTTCTACAACATCTGATCAAGTAAAGAAATGATGTTGAAATCCCTAGAGATAAAGATGCAGCACTTTTAAAGTGTTTAAGTGTTTTTGACTGAAGCAATCCCGAAAAGAACAGATGGTTGATGGACATTCTTAACCCAGCGGATGGTGATTAAAAATGGTGTAATGTGTGTTGGTGTATCATTTGATGTTAGGCTAACTTTTAGAAGCATACCTATGCCAAAGGCAGCTTTGGTTGAATACAAGGCAGGCTGGAGGCATTACCATGAGCATGACTTTCATTTCTGCACCTATTTTCCTGTGTCCAGACTCAGCCGGCCAAATGTGATTTTTCACTTTAGGAGCACTTGGTGATGCAAATAATGCAATAGGAGATGATTACAATTCTCACTCGTGATCTTTCCAGGGAGAATGGTGTTGTTCCACTCCAAGCATGCTGAGAGCATTAATATATGCATCCGACTCATCGACTTCAGTCAGGGCGTCAGTGTAGAAGTACAGGTTGTCCAGCAGTTTGCTTGTGAACAGACACGCCTGATGAAAATCTTAGTTTATCTTTGTTTGACTACAAAGCAGCCCCTCTACTTGCTAACGTCCATTACAGCTCCCAATCCACTAGTGAGGATTGTCCCGAGGCAGAATCAGTTACCCAGAAAGCATTGATCAGGAAATACTTCTTGGAACGTGCAAACAGGCACACTGACAGATCTGGGTTGTGCTCGACCATTAAACATATTCATCCTGTCCAATAGAATTATTTAGCGCCAGCCTATTTGGAGATAAATCAGAAATCAACATACGGTTAAAAGGACACAAAGTGTGCGGACACACGCACAGTCGTAGGACATGCAGATAACATTTGGTCAACCTCTTTGAACAAACTATTGTTTTGGTCTTGAGGCTTAATGACACCGCTAAGCCGGGTCAGGGATTTAAGCTGCTCTGTTGCAAAGACAGCGACAGACCTGGAAGAAAAGAAAGAAAGAAAGAGGAGATGCATCGTGAACATATAAATAGATTCCAATGGCTCAAACTGTAAACCGTGACCGCGCTCATCAGTACTTACCTCTATTTTACCTCTTTCAGACCAACATAATGAAGTGGGTGGAACCAGCCTTGGCGGCCCATCTGAATGGATGAATGCATCTACATCTGACTTGGCTTTCCAACCATCCTCTTTGACTTAGACACTGTTTAGATTCTATGAAGGAATGACCATTTTGATTAAATTTTACTGACGTGCAAATGACATTCATAAAGATTTAAGATCTCAACCAAAGTGCTTTTGTCTTAAGCTCTCTTTTGTCAGTCTTCCCACAACTACTTCTGTGGCACCATGAATGCCTTGGAGGAGAGAAGCAAGTGTGTGCCATTATCCACATGTTCAGATGCATGCGTGATGGCAGACAGAGATGGCACCCTACTTCTGAGTGTGGCCTTTAGATGCATGTGGCAAAACTTTGTGTTTATTCAAAGCATACTGAAACCTTTATTTACTACTGGAAAAGCGAAAAAGAAGAGAGAGGCAGCAAAGAGATGGAGAATGAACTCTAAAAAGCAGCAACAGAGTGTGAAAGAGAAACTGAAATGAAAAATGCAAGTGCATTATTTATTCTTTTTGTAAATCGTTTGAGTTCTACGGTTTGGCATACAATTGGTAGAAACTTCAGCTTCAACCATCTCTTTCAGATACTCAAGGATTATCCCGTAATAATATACAGTATAAAATGACAAATGTGGGTTGAACTAACTTTCAGTAAAGCGTGTCAGATGCGGGTCACCTGTAGGAGCGAGCATTAATATGAATAGCTTCGTGCAGTAGGATGGCTTTATACATGGGTGTTGAAACTAATGAACAGCACAGAGGGCTTATGTCTTTGAAGAATGAAAGAGACACATATACTTAAAAATATCATCAGTGCTGCTGTCCCAGCTTTCATACTATCATAGACAAAGAGTTACTCAAACTGTGTTTTCCCTGCTGAACCGCGGCAAAGTGAGGTAAACAATGAGGCGCTACTCCTCCTTCCTCCACAGCGAAGAGTTGAACAGTGTAAAGAAGAACAAAGGCACAGATTCAGACGGCAACATGGAACAATGTATGTGGGAGACAAACAACAGGCAGGTAAAAAGTATCTATGAAGAAAGTGACAGTTTTCTGCCGGAATAAAACTCTCCATGTGTAAGAAATCAAAACAGATTTTTTTATTCCCCCCCGACAGAGGTAGTAGAGCAAAAGCTCACACTCAGACTCAACGCGGTCCGTCTTCACGGCTTAAATTTCTTCTCACAGTGTAACACATTTTTATTGCTCGAGGGAGGAGGTAGAATCTGAAAGGAAAGGGAGGAAAAGAGAATAAAAAAAATGGGTTAAATAGCGTAGGCAGGGAGAAGCCTTCTCTCTCTTATTACCACCTGAAGAAAAGGCCATTGCCATTAGATTTAAATTTAATTTACGAAATCGTGTTTAATGCAACTGTTCACGAGCAGCCCATTCCAAATACGCTTTTTGTCAATGCATTTCCTGAGGGCCTTTTAATTGGCATAATGAAGAAAACTGCTAATGGCTGGGTTTATCTCTGGCAGCACTGGTGACATTTCATCAAGGCAGGTGGGTTTCCAGGCATTGTTTAAGCTCAGTGTGTAGCATTGTGTAGTTGGCAAAGATGTTATTTGGGCAAATGATGATTAAATAATTAAAAAAAAAGTGGTATGAACAATGTGATTTTGAGGATAATAGATCATTCAACTTCATTCAAGAGCAATTTTTATTATAATAATTTTGTATTATCATATATTCTTTTAAAACATCTGGTTCATTGCTAATTAGCATTTTGTCTCAGGCTCTATAAGGAACACATGACCAGAAGACTTCAGAGGAAAGTATATTTTGTGACCAAAATAGTCATAACATTTGAACACACACACTGACGAGACCACACACACACACACACACACACACACACACACACACACACACACACACACACACGCACACACAATGTATGCAGATAGAGACAGTGATGTGACATTTACCTTCATCAGTTATCATCATCCTGACATTGGTACATCAAACCTGCTGTTTAATAATGAGCTGCGGTCGCTTCCTGACTAACGAATGGTTCTGACAGTCTTGTCATTCCCTCATGTCAGAGAGAAAGGTCACAGGGAAAGTCAAAGAGGTTGGGACCGATGTTTATACATGGATAGACTACACGATTATACTGCACAAAGCTGACATGTTGAAATAGCAATACCAAATGAAGGGCATCATTAAACTCTGACAAAACTCTAAGTCAAAAGATGACTAAAGGGCCGTCATCTGACAGGATGAGTTATGATTTATTTTGCTAAATGATTCAAATACGGGTGACATGGTGTCTCAGTGATTAGCAATATTCTAACACAGGAAGATGATAAGAAAGCTTTCATTACTGTTTCCACCTTGATGCACTGGAAATCTGTCCAGTGTGTTTCCCTATGCGGTTAATGATTACTTTTATTATATAATAATCTGTTTCACATATATTCTCAGTTAATTGTGTGTGTTTTTCGTACAATTTCGTTAGTCCAAGATGACATCCCCAAAGTCCTTGATTTGTCAGATAAACAGTTAAAAAACAAAACTATGTTTAATTTGCTCCAACATAACACAAAGAAAAGCTTCCAAATCATGACCAATGTGAAGCTAAATCAGTAATGTTTGTCTTTTTTTTTGCTTGAAAAATTATAATTAATTGATTGCCAAGTACTTTTCTATCATGTGTGTTTTAATTGTGCTTTTGAATGTATTTTATTCTATTTTATGTTTTTGTACTATCTGGAACTTGAGTCTGAAATAAAGTTTGAACACGGACAGTTTCTGCTGTTTCTTGTCTTTAGAACGAGAACTATGAGAGACAACATGAAATTAAGTTTTCAAGCTATAATTGTGAACGTATATTACTGAAAACTACAATGAGTGATGTCTTTGTCACTTCGATTCAATGCTCTGAAACTTCCATAAATTACCATCATTATTTTCCAGATATCTAACATACAGGGCAGTTTTATGGAAACCAGGCTTATTGTTTTACTACGAAACATTAGTTCAAACACAGGTCTCTATGAAATGAATGACACTGACAACTGGAGTGACATGTGGCGCATAAAAACCACACACACACACACACACACACACACACACACACACACACACACACACACACACACACACACACACACACACACACACACACAATCTCACAAAACTTTACTATTCCTAATTAACTACAATTCTATATATATGAATAATATTATAATATGTGCTCCTCTTTCACATTTGCGTCATCATTGCATCTCTGCTCTGAATACAGTTGAATGCAGTCCGGAATAAAAAGGCACACCTTTTTTTATTTCGGTTGACCGAAATGAATTCATTTCCGTTGAATTCAAACCACGCCGTCTGTCTTGAATAAATGACCTAACCGAAATTTCAAACCTCTTCAGCCCGGCCCTATAAGTCTCTGTCAAAGCTGGCCCAACGCACGTTTTTTCTCTCTCCTCCTTTATTGTAAACAACAATGAAGTGTGATATTTGAAAAAAACACAGATGCACCACCGGTGAACTGCGAGCCACCAATCATTTGTAGTCTTTACCCAAAGCGGCGTTTGAATCCCTCCTTCTCATCCCACCTCTTCAAATCCATTGGCTGCCAGGAGGAGCAGCGACAATGTTTAATGCACCATGCGGTGTCCGGACTTCAGTCAGTGAGAGGAAGCGTTGCGTGTGCTTAGGGCTGTGCTACGTGCAGGAAATACTAAGTAACGACTGCGCGTGTATATATTGAAGAAAATCACCTCTTTTTTCTTCTTCCCCCTGACCGACTTGCGCCTGAACGCGGCGCCGCTGCTGACCACGTCCTCAGCGGGGACTTTTGACTGGGACGGCGGGCAAGGACACCATGCCACTCCGGGAGTCACTCACCCAGCGGTGTTTCGGGACGGGCTAGAATAAAAAATTTTTTAAAAAAAACTGTCCGCCTTTTCAAATATCCACTTTGGATCTACCTTACTACACATCTGGATTTTTGTTTCTCTTCCTTCTTATTCTTATTCTTCTCCTCAGAGTACAATTTCCCTTTCCTGAAGAACGGTGATTCACTGCAGGCAGAAGGCGAGCCGCTGCATCCTAATCAGACAAGCGGAGAGAGGACTTCAGCTCATTGACATTACAGTCATACTTTTCTGGAGCACTTTTTTTCTTCTTTTCTGTTTTTTTCTTTCCACTGCGCCGCACTGTAGCCTGTGTGTGCAGCGGAGGCTGGTCGCGTTTCCTCCTGCACGGAGACCGGGAAGAGGAGACGGGCGGCAGCCCTCTGAAGTGCTTCTGGGGATGAAACTCTCCCTGAACCCTGCTGCAACTGACTGTTTGGCTTTTTGACAGTTGACGTTGTACCTTTTCGGACTATATTGGCATGCAGCGGTATTCTTTTGGTAAGTTCGCTGTCCTTTTAAGTGTCTTTGTGCTGCGTAATTGTGTTTCTCTTGAAGCCTCGGCTGTTGCTCATTTCCAATCGGTTGTTATTCCACATCCATCCTGGTGCATGCGGAAGCAACAGCTTCTTCCCAGGACCGTTAAATCTTGCAGCGAGAGGGAGAGGGAGAGACAGAGGGCATCAGTGGGGAGAATTACACGGCTGTGCTGAGATGCTGGCAGCTCATTTGCGTTTTTTTATTTTTTCAAGGCTCATTGTAAATATCCGGATTATGCGGATTTGTTAATGCGTGTAAGAGGCTCATTTTATTCGCACTTATTTAAATAGCCGCCACGACAGGCCGTCTTCAGTCGTCCGCCCGCAGTGTGAGCACATTATTTAAGTTGCCCTATTACGTTTTCAGTCGACATTCTCCTAATGTGCCGCCATCAAGCCAGGGTCAGGTCGTGCATTGCACATCAGAGATAGATTTAAAAACTGCATTCGCTCTGTAATGATACATGTTGTGAATGAGCTACAAGGGAAATCATTAATTCCCTGATCTGTGCTGCGCGGAGTGTCTTCCCAAGGTTAACTAATTGACAAGCTTCCCCCATAATTGTGGAGATGAATTACACATGAGCACTGTTTCATTTTTGGCTCAGCGGTGGATCTGATTTCTGACTGGCAGTGTGGTTGGTGTACCTTTTTTAGTTATTTAGGTGACTAATTTACACTTGTACGTTATAACACCTATATATGTTTTTTTTTCTTCTTCTGTTTTTTTCTTCTTAGGTGGCATGACTGAACTCTTACAATGACTATTCTGTTTGGAGACTGGATCGCGTTTATTGCTCAGATGAGTCTGGGTGCTCAGCTGAATATAAATTAGGTGTTCAGCGCCACAGATTGCTGGAAGAGGAAGAGAGAGACAGAGCAAAGACAATCCACAAAGACAAATGCCAAGGCCTCGCATGATGAACAGAACTCTTTATTTGATCCCGATTAACAGAAACACCAAATTTGAACAAAATATCAACAGGTCCAAGGAAGCGTAAACTCAACACAGATTATAGCGGCTTTTACGGAGTGGGGATGTATCTTTCTATTTTCTTTTTCCTCCTGTTATGGGCTCAAGCCCTGACATTGAAAAACTTGAATTACTCCGTCCCGGAGGAGAAGGGTCCGGGGACAGTGATTGGGAACATTGCCAAAGATGCCAGACTCGGAATCGAACAGGTTGGGCCGGGAGGACAGGGTAAGAAAGCCAACTTCAGGGTGCTGGAGAACTCCGCTCCGCATCTAATGGACGTGGACCCCACAAGCGGGCTGCTGTACACAAAGCAGCGCATCGACAGGGAGACCTTGTGTAAGAGAAACCCCAAGTGCCAGCTCTCCATGGAGGTGTTTGCCAATGACAAGGAGATCTGCATGATCAAAATAGATATTCAGGACATTAACGACAACTCACCCGTTTTCCCCTCGGATCAGATTGATATTGACATTTCTGAAAACGCAGTGCCAGGGACCCGCTTTCCCCTGACCAGCGCGCATGACTCAGATGCAGGGGAGAACGGCTTGAAAACCTATCAAATAACACGCGATGACTACAATCTCTTTTCCTTGGAGGTAAAGTCCCGTGGGGACGGGACTAAATTCCCAGAATTAGTTATTCAACGGCCATTGGACCGAGAAGAACGAAACCATCACACCCTTATCTTGTCAGCCACAGATGGGGGGGAATATCCCCGTTCAGGTACCATGCAGATAAACGTTAAAGTGATTGATTCCAATGATAACAGCCCCGTGTTCGACCAGCCCTCGTATGTTGTGGAAATTCCTGAAAATTCACCTCTTGGTAAAGTGTTGATCGATTTAAATGCCACTGATCCCGATGAGGGCAACAATGGACAAGTAGTCTATTCTTTTAGTGGCTATGCCCCAGAGAGAATCCGGGAGCTCTTTTCCATAGATTCGAGAACGGGGGTCATAAAGATTCAAGGTGAAATTGACTACGAAGAGAGCCCAGTTATCGAGATTGACATCCAGGCAAAGGATCTAGGTCCCAATCCAATCCCAGGTCATTGTAAAGTCACTGTTAAAGTGCTGGACAGGAATGATAACTGGCCGTTTATAGGCTTTGTGTCTGTGAGACAGGGCGCTATCAGCGAGGCTGCACCTCCAGGCACTGTCATTGCTCTGGTCCGTGTCACAGACAAGGACTCGGGCAGGAATGGTCAGCTTCAGTGCAGAGTACTGGGTAATGTCCCTTTTAAACTTGAGGAGAATTATGATAACTTATATACTGTGGTGACAGACAGACCCTTAGACAGAGAAGCGCAGGATGAGTACAACGTCACCATCGTGGCCAAAGACAACGGCATTCCTCCTCTAAACTCCACAAAGTCCTTCACGGTAAAGATTCTGGATGAGAATGACAACGTTCCTTGCTTTACCAAGTCAGTTTACCTTCTTCAAATACCTGAGAACAACATCCCTGGGGAGTACCTAGGTTCAGTTCTGGCACATGACCCAGACCTCGGCCAGAACGGCACGGTGTACTACAGCATAGTCAACTCCAATGTGAGTGGGGGTGATGTCAACACCTACGTTAATGTGAACGCTGCCAACGGAGCCATCTATGCAGTGAGATCTTTTAACTATGAGCAAATCAAATATTTTGACTTTAAGGTTCTTGCAAGAGATGCAGGCTCTCCACACCTGGAGAGCAACGCTACAGTGCGCATCAGTGTTCTGGATGTCAATGACAACATCCCTGTTATAGTTCTGCCCCTGCTCCTAAACGACACAGCTGAAATCCATGTGCCGCGCAACGTTGGCGTCGGTTACATTGTCACCACGGTGAGGGCGGTGGATAATGACTATGGCGAGAGTGGGAGGCTCACATATGAGATCTCTGATGGTAATGAGGAGCACCTGTTTGAGATTGATCCAGTGGCCGGGGAGGTGCGAACAGCCCACCCGTTCTGGGACGATGTGAACCCCATTGTGGAGCTGATCATCCGAGTATCTGACCACGGCAAGCCAACTCTCACTGCCGCCGCCAGGCTCATCGTCAAGGCGTCCAACGGACGTCCTCCAGATGGGCTGCCACGCACAAAGAACAATCAAAACTGGGACATGTCCCTGCCTCTTATTGTAACTCTCAGCATCATATCAATCATGCTTCTGGCAGCCATGGTGACCATAGCAATCAAGTGCAAGCGAGAAAACAAGGAGATCCGTACCTATAATTGTCGAATTGCTGAGTACTCGCACCCTCAGCTCGGGAAAGGGAAGAAGAAGAAGATTAACAAGAACGACATCATGCTGGTGCAGAGCGAGGTGGAAGAGCGGGATGCCATGAATGTGATGAATGTGGTAAGCAGCCCTTCCTTGGCCACCTCTCCCATGTACTTTGACTATCAAACACGCCTGCCACTCAGCTCACCAAGGTCAGAGGTCATGTACCTCAAGCCCACTGCCAATAACCTCAGCGTGCCCCAAGGCCACGTGGGATGCCACACCAGCTTCACAGGCCCAGTCACCAGCACTACAGACACTCCTACTAACCGCATGTCCATCATACAGGTAAGATAAATTGCACTCCTCTCCTTCACTGTTATGCCACAATTTCCACGTCACAACCCTCAGAAAGCTTCAACATGTGTCCCTTGTTTTGTAAAATGAAAGAAAAAGGAGATCAGGACAGGCAGAGAGGCCCAAGAGCATACAGGGAAAAGGAGGGAGGGTGGGGTGAGTATTAGACGGATTAAACCGTCATTCTGGTGTTCTCATAGAACAGAGCCAGTGACATCCACACAAATCAGTTGTGCTTAAAATATGTCACGGCAGGCTTTTAAAATCAGTTTTCATGTAGAAATTTTTCATTAATCACTCAATCACTGTCGTTTCAGTCTTGTAGAATAAATAGTTTAGCTCTTGGCAGAGTTATAATCAGGTACCTTTTTCTCAGACCAATTCCACATTAAACTCCATTAAAAAAAACAGCCCACATACATATTTTTATTTATTTATTGTGATAAGAAGTAATGAGAGAGAGAGAGAGAGAGAGATTTTCCAATGTATTGCAGCTTTTTTAGCTACTGCTAATATCAAATGCCCATCCCTAGAATGGCCTTGAAAATATCAAACATGTTCCCACAAAGTTAAACTACGCTGTACATGTTGTTGACCTCATAGAAAAGGCACTACCACCTGTCTGCATACGTGTGTGTGTATACAAGTATGCAGGCAGGTGGTAGTGTGTGTATATGTATATATGCAGTATAAAGACAAATAAACAAACAGTGACATATGCGTGTTTACTGTACCGAGCCACATTCAAACTCTTGTCATCATCGCATTCTATAGCTCCACGTGGTTAATTCTGTTGATTATAAATCCCAGAGATTTGCAGATTGTACTTATTTTCACAGCTACTTTATGTGTCTTTGAGTGGAGTACTTGGGTGTATAAGCCTCTAACGTGATAACTTCTCTGTGTCTTTGGCCTTAAGCCTATTAAAAGTCTGTCGTGTCAGACGAGGATTAAGTTCTGCTTAAAACAGTGGTATGGTTCACTGGGGATAATGGGCAGCGGATGTTCACCTATTGTTCACATATAAAGATATATGTTCTGACTCTAATTCGATAGAAACATGAACGATTAAAAAAAAATTATCATTAGGTTCTGCATCACAATTGGAGAATGGCATTCCTTTCCATCCCAATGGACCGTAGATATTAGTCTCTCCACTAGGCTCTCTGCTGTGATCTCAATCCCACTATTTGTGCTGGATGTGACGATGACCGTGATCAGATGTGACGTGTCCCCACCAGGGAGGAAGGCCACTGTCTGTTGTTGTCTCAGCCCTGCTTCTATTAGGAGCATAGGGCAAGGGTCAGCACAAAGACCGTTAAGGCTTCGTTATCAGAGGGACAAATTAATTGCTGGTCCATTCTGCAGGCTCATTCATCATCACTGCTAATGCAGTGATGATGAATTATGCTGCGTGAGGCAGTTGCACATCCATTTTGTGCACTTACTTGTCTCTCAGACTGTCAAAGAGAAAACAAGCAAGAGTGGCAACAACACGTCCCTTAGTGTCTTGTTTACAGAGGGACTCGTTGACGCATCAGGCGTGCAGGGTGCTCTATTGTATTATTCAACAGAAACCTGTGTAGAGGGAGATGGCCTGAGGCATTAAGTTTCCTCAGAATCTGAACAGAGGCGTATCACTTTCCTCCCCCCCACCCGTGCTTTTGCCTCCTATCTCTGTTCGTGTGGACAGTAAGTAACCTGAGTCAGAGGAGAGTGGCTATGGGAAAAATGTCAGGAAACAAAGACAGAATTCCCCGTCCATCGATTCCAAGGCCTCTCAGCCAATCTGTCACTACAGTTGCCACGGCAGGAGAGGCTGAATAGGAAAAATAAATAAAGAGATGGATAAAGGGGGAGAGCATTTCGCCTGCCCAGTCGGTCTCACAAGGGCACCTTCGTGCTGCTGTCTTCATCTGCATCTAGTAGGGCTACTATGCCTGCCTGCAACTCCCAGACTCTCTCCACACTGCTGCTGGCCTCTAATGATGTTTTATAGTGGTGCCCTGGCGAACAGTCTGGGCTTGGTCTCTAGCTGGGAGAGGGGAATAATATGACCATATAAGCAGAGCTCTGCTGGTCTCATCATTGTCACCGCCGTGCTAGCGCTCGGCCCGGTGGAGAGCTTCATTTCATCTCTAAAGAGAAGTCCTGGGATAAGGAGATGGATGATACGTAATCACGCCTAATTCTGTTTAAGGCGGTGAAGGGAATTACTTAGTGTGAAATCAAGGTTAAAACCAATCTGCTGCAAAATTCCTCAATGCTCAGGAAGAACGGATTTCAGTAAATTGCTCCAAAGAGCGAGCCTGCGCCCACTCTGTCTTGAATCCGTTTTAGGATGTTGTCCCACATTATGTTTAGCTCCAGCAGCTGTGCCAGGCTGTGCCCACCGACTGGTTACTAAGTTTGCTCTGTTGCTTTTCTCCCCACCTTTTTTCCCGAGGCGCTGCCCTCATTGTTCCCAAACAGTCAAAGACTCCCGTGTCATTACTTTTAAATGGTCCATAATTTATTATATTGATTTGTTTTGATAAGTTTGAATGTAGTAATTTGATTCACCATGAAACCCTAATTAAACCGAACTCCGTCTCGACTGGAGGCCATCCATGTTAATAAGGTGCAGGTGGTACAGAGGCAAAGGGGGAAAGGTTATAAAAGCCGCCTTTAGGTGGCGGCCTTCTGCCTTGTGTGGGGTGGCTTTGAGATGAGGGTGTCAAGGAGAAAAGGGGCTCCCGTCTCTGCTGACTTGTCACTTGGTAGGAAGGCTGCTGCGCCTCTAATGAAACATGTCGGACATTAATACGTGGAATAGAGAATACTTTTCTGGATTTGCCTTCATGACACTATTTTGTTCGAAAGACTTTTAATGACAATCACTGAATTTACCGAGCAGACACCTCATCCGTGATATGTAGAAATGCGGACACAGTTTTTCTGCTCGGATTTCTCTCGCAATAATTCAAAGTAAAGCAACGTCTTTGAAGGGATTCATAAAAGGACAGCCATATCATATCCATATGAATTTAAAGAGTGCTGAAAAAAAGCAGCTAATAGGCGTGACCTTGATCATTTAAGTGGTGCGTATGCAATCTAGGACATAAAATGTTCGCTCCTTTTGATCTGTTTAGGTTGAGCTTGTGCATGCCAACAATGTAGCTGCAGCAGATGTTGAGAATGGGTGCTTCCAGGAATGGTCATACTCTGCATAATTTAGGGAGAGTGTGTGTGTGTGTGTGTGCGGGGGTGTGACATTGTGTATTCCAGGCATGTGATTTAAGCCTTTAGCTGGCAGGCTCCGTGACAGAGCCCCTCTCTTTTATGAGCGGGACAATCTTGCATTTGTCCGAACCTTGAAACACCCTTCCTCCAATACACACACACACACACACACACACACACACACACACACACACACACACACGTAACCGGGCTTGGGTTGTTTTTAAGGATTCCACCGACAAGTCTTATCAAAGCCTCCGCTGTATATTGTATTGAAATTGCTCCCACACTTCAGTGGCCACTGAGGCAATGAATAGGAAAGCGCTCTTTATTTCATTTCTCTCCCTCTCCCTTCATCTTTAGATAACTGCTTTCCTCTGGAGCTTTCTATCAAATGAGTTTGGTAAACCTGTACGTACTGAAGCCGGATTGAGCAGCTCAGCAAAATCGGTCTCAACAGTCATTTATAGGTATGAGAGACGGTTCAAGTAGCCATTAGTAATTTGCGTCCTTTTGTCCCCCAGTTGAGCTCTCCTGGGCCACTAAGCCAGATTTGTTTTATATCTTCAAATTTACACAAATAAAGCTGTTGGTACTGTACATAACACTACATGCTGAAATTCTGAATTATTAATCCAGTGCTATTCTTCTTTATCTCCAAGCCAGCTCATATGATGGAAAGAACCGAGAGGAGGTGCAGTCAGACCACAGACTGTTATCAACCCGATTTAACCGAAATATCAACAGTTTGTCGATGAATATAGGTTTATTAGCTGTATTTCAGTTTGCAGAGTTTAAGTACAGATGCGTCAGCGTGTCTTGAAGCTGTGGCAGAAGTGTAACTCGCAGCACAAAACAGCAGCTATATTTGCATCCTCCTTCATTAATAAATCATAGCGTTTAACAAATCAAAGGGAAGCGGAAGATGTCACGATAAACATCAGAGGTCTCTCGCTACACATTTGTGAACATGGAGGGGGGTTGGGGAGGGGGGCAGTACACAGGGTATGTGGGGAAATAGGAAACAGAAGCTACCCACTTTCTAATATGAGCAGCATTTGAGTTTTCATTTACTTTCCCGGGGTCTGTTTGTACTTTGATGCAGCATGAGAGAAAGGGAGCATGACTGTACTAATGTCAAGGAGACCATTCTCCTCCTCTCTCCACATTGACATTTTCAAGTTTTGGAAAAGGAAAAAACGGCAGAAATCTGCTCCGGTAGGAATAAACCCCACTGATATGTTAATATGTCATCTATACCCTCACTTTTAATGTTTTCTTTGGTCAGTGTTTGCATGGAAAACATTCGACGGAGCCAGGCTGGAAATTCTTCAAAGATTTACACAATTAGTAGTTCATTGGTAGAAACATACTACGAGTACCAGGGAAATGTGTTTTGAGATGGGGGGCAGGCAGCTGTGGAAGTGAATGTTTTATTTATTGCAAGTTCAGAAAAATCCAACAAACCCTGCTAAATAATAATTAAATATATATGCATACACACACACACAAGACTATTCCCAGTAACGTATACAAAATTCCATTAGGGTCAAAATATAGATAAATAGATTGATAAACTAAAGACGAATATGTATGTATACATTAGGTCTTATTGCCTAGCTACTAGAGGTCCTTTCAGCCAGCTGTTGTGCATTCATTTGGACACAGCACTTACCTGTGCTGCATAATTTCATTATTTTAACAGACCTCCCGATCTGGCAATGCAGGAAAACAAATATACCCCCCCAAGAGTAGAGAAAGAGACAGGATATGAGAAGTTGACCTCTGTGATGCTATCCATATTGTCCGGTCACATTAAACCAATTTGCATCCGTTCAATAAGAAGCAGCCTATTGGAGATGGCATGGGCACAATACTAGATTGTCAGTGGACCCTCCGCTCTCGAGTTATTGTGCGTTTGTGTGTGCATGCGTCTGTTTGTGATAGCTGGACAGTGGGTGATTGCAATAATTCACTGACACCAGAGCTTCAAAATATCATGTCATGCCGTCATGTCATTTTGTTGAGCAGCAAGTGCCTTTGTTAAGCTTGCTTTAGCTTCCGTAGACAGACCGGCATTTAAAGTGGTTTCAGATCATGTCCTATCAGACTTAGTAATTACTTTTCTATTCTGTTCTAACACGGCTCTCAGGAGCCTGACTTCTGTACTTTGCCAGTCATTTGTCTTCTCTGTGGCTGTTTGCGTGACAGTGTTTCTTGTTTTCTTGACCCCGCTGACGTTGCTCGTTGCCCATTTTTCTGTTGCATTTCAAGTGCACGCCTACACAAGATGAATCTGAGCGTTTTTATACCCAATCCTTTCACCGTTGGGTGTTTTCTCTTTCATATAAATTCCCCCCATACGCGCACGACATTTCGCAGAGAGAAAAAAGACGATTGTGTCAAAAAAGTCTGTGCATGCCCCCGGTACATTGTGAAGTATTTACCTTGGTGCTGCTGCCATTGTGCTCAAACAGCTCAGGCACAAGGAGGCAACCTAGCATCCACAGAGGTCACGCAAACAAGAGAACAAAACATAACCTTTACAGCGGAGGAATCTAAGATTCTGCTGCCTTGTATGTGCGCGGGTGCATGCACATTCACATGCACACGCACTTGTGCTCCAGCTGTGCTGTGAAGCACCGGTCTCACTGGCTCTTTCAGTTTGGAATGGGCTTCCCTGTAGGGTCCGCCGGCCCCCTGAGGGGCCTTTAGATCCCTCCTGGGTTTAACGGTTTAACGTTTGGAGCAGCAGGGGACCGGAGCTGCAGCAATAGATGGGTGTATATATATATGTGTGTGTGTGTGTGTATGTGTGTGTGTATGTATGTATGTATGTATGTATGTATGTATGTATGTATGTGTGTATGTGTGTGTGTGTGTGTGTGTGTGTGTGTGTGTGTGTGTGTGTGGGAGTGACCTCACAGTAATGTGCTCTGAGATGTGCAGCACACAGAGGGCCACATCGGCGTACATGGCTTGGCGATGTATTCTTTGAGCCGCCAGCAGCTGGGTCTCCTTGCTGTAAATCAAACACTTTCAAAGTCAAACAAAGTGGAACTCGCTCTGCTGTGCCTTGGCACCAGTCCAACCTGAGAGAGCTTTTATTTCTGCCACATCTTCCTTCACTGTGCCCCCTAGGCATGTGCTGTAGAAACAACACACAGCTCAAAGAATGAGTTATGTGAATCTGTTCTCACCTTCTATCTCATTAGTATAAGAGAAATGATTTATCCCTTTCTCCCCGAGTCTCTCTCTCCTTGTCCTTGCCTTCTACAGTTCAGCTCTTCTTTAGCTTCCTCAGTAATGTGATTAATTGATTGGAGGGATATACCATGTAATTTCCTCTCGTTCTATTACATTCCACCTAACTACATGTCAAAACAAAGCAGCTTTTAAATGGGCATTGCAGTACATTGCAGTCGCTTAATCCGGAAAACAACAGTTTGTTTTTGCAATTTGAGTAGAATTCTTCGAAACACTGTAATCCTACCCGTGTGTGTGTGTGTGTGTGTGTGAGTGTGTGTGTGTGTGAAAAGATCCACCAATCTAATAGCAGAGATGCCACCGTCTCCTCTGTTCCTCCTCCTATCCATAGCACAGCTTGAAATCTGACTCCCATGTCTAAAGCCCTGTGTGTGTCTGAGGACAATTGACAGCCACTGTGCTGAGCAGTGGCTGTTATGTGTTTGTGGCGACTGAGTCGGCACTCTCCGATGTTATTGCCTAAACAAAAGGCCCACTAAGTGGCGGGCACACAAGATTTGTCATCAAACGTTTGACTGTCTGCTCTTCAGGGTAGCATTGGCAACGCTGAGTGCTGATGGCGTATTGAAAATGGTATATTTGGCCGACTGCATCGCTCTCTATTGTACTACACAGATGTACTCAATTGTCCCCTCACTGGGTTTATGTCTTAGAGCGAAATCTTTTTGGGGCCTTAAGCATTCAGATCAATTGCTGGTTTGCTTTGTTTCTTATTGATTTTCCCTCTGTTTGCTTCTGAAATACTGTAATTCATTATCAACCGCTCTGAGCATTGTTTAGTAAAAAATAAAGAGAACTAGTGCTCGCTCGCTTTCTTCCTGGCTTCCTCCTGCCCTTGCTCTGATTCCCCTCTTTTTCTGATTCCCTTTCTCTCTCTCTCTCTCTCTTTCTCTCTCTCTCTTTTTCTCTCTCTCTCTCTCTCTGCTCTTGTCATCTCAGATAAGCGATGCAATTGCTCATGTTACTGACGACCCAAGCCAAATTCATAACGATGAGATTATCTTGTCAACAGTACAGAGTGTATATGTCTGCCGTATTGATCTGCGCACAGTCTTAATAAATGAAGTACCAGGATGAAAGCGTTGGCTCAATGATAACACTGAACAGATCTAGCTATTTGTACACTCTCAACGCTGCTGCGATGATGAATGGAACTTGTGTATTCTGCCCTTCTCGTCTTTCTTCCCTTCTACTCTTTGCCTCCGCTCTCCTCTCCCATTTCCAGATTGATGGGGTAAAACAGCCCCTCTCCCCACACACATTGTCTGAAATGCGTCCTCTTTGAGGTCGAGTTGACACGCCTAGTAGATGTACTCCCAGGTGGAGAGACATGGGTGCTGCTGAGGTGGGAGCCAATCAGATAGACTGCAGGGGCGGGAGAGTGGGGAGGAAAAAATTACTAGCTCTCGTGTGTGTGTGTATGTGTGTGTGTGTGTGTTTGTGTATGTTCGTGCGTGCGCGTGTGTGTCTTTTAAATGACTGCGGTTTGAAGGGGGGCTTTATCCGTGCATTTGAAGAGAAGGTCAGCAGGGTTTAGAGTTTGAGATTATGTGCGATTGTTTCTTCTGTGGGCTATCTGATTAATGCTAAAGCTGTTCTGACAGATACTTAATGCACCACAGACGCACTTAAAAGAGACTTGGTGGAAAAGGCGTCCAACACTTTGACAATGGAGCATTACCCTAAAGCCTCTACTGTCAGTTTTTACTCCGGTGTGTGGACAGCATCATTCCTGTCTCCTATTCCTCCTTTTCCCAGCCCCTCCTTTGCTCAGATCCCTCTGACCTGATGCATATACAGCAGATCGGTCACCTTGAAGTGAAACTACACTGTGTGTGTGTATGTGTTCACGTTCGCTTGGTGAGACACAGGGGGAGGTGTGTGCACTTATTGCATGTATTAATATTAGACATACAATATGTGTGCTTGCATTCTGTGTTTATTTATCTGCGTCTGGCCTCGGGTTCTGGGCTTGGGGGAAATATCTAAAATCCTTTCATCCATGGAATGCTTTTTTTCTATCAATTCAAATAGAATAATTTTAATCTTTTAATGTTTTTGTTCACAAGCCCTCAGCTTCTGTCTTGTAAACCTGCAAACGAGACCACAGTTATGGATGGTTGGTTTCAACACTAAATTATAAAATGCTTGTTTCTGTAGTCACATTTGATATAAATACTGGATAAGAGGGCTTTATAATATCAGTATGAAAGTGTGTTTAGATATGTGCTTTTTACAGCCTGAAAACAAGTTGATGGCACTCCAATTTTAGGTTGCAAGGCTGCAAACACTCTGATTATCTGAAGAACTTAAAAGTATCGTTTTTAAAGGCAGAATGATTTGGGTTGCGGTTATTCAAACATGACATTCAAAGCTGGTCCCTCCTCCTCAGCTCAACAACGCCAGAAGCACACACCCCCTTACCGCAATTCGGTTTTGGGTGCTCGCCAGTGGGTGAAAGCAAACCCCAGAGTCACTCTCGTTTTGGAACGAGCTTTGTCCGCTTGGTGTTTCACCTTGCCATATTTCCACAGATAGGTCCAGAACACAGCAAAGACAATACAGGGACCAGGCAGCGTCTCTGCAGATACAGACCCACCAACACACTTCTAGTGGGCCTTTGAAGTGATGATTGCAACATATTATATTTCTATAAATACTTACCTACTCATTCTCACTTTTAAATATTTGTATAGGCATCATGCGTAATAAATAAACTACATCTGTGCTTGTTTGTTTCCATTCATGCATGTCTGTCTTGAAATGTACAGCACGACGAGCCTGTTACCTCTGTAACAGCTTTGGAGTTTTGGGCTGAGTTGGCTTTAGATTAATGAGGGTGAAGCAAGGTCAGTGCTGACTCAAGACTTCAGTTAACGGCAACGTTATTGTAAACTATTGATGAGCAAGTACTGAATGAACAGGAGCTTACACGCCAAGTTAACCTCCTGCACCCTTTCTTTTTGTTTTTACTCCTTTCCTTACAGTTTCAACAAGGTATGAATAATTCAACATCAAGTAAAGTCCTCTCCCCCTACCCAATGATTTCCCCATATTAGTGATCATAAGACGGGTCCCAGTTGTAAGATACAGTTTTAGAAATGCATGTGTTGACTAGAACCATATAGGTGTTTTTGTCTTGCTCTTTTAGGATAACCCTTTTTGGTTCCACCTGTAGCCCTTCAGGGGATTCTAATGAGAACCCATCATAATGGGTTAGAATTAGAACATCTGTACATGGTTCCACACAAAACCCTCTCTTGAGGTTTGATCCACTTTCCACCACCTAGAACCCTTTTGTATTCCAAGGGTTTAATTTAGAACACACTCAGGTTTCCTCATGAGACTCCTAAAGAGCCAGGGCTGATGTGGTGCAGTGCTACCCACAACAATCATACTTCACAATCATCATTTTTGGGGCTGTGTGGATGGGGAGGATCTATAAAAACTAATGCTTTCAATTATCCTTGAAGATGTCTATCTTCCAAAAGGTGTATTTGAATGAGAATGGTTCGTAATTGAACCATTGGTCTTACAAAGAACCCGTCTAAAAAGAAGAAGCAAATGGTTCTGAAGTACAGCCCTCCAGGAAGAACCCTTATTTCTCAGAGTGTACCCAGACCAGCTGGTTAAATGTGTCTACACAAAACATCCCAAGTAGTGAGGGAAAACAATACTGCTATTTTAAGAGAGCTACCAAACTGCTGTGTTAGGCTTTTTTTTGTATTTGAATAAATATATATATATATATATATATGCCAAAAGCCACAGTTATCTTTTACCCCTGGGGCTAAACTGCCACAGAAGTGGATTGTGTTGCTAGGAGTACAAATGTGCCGTCTTGGGTTGCCTTTCCAGTTCAGAGCAGAACAGAGACTGGCTGCTGAATAGTCAGTGTTGTTGTATTTTTCAAACGATAAAGCTGCTAGGAACTGCAGACATACAGAAGTAATATTACAAAAAGATCATTGCAAATATAACTGGGCCTGTAATGCTTGAGTTATATTGGTCTGGTGACCTCTTCCAGTCACATTCTTTGTGTCTATAGACTGATTTAGAATGTGTTTTTTATTTCATGTCTCATGATTTTGTTTTGTCTGGTGTCATGTTGACTGCAAATGCCTGAAAAGGCTGCCTCATTATATTGCACTGCATACATACAGATGTGACTGCACCTTTTATAGTAATGGCTCAGAGTAACACACTTTTACACCATTCCAGACACCAGTTGATTCATTTCAGTAAATGTATCGCTCTCTATTGGGTCCTGCCGATGAAAACGATTATTCTTTGTTATTTTCCTTTCTTAATTTAAAAAGAAAGATGAGAAACATGCAAAGAGATAATTGGGGAAGGGGGGGGGGGGAATCTTCTTTTTCCTTTTACAAACACAAACCTTCTTTAGTACTGAGAGATATGGCATAATTGGCCAGGAGGGAATATGTTTGTAATGGTTAAAAATAATGAGTCATATATTCTGTCACAAAGGTTTGGGTTCCTCGACTGAAACACTAAGGGTCAGTCAAATTTTTTATTTACTTCCAATTTAGCAAAAAAAATAAAATAAAGATTCAGTTGGCCAGCTTGCTGTAATATAGCGCCTGTGTGTTTCCAATGTAACAGCTTATTGTAATCTTTCCCCACGGGCATGTTGGTCAACATCATAACGCTTTATGGGTAATGTCGTCCTCTTTAGTTAGATAAGGATGTTACATTCCATAATAGCTTAATCAGTCTTTTTAATAAATCAATTACATGGATATGAGTTAGAAAAACAGATTACTATATATTTTTTACATTTGTGGTAAACAGATTATGCTGTTTTACTTTATGCTTATTAAGACAAGCCTTCTGAGCCATTTTGTTTATGCAGAATTAGTTTAGCCCATCATTTGATTCCTCATGCGTCATGAAGTGTGTGTGTGTGTGTGTGTGTGTGTGTGTGTGTGTGTGTGTGTGTGTGTGTGTGTGTGTGTGTGTGTGTGTGTGTGTGTGTGTGTGTGTGTGTGTGTGTGTGTGTGTGTGTGGTCAAGGATATGCACACTCTCAGGAGGTTTGCATCTTATTTTGCATTTTAACAACGCTTCGTTGACCAGCTCTCCTCTTCTCTCCGACTCAATGACAGACATTATTACAAAGGATAGATGTACCGCTCTTTGCAAACCCCCTAAAACCTCATACTGACCGACTCTTTCATAGCGGTTTCAGGAACATTGTGTGCGATTTTGGTTATTGGTAGAGACTGAATATAATATTCATTACTATGTTTTCATTAGTGCATAATCACGTAATACTAAGAATTGATTTGTTTTCATTCAGAATGAGCTGTCTATATCTGCATAGAAGCGGGTCCCCTTCACAGAGTCCGCCATGTTGCACCGCTTGGTTCCAACAGGAGCCCAGAACGGACTAACCAAATACTGGCTCTAGCGAGGGCCTTTTCCCGTTGTTATGTAACTGAAAGCCACCATAGTTCCCCAACACCCTTGGAGAAAAGGAGGGGTATTCAGTTGGTTGCAATTTGCAACCAACTGAATACCAACTGAATTTGCAACTTCACCACTAGATGGCACTACAATTTACACGCTGCTCCTTTAAGGCAAACCTAGCTATCCCACTTGTACATAAGCTAACTACCTTAGAAATTTGACCAAAGTAGTCATTTGTAGACAGAAGAGACAATTATAACTATGCTTGCTCAGGCTCATCTTGAAAAGGAATAATAAAGCAGCAGTAACCGCACAGGTTGAAGAAAATCAGCTTTGAAGTGGTGTCTCGTCTCTCTTGATGAAAAGAGGCAAGACCAACCACCTCAGCCCTCCCTCTGCCCTGTGCATCCCTTTTTTCTGTCTCTTCTCTTTTGTATTTAACCCATCTATGATTTCAGTCCCCTATTGAGTGTGTGGTTAGAATGTCAACTATTTCATTTGTGTCCCTTTTTCTCACTGTATGAAGTGGCTGCGTTGAAAAAAGAAAGAATAGTTGTGCCACTAAGACAACTTGATGGTTTCCACTTTGCTCCTATTATACCTCTCTAATGACACTGTATGGTCAAGCAAAATAATAGGCAATCAATGTGAGTGGTTCCATATTAATTATGAATATTATGTCCTTGCTGTTGAGCAGTGAATATGCACGTTAGAGGTCATGCTTTTAATATAATTCTATGTAAAAGCCTCCAAAGTGCTACTTAGCCCTATTTAATGGGGAAAAAAAGGTTTCCTAACCAAATAAACATAGCACAATGTAAAATGTTATGAATAATGTCAAAAGTTATTAACAAGATAAGACTATGGATTTGGATTAGAGCCGACTGCGGTTCAGTGGTGAGCAGGGTCGTCCTTCAGTCAGTGGGTTAGGGTTAGCCCATGTCGATGTGTCCTTGGGAAAGGCACTTAACCCCAAAATTGCTCCCGTAGCTGTACCTACGGTGTGTGAATGTTAGTTAGTGGCACCTTGCATGGTAGCTCCTCCCATCAGTGTATGAATGTATGCCAATGATGACATGAAGTGTTAAAGCAGTTTGAGTGGTTGGAAGACTAAAAAAGCGCAATAGAAGTACAGTCCATTACCCATATTAAGCCAGTGATTCTTACAAACAGCCCATAGTAGAAGTACTATGGGCTGTTTGTAAGAATCACTTGTACTTCTTGTACTTCTACAAGAAACACTGTCACAATATGTCAACTCGGTGGCAAGTCTAACACACGTGTTCTTTATTCAGCTTGAGTGGTATTTAGATTTGTCGAGTTCAGCACAATTAGAGCTGTCCTTATGTGGTTACATTGGCGCTAATTCCTCTGCAAGTTCTCTTGCCTTACTGAGTTCTGTCCTTCCTTTCCTGCACACATTTCTGAAATATTCCATGATACATAGTGTTCTATCCATAAAAAGAAACCTTTTCATAATGACAGAAATTGTACAAGACATTCATTGAAGGCCATCAGTCACATGGAGTGTGAGCTCACTCATGCATGTGACAGTTATGGTTACCAGCCATCCTGTGACAAACATTGTGGTAAAGAGGAAAATCAACAAACCGTATGCAGGTGACTCACTGTAGCTAATCATTCTCCACAAAACCCCGCGGCAAGGGCTTTTTCATCTTCTGTTGTTGTCTGACCAGTGAGGAGCATGTGGAGTCAGTCAAGGCACCAACTGGGCTTTACACCTCATAGATACCAAACAACAGGAGACGACTAATCCTGCATCTCAAAAGATTCTGATAACAAGGTCTGTAGCTCTTCCCGTTGAATACGCAGCATGATTTCAGGGTCAGGGTCCAGTATGTTTTTCCCGTCAGCTGAGAAAACAAAACACAGAATTTCTTTGAATTAATTTTTTAAAACACTAAACATCAACCCATGGGCTATAAATCTGAACGAATGAGACTACGATCTCCAGCTGAAACTAGCAGAAAAAAGAAAAGAAAAATAGTTCAGTTGAGTAACCCAATAGACAACTCTAAATAAATCAGACTTATTGAAACAAATATATTTTTGTTGAGGACACATAATCCAAGTGTAGTACACCATCCAATTGACAAAGAGGAATGTTCTTTTCCCTCAGACGAACCACTTCCTCCTCATATAGATATGGTAAAGGCATTCTAAAATACTGTGACTACATGAACATTAAACTATCCTATGTCACCTTGAAATCCAAACTTGTCTTCAAATGTGTAAGATATCCTTCGTCTAAATCTTCTTTAAGTACCGTCCAGAATCATTAGCAAGGTGTCCATCTGGACTGATAAGACCTCACTGGCGGAAATCTGTCTAGTCTCCATTTACCGGCACCAGTGGCACTTCCTTACTTCTCAGGAATTCATTTGGGCCTGACCTCTTGTAAGTTATTTGGAAGATAGTGGAAGATATTTAGCAGGCAGTGGACTCTGATGGCTTTAAGTTCACTTAAGCCCATTGATTGATTGCTCTGTTATCTCCAGGAAGATGTATAGGACCAGCTAATTAGATTTGATCACTTACAATTGCTACTCAGCCACTAGGTAATCAATGCAGTCTAATTATTGTCTCGTTTCTCCGCCCCTTTTCCCTTACGTCCTTTATAATCCTCTCACTTTCGCATTTTGCTCACCTGTTTTGTTTTCTTATTTCCTGCTCGTGGGGCGTTCCCCTCCCTTGGTGTATTGTCTTTCCATTTCAGCTCAATGTCGCTCTGTTTTATCCTACCCACACTCCCCGTTTGGCTGTTGCTGAGCTGCTTTGACAGTTTTCCAAGAGGAATAATCTAGAATTCCCTTGATGGTTGCACACACATACACAACAGAGACATAGTTTATCAAATTAAAAAACTGCAGTCCAGATCTCTTTGGCTTACTGACAAGGTTATGGTGGATTTGGAACGGCTCACACCCTCTGACACGGAGAAACGCATGCACTCACGCGCATACTCACAAAATGAGTGGTACTATAGATGTTTCTGGAAGACAGTGAAGGACAATTGCATGTATCATGCCTAGCAGAGAGAGGGGGTGTACTCTCATTCTTGTAAAGAAAAGATCTGTCCAATGCTGTGTGAAAGAGCTGCAATTTGTCCTCTTTCACAACCCATACCTAAGATATCAAACACATGTACACATAACGCACAAGCCGATTCACACAAACATAGGCACGTAGAAACGGCCGATGACCCAAAATGCACCAAGAAGGCGTGAGAGTAGAATAGCACTCCAATATGCTCTTCTCATTTGTCTCAATCGGCCTTCTGTCTGCCCGGTCAGTCTTCGGGTCTCAATGGGAATACAGAATGGAGTGCAGCTTTTTACACTTACTCAGCCTCATTGTGCTCAGTATCTCTCTGACCTTTGTGGCCTTGCCGCACGGACTTAACACAACGTATCATGCAGTAGGCCTACAATTCAACATTAGGCGTTTGCACTTCTCAACCACACTACCAGTGAAACTAACCTCTGCTGATAGCTGCATAAAGTGTATTGACCCCGAACTGCTTGATTCATCATGGGATGTTTAGGTTCCGTGCTTCTCTGGGGCTCTAAAGTCAAAGTCTAATATTTTAGTTCCATATGCAAGTCAGATTTTAAAGTCTTGGAGGCCAAATACACAGATTCCACAGTTTTGGTCTATTCAATTCAGGTCAGTTTAGTTCAGCTCAATTCAATTCACTTCACTCTCGTTCAATTCAGTTCAGTTCATTTTAAGTCCCACAAGAGGAAATTAGAAGGCAAGAAGTGCAAGCATGCAACATGAAATACTCAATGATACTTGCGATGCTAAATGAATTTATGTACTGTATAATTCAGTGTCTAATATTAAAAAAAATATTGAATATCTAGCCAGTATGTATCATCCCCCCCTCAAATGATCCTGTATTCATTGTTGGCTCTGACTGGCTAAGTACAAAGCAGCCCATACTGGCCATTATCGATCCATTAATTGGAAAGTGGCCCATTGTAGTCAAAGGGCTGTGCAGTTATAGACAGACAGGAAGAGATGGAGGCTTAAGATCAGCCTGGACTCTAATTGGCAGGAAAGAGGTTTCTATGAAGTGGCGTAATGTGCTTTTTATTGGCTTGTAGGGCTGGTGGGCGGTAGATGGATGTTTAGCACACGCTACTTTCCTTTTTTTCTTCTCTTTTGGTAAGAAAAAAGCTACAGCTGTGAATACCATGCTTCAGGATTTAGAGGTGTATATCCATTTAACACACTATCAAAGGACAGTAGACCATTGCCATTTAAAGTTTAGTTCAATTACGGTGGGTGAAAAAAATTAAAAGTTTATCGTCTATTGTCATATACAAAAACTGTTCTGTGTACATTATATAATTTTGATATTTGCTCTCTGTTTACAGGTGCGGGAAGTAAATTAAATCCTGTAACAATCCTGTAATAACAAACCTTTTTTTCTGCTAATGTACTTTCATTTCTTGCCAACAGGGCTGAGTTGATTGGAAAGTGTGTTCAAGGACGAGTCCCTGGTCATAAAAGTACAGAAGGGGCACATTATTATAAAGACTTCCATCTCTCCTTTTTGAAAAAAGGTTGTTATCATTTCAGTGCCAAAAGATTCCAAACATCCATTCTTCTCTTTCTCCGTGGTCAGATTCCAGCCTTTGATCTATTCTGTGGGTGTTTTTCTTTTAATCTTGGCGAAGGCTGAGATGGAATAGTGTTTAGGTTGTGACAAAGGTGTTGGCAAAAGCATGGAAGGTCAAAGTACCGAGGTGGCCTGTCTGACCTTCACACATACACACTTTCATACTGAGCCACCGCAGAGCACGGATGACATTGAAATACTCTATTGACTGTGAGTCAAGCTGTGCTTGTGAAAAATCCTTGCACAGGCAGACATTACTCACTAAACATGACATTTTACTGCTATCAATTCAGGAAGCCAATTGTTTTCCCCTTTCCTATTGGGGCTGGGCAATACATCAATATAATATATTGATATTGTGATTTGAGACTAGATATCGTCTTCGATTTTGGATATCTTGGGAATGTAATATGGCAAGTGTTGTCTTTTCCTGCCCTTTTTGGTTTTGTAAGGATGTAATACAGTAAGGCAGTGGTGAAACGGAACATAAAACTCACAGTTCTGATCGGATCACGGATCAGAGTCACGGATCGGATCAGCACAAAAGAAAAAAGGAAGCAAATATAACTTTGAGATCCCCGAACATGTTTATTTTGCTTCCGATACGAATTGCCGATCATTGATGATCCATATTGGCGGATATATATCTTTGTTGTTTGATTATAAAAGCTGGTCGACAAGGCTCAAGACTACTTTTATTTCCATGTTTTTTTAAAACCCTAACAAAATTCAAACTGTTATCCTTTTACATTGTTATAGTTCAAACGTTTTACAAGATTTCATGTGAACACATCAGGATAATGTTATAATTGGCCCAAATGCTCATTTTTTCACTGAACACAGCCTGAACGCGTCACAATGTAACTGAACGGAGTCTTCGCTCGTCGGCCATTAGCGGTGCTGCCATCATTAGCTCTCTTCAAATAGATTCGTTGCTTTTACCCACTTAGTCATTATGTTCACATTACTGATGATTATTTATCAAATATCTCACTGCAACACAACAGGGACTTTGAAATATTCTTGGAATAATTTTAACAAAAGATAAACAGATTACTTCCTTTTTTCATGAGTTATTTGTGGTTTACAGCAAAGTCTATACACATGATTGCTTCTACATTAGTAGTTTTCATTATGAGTTAGGTTGACAGGCACTTCTGTAAATGAAAGGAAGAAACTGAGATCTCTGTGACCTTTTAGATCAATTGATATGATTAAAACCCCTCTGTATTTTGAAAGAGACGGTACATTCCAGTGCCAATATGATTGATCCAGTCTGTAATGCACTGCTACATACCGTGCTGAAGATTGAGGAGTGTTTGTGCAGTTTATGCAGTATAGGCTTTGGACCTGCACTCCATTATAGTGATGCATTTTGTAATACATGACATACGATTATTTGTGTAAATTTATGTGCTAGACTGTACTGTGTTAGTGTCTCTTTGTGTGCACAATCTTGATATATATATATATATATATATATATATATATATATATATATATATATATATATATATATATATATATATATATATTTGTGTAAATGTATGTGCTAGACTGTACTGTGTTAGTGTCTCTTTGTGTGCACAATGTGTATATATATATATAATTAACACCAACAATTTCTCAATTTCTGGAGCTAAAAATGTAGTGTTGCGGCTCAGAGTCAACCGATTCTCACAGTAATGTTGTGTTTAAGAAATAGCAAATTATATTAACATTTCTGTACAAATAGTAGTATAATGTCATTACTAGATGTTTAGCTGACATATTTTCTATGCTCTTCAAGGCTATTGTCCAAGTAGTTATTGATTATGTCTGCCAGATTTAATGTTGAGCTCTGCGGTTTGCTCTCGAAAGACTAATTAGCCTGCTTTATGTGGTTAATGAAATGCTCAAAACTAAACGATATGGAGCTCACAACCCCAGTATTTTATTTGCCCCTACTCTGTCCTCTAACAAATTTTTTTCCCTGCACAATTAATCATTTGTCACTGGGAGATCTTGTTTCACAGCAGGACTCATTCCTTTCAGAGTCCACTCCATACCTATGTTCTCTCTCTCTTCCTTCCCCCCAGACGGACAATTTCCCCACCGAGCCTAATTATATGGGTAGCAGACAACAGTTTGTTCAAAGGTAAGAGTTGGGATCTATAACGGTCACTACATCTCAGATCTTTGTTTTCTTTTCTCCAATAGCCCCGACACAGTACTATAGCAACAGTAACTAAACCGACTATTAATTGTTTTGTGTCATAGCAGGGAGAGGAAGGGCATGTACATTTAATTAGGTTTAAAATTGGTCACTAACAGTGTTCTCGATAATAAATAAAAGATAATAACACACAACATGCTCTGCTTTTTAGTTTAGCAGATAGTACTGCCGGTACAGTATTTTTAGAAGCATTACATTCTAAATCCTATTATAATGTATATTTGTTTCTTTTACTTAAGCATTCATGGGATGCTCATTAATGTTTCATGTTGTGTCCAAACTTCCTCGGAGGGTAAAAAAAGACATCGAGAAATTCTCCTCCAAACACCGAGTACTGATGCTCTTTTTTCTTTCTCCGTGTTCATGTGTATAGTAGTTCGACATTCAAAGACCCAGAGCGAGCGAGCCTCAGAGACAGTGGTCATGGTGACAGCGACCAGGCTGACAGCGACCAGGACACCAACAAAGGCTCCTGCTGCGACATGTCTGCAAAAGAAGCCCTCAAGTTGAAGGCTACAGGCGTGAAACCGCCACCTTTGGAACAAGGTGAGACCTCATCAGCAAAGTTGACTGCATGAGGAATGAACGTTGCCGCGCGAGCCAGACCCATTTGAATCGAATGACTATCAATCAGTTGCCCCCGCGGTGCTGCTGTTATTTGTATCAGCGATTCAGCTCCTGACTTGCCTGAACGCTCACAATCTGAACTTGTACTTGGCTACTTTATCCTCCCTTACTTTGTTCTCTGCACTTTTCTCATTTAATGTGTGTGTGTGAGGGTGTGACGAGTGTGCATTCTATACACGTCCTCAGTTTATCAAAGCAGACAAGCCCATTATGTTTTTATAAGCCCAACTTCTTCAGCCTCTCCATTTAGTCCCCCTTCCCTGAGCACCCGTCTCTGAAACTTTGATAATGGAACATGGAAAATGACTTAGTGAGCGGCAGGAGATGTAGCTTCGTAGCGTGGTGATTAAATATGAATAATCATTCTAAGCGCTGTGGGTCGGGCAGATTACATATGACATGTGTAGAACAATACCTCCCCAGATATGAGTTGTTGCAGTCCTCCCTACCCCAGCCACCTCACATGATTAGTGCAGGTTCAGGGGAGGCAAGAAAGCCAAGATTATACATAGGTATTGACGGAAGGAAGAGGACAGGAGTTGCTATGGTAAATTTCTCACTGCAGCTTCATGCAGTCATGTACCTCGGCGTGGGCCATTACCTGCTTGGCAAAACAGACATTCCCACAGAAATACAAACCCACTAAAGTCTTGACACCAAGAAGTGTGTGTCTCCCTGACGGGCTCCAGAAGTAGAGTGCGGTGTACTGAGCATGGATTCTGTGTAATGGTGCTATTAATCCAGGGAACAGAAGGGCTGTTTTTCTCTTTGCGGAAGGACAATGACAATTTGCGCAACACTCTGTGCTGCAATATGCATGTCTGAATAGATAACTTTTTCTTTCCTTTTCATTGGTTTTTCGAATGGAAAAAAAGCAAGAGAAATTGGCCAATTAAAAGGCTCCATATGTTTCTCATTTTGAAAATGTCCTATTTAATTGTCCATAAGGGACAGAGAATCACATGTATAAACACACGCACGCACGCACACACACAAAGCCGTGACAAACGGAGCTAAGAGTGTGTTCGGCAGTAGTCAGCCAGCATAAACTGTCCCGATACAACGTTGCTCCCGCCAACCACCGCCTGCCCATCCACCTTTCAGTTTTCTGTGTGTTGTCTTCGATCAGGATCCTTTTTTATCGTCTCCAGCAAGAGCGTGTCGCTCCCATGCACCAACTAACATACACATGCGCACACACAAACACACAAAGGCCCGGTGGTGCTGGAAACTCAGGCTGCAACCTGCTTTTGCCCGTTTCTCCCTCCCATTTATTCTCACACTCCTCTGTGTTTTCACCCCCGCTCCACGACTTTCATTCCACTTCTCCACCTCTCGTGGTTTGGGGAAATCGATTGATGTGAGATTAGACAGTTAACTGGCTGCAGCTGGCTGTGTTTAGCCAATAACATGCGGGCTGAGCGAAGCTGTGGGGGAGGGCCGGGGCAGGAGGCCATGGCATGGCGCAAGAGCAGGGGCGATTGAGGGGTGGTGAACGTTGCTCTGGCAGTGTTTCACCGTGTCTTTATTAGGTTGCAAAGATGCCAGTTGAATGATCCAAAGCACCAAGTCATCCCACACTTTCAGTTGGTATTTACATGAGAAAACAATACCATGGTGTGATTATATGCCTCTCAAATTACAATATCATCTGCTTAGAAAGGTCTGTTTTATGTCCTCCTGCTGTTTTAAGATGAATCGCAAGATGGTCACCTTGTGCCTGGTAAGTCCCATCTGCCGCGGTGTCTTAAGTAGTGCAGCTCATGTACAGGTAATTTATTAAAGTAGTTTCATGGCTAATTAATGAGGCTTAGTAAAATAGAAATAGTGAATAGAGGAAACTGACACGTGAGCTGTGAGTGTCCGCTTCCAGGTAGTGATATCTGTGGTTAAAAACAATTACAAATCTCCATACTTGGAGGCACACAGGTATGTCTATTATCAGATAGAGGAAAAAAAAAAGACAAAAGGGAGCCTGTCATCGGTCACTGTCCCTTGGGTCCTTTTCCTCCAGGCTTATTTTCTTCACATCTCAGCACTTAGCATCTACTACCCCCACCGCCTTCCTCCTCTCCCTCCTCTTCATCCCATCTTAAGTCCTCTGTTTCTTTCCAAGCATAGCCCTCCCAATTACTATCTGTAGCTCTCGCTGCTTGCCTGCCAGGACTCCGCAGCCTCATTCACTGGCTCAGTATAAACAGAACTACAAGTGCACAAAGCATGTAGTTCAAGTCCCAATCAATCGCCAACCCTGTTTCAGTTCTTAGCCTTTATAGTCTCTAGGTTGTAGCCTAGAGTGTAAACACAACTGTGTATCCCTCTCCTTTTTTGTTTTTGATTGTACCATCCCTTTCAGGCATTTCCTGGCTTCTTTTTGCTTTCCTTATGTTTGCTGTCCTGTGGTCACGGGCATTGGTAGAACAAACATGCAACTCCCATGTCCATACTTGTAATTCTTCTTCTTCTACTTTGATATTCTGTACGGTTTCCTTCCAGACAACATAATCTGGACATCTTTGCACTAGGGACTGGTCTCAAATTGATTAATTAGCCCTGCAAAATTGGTTGCAACGTATTAATTAAGCCGAAGTATATCAAATGAATTTTTCTTGCCACTTTTAAACGGCGATTAATTGACGCTTCAACGCATCTGCAGCAGACGTTCACACGGGCTTATCTGGCTCTGGCGGAGTGGCTGGCAGCACATCGCTCGCCTCTGTGGAGATGACTGCCGTAGTCGCTATCGCGAACAGACAGGCGGCAGTGGTGTAGGGAGATGTTACCCACTGATATGGCTGTCTGAGGGAATGGAGAGAGAGGGATGATGGAAGGTCGTGGAGGGACGTGTTTGACAGGGATATAGTTTGACTGAACCAGATGACCTGTCCTAATTAGCTGCGATTGGACTGCGATAAGCAAGCCGCCTGACTTGTTTTAAAAGGGAAGCATGTGTGAGACTGAGAAGGATGTGATACTACAAGGAGAGTGTGGATACAGGGAAGAGAGACAGCACGAGATGTGTTTCTATGACAGCACAGTAGGATGCGGGGGATATTGACTTTTCCCCGTTATTTCTGGCAGGGTGATAGAAAACCCCACACAGCATCCCTCATCTGAGAGTATCTTAAATGAGGGAAGTGTCATGCTTTGTCAATTCACACACTAAAACTATTGGCACGCACACACACGCAAACAATGATGTAAATGCACACAGAGACATATAGTGTACACAAACAAAGGATGGTGGTATATATTTAATCGTATACTCCTATATTTATATGAGGCTTGTCTTCGCTCCAGGTGTTTTAATAATGTATGGTGCTGAGGATGTCAGTGAGTCCTCTGGATTTGAAGGCATGTGCAGTATATATTTAGAATGTATGATGTTCCTAAACATGTTATCTCTGTTTGGTAGCAGGATATCTTAAACACTACCTAATATATGTCAGTGTCTTTTATGCAGCACTTGCTGACTCATATCTCCTTTTTACACAATCTCAAAAGCTTTACGAAAAATAAGAAAAAATAAGTCCTTGGTTTGATGTGACTCTTTCAGTTTCAATTAAGACATATTTCCATTTAAATAAATAATATTGCCACTCTTTGTCCTCCAAGAACATGTCACTTCAAATATTGAAGACTTGTTGACATGTCGACATCGCAGCGTTTCTCACGTGAATAATCCGCCTGGGAACAAGGTACACCCATGAGAGCCCATTTATTTTAAAATGAATTTCACCACTGCTATTATGCTTTTTTCATAAGCATTTTCAATTAAATACAATCGGCAAAATAATAAATATAATATTTTCATAAAATCGATGTTTGATGCCCCGCTGTAGCATTGTGACACTTCCAAGCATGGAGATTCTATTAATCTCTAAAATCATGACCAAATTAAGGTTTCTCTACCAGTCCACGATGAGACCAAGCAAACTCAATATTCAGACTTTAATCCATATTAAATATTCACCAATCTTCCCTTGTGGTAGTCTTAATCTTAAGACTCTGGCATTACTGTACTTTTCCAAAGTATTTCAAGTCCCTCCAATCTCTCTCTGTTTTTATTTTTTATTCGCAGCAATTAATTTTGAATCACGGCTAAACCTTTTGATACAAAAATGCAATTCCGAGATTAATTGACTGGTCAGAAGTCGGATCAGATGCCCTTTTCACACTTGTAGCCATGACAACCTCTACCCCGCTCACTTTGGCCTTCAATAAACCTTTATCTGCCTGTTGGAAAAGGGCATTCCTTTCAACATCATTCATATTTCATGGACAGATCCACATTGCACCTACAATTCAAATCATTTAGAATTTGTATTCAAAATGCAGCACAATGAGCATATTAGTCCAATGTGGATGCATGTCCCTTTTGCCACAAATAGTTTATGAAGGCCAGTACAGTTAATGTATTTCTCACTAAACTACTATACGTATTACTTCTGCATTTGATAATGCTTGTCTATGTCTTTTGCTGGTATTTATATTTATTCATTTCAAGAATTAAAATACCTGCTTTTTGTGGCTGACCAAATGTACCTTTTCTATGCAAACATTTGCCCCCATGTGACCAAGACATTAAACATTATCATTTGGGAATAAAATAATGATTCATCTTTATGTGGGTTCCCCTTGAGGGGTGGATAATTGTTCATTATGTGAAGTTTTCAGTTAAAGCGAGAGAAGGACAGAGACCGGCAGACAAAGAGAGAAACGCACTGTTCAGACACAATTGAATGTCAAAACAAATGAACAAAGCAACACAAAATCTGGCTGAGCGAAGACAGGCTGCTTGAAGACGCACTTCCTCTGAAACATTTCCAGTGGGCATTGCATCCCAAATAGATATGCGATGGAGCCATGGCCAGAATGTGACTCAATCATGAAACTGACTTTTAGACATTTATTTATCAGAAGAGGACCTTTGGTCCTGTGATCAAGAGGCTTTATTGCAGTATTGCATAAATCACCCCCAGTCCTTGGTAAATGTATATATCATTGGTGACAAAAATAACACAATCATTGATTTACACTTGAACGAAAAATGTGTTGAAAAATGTGCCTTAACTCCCCCATAAATCAGTACAGCAAGAACTTTATTTTTCAAAGTCAAAAAGCAGAACCTTAATTGTCGTACAACAATCTCCTGTTGGCGAGATGGACCACATTTTCCGAGGACATTGTTAAAGTGAGATTCTTCACACATTGTTAAAGTAATTGTCCTGCAGGTTAATGGTCAAACATTTGCTGAGGGCGAGGCTTCATTTCAGAGCATTGTAATTGGATGGCTTACAAACATTACTCCGAACAGGTAGCATATGGACGAGTCATGGCTTCATGTGACTCCATCGCATCTGTCTGTTAAGACGTGATTAATTAAAGCCATCGGAGTGAGTTTCCAAGCGTTGTTCCAGTGGAGACGAGCGCGGGCGTCACTCCGGTGAACCCTCTCCTCGCTGTGTGTCGTCCACACCATCACCGCTTGTTTCATCCGTCATCGGTTGTTTACAAATTAGGGCTTTTTTTAAGGGGTGGGGGCTTCTCTTTGTTTTACAACACAACTGACGATTCACATTCTGTAAAAGTCTGTCACATGACCTTGGGGCGGCAGATCACAAAAACCTAGCAACATCTGAAAACCGCAGCCAGATGCTCTGTTTGCGCTAGCCACTGGAAAGGCGAGGATTTGTCTCCGAGCCTTTCATCTTTTCCTGCTCCTCATCTTCTCAGCTCAACATGGCCTGCCCCTGGCTGGGCTGATAGCCTGATCCATGGCAACATCTCCGGCTACTTTTCCTGGTGTGGAAAATCAGAACTATCAACAATCTGGACCTCTCCAGGAAGCATCACTCAAAGTCAAATAAGATTTGAGAGCCCGTGTGTGTGCATTTGTGTGCCCACACGTGTGCCAGGCCGTGTGTTCACCCCATTCTTAGCGGATATAGTGGTATCGCACAGCAGTGAGGCGATTTGCGGCTAAGCTAGTGGAATCCTGTGGAAAGCCTAAAATCGTGTGGGGGTGAAGGGAGGGGAAATATCACAGTCTTTGGATTTCTTCTCTCATTATGGAAGATTTGTAGGGATTAGTCTATTTTCTTTAACACACAAAGTGTTATTAAATTCCTTTGTTATGAGTGTGGTTCACAGAGGGGTGGTGTCCATTCTTGTGTCCTCCCTTGTCTGCTTAGTGTGTGTGTGTGTGTGCGATATTGGACTCGGCTGGCTGTGGGTTTTGTGATTTCCACCTCTAAACCTCAGCCTGCCTGCATGGCGGCTCACCCCCTGATCCTCATTCAGCCAGTGGAGCCTATCTGAAGCACTGTGGCAGCACAACGTTGGAGAGGATTGATGAATATTTCGGACTCTTATCAATTGGGCTATAAATCTCTGGCATTATCCCTCCGCCATGGTTGCCGCAGTGAATAATTATGGCATGTTTATGGAAAAATATGTCTTATTTCACTCTAAGCACTATAACAACCTCCCATCATAGCATGATTGGACTTTCATCTTTTAAAAGATCCCATTGAGAGTGCTTTTCTCCTGCACCTTCCAATGAGGGCCGCTGCCCTTAAACGCACACGGCTGGCCGGCCCTTTCTCCTTACACCGCTCTGTAATGAGAACATTACAGGGTATTAATCCAAGTGTGTTTTCACTCATATTAGACATTGAAAAAACACACATAGCCATTAAATGCTGTGGAAATGCTATTCGAGGCCCGTTAAAACATGAAGGCGCGCTGAGTATGAGGATTAGTCCAGAGTCACGGAGATTTAACGTTAATCACTCTTCAAGCGTTTCCTTAAATTTTCATCCACTGTTGGGTCCAGTAAAACCCTCAGTGATACTGTAATTATGTTTTGTCAGGCTCACGCCCCCTTCTCTGAACAAAAGCAGATTTCAACACGCTGTTTTAATGCTGATCTGTCGATCTAGTTGGAGATGCTTTTGTTTTGTCATTGTACTGGTCTGAGGCCTCACCTGCAGATGAATTTGAATGTGTTTGCTCTAATGCCTCATTTGTGTGTAATAGAACTCGGAAAGTGAGGCGAGGTGGTTTGATGAGTTTGCATATTTCATGTTTACAGTTTATACATGCACACAGACTTGCTTGCTGTAAACAAACCAGTAGCCTACACTATCGTCCAGAATGTATGTGTTCGCACTGCTTAAAAAACACAACAACTGCCAAACTAGTTCTACCACTCAAGTGTGAGATATTTCCCCCGACCAACCGCAGGAGAGAGAATCCGGTGTACTTATCAGCTCCATCATCACGACAGATATGCTTCTGCTCCCAGTTGTTCTCTTTCTAATCACAGGAACAACAACCTTGTGGATATGGGTCTGTGCTATAAATGAAATTAATTAACATTGTGTGCCTGAGCCCCATGGCAGTGCAGCCTACGTGTTTTGTTTTTTGTTTTGTTTTCCCAGGCATGAACCTCTCATTGGAAAGCTTGGTTACATTTGTGATTACAGCACAGGGAAATAGGATTTTATTACAAATGATGATACATATTTTAAGGATAGAAGCTCTGACACTGGATTCAGAGAGAGGAGATGTTGCTGCAGTTTTTCAGGTTTTTTGTTTTTTTTGGTTTGTGACAGACTGAGTGGATGCGTGTACATTTGCACTGTCCTTGGGTATGTCGGTCTGCTGCATCGGATCGTGGTGGTTGTGGGTGTGAAATGGCCAAGTGTCTTGGGTTTAAATGAAGGGCCGATCGTAATGCAAGTTACTTTGTTGTCATAGCACCACTCGAAGAGAATGTGTGACAGAGCAGCAGAAGAGCTGTTTCCAGAGTCTGCTCTCAGTGGGGGAACCATCTTGTCCAGCACAGCAGTAGGGAGAAAACTACGGAACAGATTACAACGATGCAGAACATCGTCACTTCCTGGACCAGAGCCACTCTGTGGCCATCTGTCCTCTGTCCATGGACAGCCGTGTGTGTGTGTGTGGGATGTAATTCTAGACATTAATCACACTCGTGCATCTATGCTTTTATCTATGCTCTTTTACTTCCTGCTTATCATTTTTCAGCCATCATCATTTATTATTTCTTTATGTGTCTCAAAAAATGTAATAGTTATCAAATGTTGATGATTGTTTAAGCTATTTATCAAGTAAAAATACAAAACAACAATATGAGTTGCACGAAAATACATTAGTTGGTTAATTGATATTGGTCCTTATTCGCTCATCTTTTACAGGCGAGTAAACGTTTAGTTGATTAATGGAAGAAAAAATGTATCCATAAACAGTTAGAAGTTGCAGCTTTGCTGTCCTTGCAGACTTCTGTCTGGTAGTGTAACAGTCAAAGCAATGCTGCCATCTGTAGTTTCTGTCTCTTGACTTGGATCCATTTCAGTTCAGACCACAATAAATGAATATGCCAGAGTCCATACAATAAATTATAAACATTGCAAACAACTACTGATAATTAGTGCTGCAACGGGGGAAAAACATTCAGAGTTCTGTTCGTTTCACGGATTGGAATCACAGATCGGATCGGCACTAAATAATTAAAAAGGGATCAAATATAACTTTTAGAGATCCATGATCCACGATACTAATTGCCAAACATTTATGCTCTATTTAGCAGCTGGTCTACAAGGCTCCAGACTGAATGTTTTTGCCACCATCCCAAAAATAATGTCAACCACTCTGAAGTCTATAATAATGATACTAATAATAATTCTAAATGTTATACTTTTCCCGTTTTACGGTCCCCCCCCCCGCCCTCATAAAAACACAGTTCAAATGATAAGGAAATAAAAAAATGTATTTTTATAGATTAAAACTAATCTTGTCATAGTTTTTACGATGCATTATAAACTGCTTTGTAAACAACTCATAATTCATCTCTGATATCTATTTTATATTACTAAAAATATCTCCTCCATACAACTCTGAATGTATTCAAGTTTCTCACCAAAACTACATTTTACGAGATTACATATGAACACATCATGATAATGTTTTGACACAAAAGAGTTTATTTTTTATTTTTTTACATGTTCTTGTTGGCAGTAAAATGCTGCAATGAAGTTGTATAGTACTTCTATTCCTTTTGTATTTTAATGAGCAAAAATACGATGTAAAATCAAGCGCCTACAGCATTAGACTTATAGAGAATAAGAGTAACAGATGTGTTACATCTGACAAATTCACACCTGTAGCCTGTTCATGTAATCAGAGGAGTTGATTCTCTCATCAGCTGGAATAACAATATTGTGGGAGGTAAAATATCGGGTGGCACAGATATTTTATTCATACATTTTTGTCTCTGACACTTGCAATCCCACTGCTTGCTTATTATACATCTTGTCTTTTGAGTGATTGTATGTGTGTGTGTGTGTGTGGGGGTTATCTCTACATTTTATGGTTCTTTTTCAGTCCCCGAACATGTTACTTGGAATTAGCAAACTGGTTGGCACACTTTGTTTGTTCTCTGTCCTTTACGCTCAGTACAAGTGGCATTTTTGCGACTGACGATGTACAATTCACAAACCTAGATCCAGTGGAAAAGTGGCATCTGTACGCATGTCGTTATGTTATTATGCTTTTGTATGGGTTTGATGGGGCAGCCACAATCAGCTAATTATTTCTGATAATTTTGAGGTTTGGATCACACAATGCTGTGGTTTGACAAATATTCTGCCTAGTATTGCAGTTTTGTACATGGCAACATTATTAATAATACAAATAGAAAAAAACTCCAAGTGGCAGATTGTTCGGCTTTGATTATGTGAAAATGAAATGCCTGGTAAAAGTCTCCCTCGACAGTGAATTCAGCACAACTTCCACTGAATCAGTAAGATACAAGCAAAGGGCCACTTTGTCTGGTCTATTTCCTTTTCTCATGTGAATGAATATTTGTGGCGCCCTGGGGCATTGTTTCTCCATGTTACACTGCATCAGGACCCAGAGAGATAAATGGGCCTGGCCTGTCGAAGGCATCAGGACTTCTTCTCTGCCCAACCATAACTAGTAATGTCCTTTCATCCACTGCCTGCAGTGCTATAGATAATGGCGTATTTATTTGAAGAAGAGGAATTGCTAAAACAAAGGGAGGGGGATGTGGTTTATGCGATTACAGTTGATGGAATGCTCAGAAATGTCAAAAAAAGAAGACAAATTGGATATATGAAAGGCTATGTAGAGCGATAGCGATAGGGCTTGCATGTGTTAATAAATGCAAACTCAATAAGTGGATTGAAGGAAAGAAAATCAAGGATGGGAGGAAGAAAGAAGCCAGTTGTCGAGTGATCAGTTGCCGAGTAGAAAGAGCTCATGAATGGATGGGTTAATGAAGAGGGGCGGGACAGCAGGCGGGCTCCGTGGGAGATTGGCTCAAGTAGCATGGTGCCTGGCTTCCTGCAGTCACTGAGCCACCAGGTCAAAAAAAAAAACTGTCAACCAACACCTACCCTGCTAAGACACGCCGGAACCGAGTCGCATGCACACACACTCGCCACAGTGTGTGTGCAAGTATGTCATTAGGCCAACCCCTGCAGGCAGCTCTACTGGATGTAGCGTAAAGCAATGAAGCGTTTGCACCATAAATAGTCCTTTTGCGGTATCTATGCATTGCAATACAAGCTGGCTGTGTGAATTATTCAAATAAATATGTTACACATGTGGCACTGTACCATAGTGACAGTGAATGGGAGTGAGAGAGAATGTGTGTCTGTGTGTGTGTGTGTCACGGTGAGTATGTGAAGATGGCGACTGGGAGTGTTTTTCTCAGATAACCTCAGTTTGTTACTTTTTGATCCTGCTAAATTAAGATAAGGGGTTTGGTTAATTAAACTGTCACATGGCAATACCTTGAGGAATTGCGAGGCCAACACAGCTTTAATTGGGTGGCTGCTATTCTCTCTGCGCTGCCTCCCATCCCGGGAAAGCAGCCCCACAGAGGGGAAACGCATCCTTGTGGCTACTGGCAAAGGATGGAAGAGTTGAAGGAGGGATGAGTTTGAACATTTAAATGAAGAAGGGCGGGGAAACCAAACGGGGTGATCTGACCTTAAATGTGTCCAGAAAAAACCTAAATATAATTTATGCCACTGAATACATGATACACAGAGCATGTGATGCATACAATGGCTCCATGACCGGCTGAAAACCAGGAGTTTAAATTGCTCCTTCAATATGCATGAATGGTGAAATGTGTAATTTTCTGTGCGTTGCGGTAATCTCTGCGGTGCATTAGTTGCAAGGCAGGTCTCCAAAGCCCCACGGACAATGTCGGCAAGCTTAAGATGCATCTGTAATTACCAGCAGCCAATTAACAGCTGACCTCACCATCCCACCCCAAACCACAACAAAGATCTATTATGGAGATTGAGAAGGCTTGCAGTGTAAACAAGTAAGTGTGATGGATCTTCATACAGAGCTTATGGGTGTTTGCACCTCCTCTTTTGGTTTACTCTCTCTCTGTCACACACACACACACACACACACACACACACACACACACACACACTTCATTGGAATTCAGACCACGGTGAGGTAGACGTTTGGAAGTGTTGCAGATGTGTAGGTTTTTTTCTGTAACAGGCTGCATTATAGCTGCATTTTATTACACTTTAAATGCAGCACGTACATTTGTCGGAGGCACCGCCCACTGCTTCGTATTAATTGAAATGTTGGCAGCTGTGTGTGTATATATATATGTGTGTATATATATATATATATATATATATATATATATATATATATATATATATATATATATATATATATATATATATAGTTATATAATTTTTAAATAAAATAGTTCCTGCGATTATTATGTGATTCCTTCGAAAACACTCTGAAGTTGTTGCTATTTGAGGAAGGTTCCTCGATAGCCTAATGCTCGGTCTGGGGTGATGTTTTGAAAACAGTTTCCCATCTGTCCCTGAAGGTGATCGAAATCTGCCTTGATTAACAAGTGGGGAATCTGGATGATGGTCCCCTGTGCTGCCTCTCATTCGCTCCCAAGTGGGGATCAGAGAGGATGAAGTTTTGAGCCTAGGGATAATCTAGTTCCCTAGATTGTGATAATGCTGCTCAGGACGATCATGTGGATGAGAGCTGGTTTGGCAGTGGGTCTGTACTTGCATATACTTGTGTGTCTGTCTGCTCGTGCTCCAAAGAGAAGAGGCAGGGAATAGCAGAGCGAGTCAGTCAATTCGTACACACAGATAATGGGACACAAAACACTCTTTGGCTGTTGCTGTATCCAGGCAACCGCATCAGAATTCAAGGCGTATCGAAACAACAGATGATTGCCACCATCTTCCTTTTTTGGCTTTGAGCTGCTAAATTATGATCACTTCTACTCGCATATCAATAAGAATACAACAATTTCAAGATGACAAAATTAGGCAACTCCTACTGTATGAAGAGGCTTGTTTCCTTTTGTGCGCCTTGCTTGCTTGAAAACACATTTGCAATGTAGTCAAAACGTTTGAATGTGGCGAATTTCTCGCAAATAACTGAGGCTTAGCTTTGTTTGTGTACTTTGTGCATTTCATTTTCTGAGAAATGACAGTGAGCTTAAGCTTTGCTAAATCTCATTTTAGTTTTCCTGTCGTTCCGCATGGTCTCTTCCCACCCTGATCCGTGTCTGGTGTTGGTGTCCAGCTGTTCCATCAGCACGACAAGTGGTTCAGGAAACTCCCTCATTGTTCACTGACCAATCGCAAACACACCAGAATGCTGTCAACGGGCATTTTCCACCCAGTGGTTTGCATTTGCCTGCACCTGTGATTGTAGCCCAGAGGGCAGGGGATGCAGAAGGGGGAGAGTCTGGGCATTGGGGTGGAAAGACAGTCAGGGTTGGGATTAGGCTGTCTTTCTGTCTGTCGAGATTAAAGGAAATAGATTCATTGTGCGTTCCCCCCATTCCGTCGTGTTTTCCTCAAAATGCATCAGAGGACAGCTGAGGCGAACCACCAGAATTTGCATTTTTGTAATTTGCATGAACTCATTGGAGCTCGGAGGCAACTTACGGTTGTGTGTGCACGTATGCATGCATGTGTGTGTGTGTGTGTGTGTGTCTGGACATGTGCTTTGTAATTTGACAAGCAAAATAAAGAACTTGTCCAAACAATCTACCGTTCACGACTGGAAAGAGCCCACGCTGCTTTCAGGGAAATCTTGCACTCCGACTAGACAGTCGAAGCATTTTGTTTTCCAACATTTACTGGAATGTTAAGACATTACATGAACCGTCTTTCTTCACTGACTTACAACATGTCGTAACACAGTGCCATGCTGCAGCAGAGTATACTGTGTAGAGTTACTCGAATAGATATCCTTTGCAGTGCATTTCTAGCCCGGTGTGTGTGTGTGTGTGTGTGTGTGTGTGCGTGTGTGCGTGTGTGCCTGCAAGTGTGTGTCCAGGCCCCTCTGGACTCCATTAATCCCAAATCTAACAGACGTACTGCAGATGCATCCTATGATGTGTGCTGAATTCCTCTCTGGAATATTGGATGCCGCTTCCATAATATTCACTTCCCTTCCTCTCATCAGGAGTACATTGCTTTGCTCCCCCCTCCCTCACTCACACCCCCGGGATGCCTGGACTGTCCACCAGGACAGGTGGCTGTCGAATTTGTTTACAAGTCAGGTGTGTTTTCAGCAGGTCTCTGATCTGTAATTCTACATCTCTGAGCTCTTTTAATCCTATTCTTATCTCGTGTAAGCCTTCTAATCTTTGACCCTAATCTTAAACCACTACGTAGAATGGGGCAGCGTGGATTGAGTTGTTTTTCTCACCTTCCAATTCAATGCATTCATTTGTCAGTGAGAGAAGGAGAGAGAGAGATGGGGTCCTCTAGCCTTTGGGGTTTCTTTCTCACATGCTCAATCAGATATATTTATTGCTATACATTTCTATTTATTTGCTGTTTTTTTGCACCACGCTGGACTTTAAACCAGTCTATTTTAAAGCCTTTTGCTCATTACCCATTCTCAGGAGTGAAACAGAGGGAGAGGCAACGAAAGTGTAAATTAGATAGTGAGATGGAAAACACATTTCTATTTGAAATGATTATCCCTCCCGACGCGTAGACTAATAGACCGTTATTGCATTTCCGTCAGTTTCTTTTAATCTAATCATTCTCATAAACAGAAGAGGGAGAGTGTTAGTGTTTGCACATGTTTATCCATACAGAGACGCAAGCAACCAGTGTCTAGACAGCAAACACCAATTTGGCTGTGGAACAGAGGAACATCAATGCTAAAGCAATGTTACTGAAACACTAGGCATGTTCCTCAGTCTTGCATGAAGTGGAGATTGTAGTGACAGACAGACGGCGATCGGAGGAGAAGGAGGAGGTGCAGCAGAAATGGAGGAGAGGTTGGCAGAGCTCACTGTGGCTAATACATCCAAAGTGTGTCAGTTAGCTCTCTAAATGTGTTAGGCCCCGGGGCTGAGAAAGCCAACACCATCGACTCAACCTACCGCTCTCCACCTTTCCACTTAGCCTCTGTTCAACACCCGCCAATATCCTTAGGGGAGATACACTGCTGTTCATTGGCACAATTGATCAAATGCCTACATGCTAAAGTGTGCAGTTTTCTTATTGCATGTATTAGTCTCGTGAGTGTGCTGGAGGATTCTGTTTGGAGTGGCGTGCTGCTATGCGGCAGCGTGGCAGGTAGCTTTACAGGTGGTGTGTCTTCACACCGCATTCCCTCTCCTGGCAGGCTGAGGGCGGTCCCATTTTATTACAGGAAGTAATGTTGCTAGTACTGTAGAGCTCGAGACTTGACACTCTATCAGCGCCATGCACTGTACATAGGATTCTGTGATTGAACCTGACCGTGTACATTTTTGTTTCACATAGATAACGGCGGATATCATTTATTTCGCAAAAGAAAATGTGTTCCCTTTATTTGTCAAATGACTTGTAAATTGTGCATATTTCCGTGTGATTTACACACACAAACAATATACACAGTGCAAATTCCTGACTTGTATGCTCCAGTGGGTGGAATAAAAAATATTTGCACACACTATTAAGCAGGCTTGGTCTGTCTGTTTGAAAACATCAGTCTGGTGTCACATCGGGGATGTGCGTAAGCGCACACTATTTTTTTACACGGCTATGTTTCTGTTAGTTTAGCTGAATTAATGTAAGATGGTGGCACAGCTGTTCTCCAGAGAAATACTGGTGGCGTTCTGGTGGTGGCACAGTATGTATCACAATCTACATAATTGAATCTGAAAGGTATCATTGCAAGTCTTTGGCACATCGAGCTTCTCCTCCGACCACAGGCTGGATTTTCTGCAAAAGCACCAAACTCACAAACCCTGGTTGAGAATCTTGATGAATTCATTAGTATTTGTGATGAATATATTTGCCGTATTACTTTGTGATGTCTGAAACATTTTACGCGACCCCAAGTCAGCACCATCCGCCACCGATTCATTCTTCTAGGTTTTGGCCCCTTCTTGGACTGCATTAGTCTGGAGCGTCGAACCCCTTGACATGTTTCACCTACGCACCCTGTCTTCATTGAGTTTGGCCTGTTTCAGCCAAAGGGGAAGCTATTGCTCGAGGCAGCAAGCTGTCAAATAAGCATACAGAATTTGCCTTTTCATCTATTTGTGCATGATCCTGATGAATTTATATTTTCAGAGTTTAGTATCATCCGACATACAACTCTAAAATCTAAAAACCCCAGTGCAATAGTAAGGACAATACGATACCGCTGTATACTGTAAGTGTACGTGTTGTTGTATCACATTGATTGTGAAGAATCGGAAACACTTTCCCTAATCCTGCTAAAGCAGTCCACGTGGGAATGATTACTTGCACAAAGCTATGACACCCTGAGTTGTTCAAATCCCTTTTGTTCAAAAGAGAGCGACAAACAGAGAAACAGACATAGGAGAGAGACAATAAAAGAAAGGGATTTAGCACAACAAATGTAACGGCATTGTATGATGTCTGGTGGATCTTGTTATTGTGTGGATCGTCTGAATGAAGCCTCCACAGTGTTGGATTTGTTTATCCTCGTTGTTTATGGCCAGTTATCGGGGCCGGGCCACAGCGCCTCATATTAGGCAGTAAATTGGTTAAAGAAGAGATCAAATCTTGAGTGTTGGAAATAGCATTATTGGAGTAATATGGCTAGAATGTAAAAAAGAAATGTGTTGGCGTGAAGCACTTCAAAAGATGACCCAATTAGCAACAAAAGGTCTCCCTTCATTCTTTCCTTAATAGGGTGTTTTAAACCTGTTTTCTTCTTGGATCGAAACAGGATTTCTGTAATGAGCAAGTGAGTCAGATTCTCTCGCCTGATTTGTTTTCTTCTTCTTTTTATTCCCTGCTCTTTCTCTCTTTTTCTCACTTCATTTATTGTGCGCAGTGTCTCTCTAAATGGGCCAAGGCAACTTTCCTTGCTGTCTACTGGGGGGAAGGAAGTAGATTAAGGCTATTAACATGCACGAGGATGCTGATCAGCCTTTCGGTTCTCAAGTCTGGTCCATACTGTGCTCCCTCTCCTAAGGCTCTTCAGTTATATCCACCCTTTGAACATGGTGTGTGTGTGTGTGTGTGTGTGTGTGTGTGTGTGTGTGTGTGTGTGTGTGTGTGTGTGTGTGTGTGTGTGTGTGTGTGTGTGGATTGGAGCGGAGCGCTGTTTGACTAGAACAGCCCTTTTGATTTCCGCAAATATGCCCAAATACAATCTAAGGATGTCACACAGCGACCAAAGCAGCAAAAACACAAAAGAGTGCACTCTCATTCACGTCTCCAAACAGTAAGTAGTAGTGAGTAGAAATAAAACATGGTGCAGGCATGCTGCGTCTGTTTATGTTGCTTATGAGTGAGCATACTGCGATGCACACACAATAAAGACACCAGAGTGCTATATTTAGATGACAAACTTCCATAAACCCAGGCTAAAGAGGGAAGGAATAAACAAAAGAGAAGGGGAGGAAAAAAAGCAAGGCGGTCCAGAAGCATCCCCTGTCACGGTGCAATCCCCCATGTCCTAATTACACAGGCTTAGAGGAAACGGAGGATTAGCGACTGATTCACCATGCTGCTCTCCTCATCTTCTAATAAGTCCCCTTCTTGTCGCCTCCCCATCCTTTGTGCCACCCTGCATGTCTCTCTCCAGGTAAAGGTAGCAAGATACTATTGACCTCTAGCTTTGTGTGTCCCTTTGTTCCTTCTTGCTTACACGGCTGCCTCAGACAACACCACCTAATCCCATTTTAAAGTAGGCTCCGCCGCAGGCTTGTTTTGTTCGCGCTTCTCATCACTTTGGACATAGAAGATGTGTTGCATCAGTAAAATGCAGGATCACATTCTGTGTTTCCATGTGCCAGTGCATGTGTTGGCACTGTGTACAGTGCACCTGCTAATTCTGAGGATACATTTTTATTATTTTATTTCTTCACCTTTTTCGTCATCTTTAACTAAATGTACCCACCAGAGTCTGTCTAGTCATTGGTGAATACACTGAGCACATTTTGTTTACAGCACAATAACTTTATTTATATATTTTGCCGAGACAAGTTGACGAAACCAGTTAAAATTGCTGATATTGGGCTTCCACGCAATATCTCACCATATATTTTTTACAATGATCTATACTTTAAATGTAAAAGGTATAACATTCGTTGGGTGTATTATTGTATTTCTTAGTTTTCTGCCGTATATAAATAGGGGAACGATAGTTCAAATGTGTATTATTTTTTTAGTGAAGATTGGTACATTTGATATTTGTATTTTTTCCTGTATCTTGGGTTCCTAATAGCTCTATACTTTGCTAAATGATCAAAATGAACGCACAATAACCTGAATTAATCTTGTTGGTTTAGTTCCGCCTTCATATTAGTTGCCTGTCTTGATGGCAACATGCAGGATATGATTCATATATATGGTATGAGTGTATTGTAGCTGGCCATTATGAATGTCAATCATCCAGTATATGCTCCAGTATATCGCTTGATATTTATTTTCTTTCGGGTTATAGCTTTTCCATGTTAAGTGTTTGGTAGGTATAAATAGCTTGATTTTAGCAGGATGATGTAAGGCGTGTTCCTCTCAGACATCTATATCTAATAGCTTGCCTGTGGCTGCTCTGCTGCAATTGTTCCACCATTAGAACACTTAAGGAGTGAAAGAAAGTGGGGTTGAAGAGTGAGCTGTAGCCAGAGGAAATGTGAATTATACAAGGTCTTAAGTCACATGTTGGAAAAGGTTTTTTTTGATTGGCTGAAACAAGGATCTTCTTTGACTGACCTTGCATTATTTATTGACTGGCGTGAACATTGAATGATCTGTGTTTCTGAAAGGGAAGAAAAGAACGAAAAAGAGTTCCATTCTGCGTTAGTTCTGTTTTTCTATCTCCAGCAATAAAACAAACTCAATGAAGAGCACTTGGTTGAATAGGCTGCTTCAACACAGCAGTGGGAATTTTCTGAAGAGTGTTGTCACACGTCACAGATGTGGTTACAGATAAACATCGGTATGCCTATTCTCAGCACTTTTTGTCCTTGGATAGGTTCCCATGGCCATCCAGTACAGTTAAACCTGTTTGTTGAGGTCACTGAAGTGTTTTATTCTGAGGGCTGATTGTCGACAGATAACAGAACAGGTGAGATCCCCCTACACACACCTTGTTTTCACACAGCTGTCTCAAGGTCGACCTTCACCATCAATTAAAGCTAAAAGAAACCCATTGATAATTCAGCAGGCAGCACATGGCTACAACAAGCCTGTAGCATGTAGTGAAAACGCACATAAACGCACAAATTCAATGCAGTACCTTCAAAAGAACTTCATTAAAAAAACAATCAATATTGTTGAAATTGCCGACACTGGCCGAGTTTAAGTGCACATTATGTTCTGCTCTATTCAGACAGAAACAGGCAAACACACACACCTACATACGAACACACGTGGACACACATGCGGCAGCCTTTATATAACCAGATAGGTCACTTACAAACTCATTTGTATATGTAAGGACCACATTGTGCATTTCAGGGCCCTCATTGCTGCTTTGTGGAAGAGGAAAAGAGCCGTTTGTGTTGTCCGGATGCCCCTCATCTCTCCAACCCGCAGACCTTTCTCGTCACCCACAGCACACAGCGCTGCTTGCTCATCATTGATTAGGCTTTGTTTTGTTTGTTTCTGTTTGAATATGAGCTTATGCTCCTCTTCCTCCTCCTCTTGGGTTTTCATCCCTCACTCTCCTCTGCATAAATACTCTCTCCTCGGGGTGTTCTTTGAACAACTTATCCAGGCATTAGTCGACGGAGAGGCCTGCAGTTTGCGAGGGAACGCCTGAAGAGAGGACGTGTTTGATCCTGCGATACATGTCCTTGTTTCAGTCTCGGCATCGCCCGCCACCGGGCACCCCCACCGCTGCTGCCAAGCTTTTCCTGCTATGCGTCGGTATTCTCTTGCCTCCCACTGTGATAAAAGCTATTACACTGGGGAGAAGTATCCTCTCATTGTGCTAAGCCACCCACTGCACAAAATAATCCCGGCCCGTTCCCTGAACACACAGCCACACTCACAGTAGAACTTTGAATCAATAATTGGACGCAAACCAACAATTTATCACATTATATTATGGATTTTTTTTTCAATTGGATATAGCTATATTGCCAGAGAATACAGCTATATTACCAGAGAGAGCTTAACCAGAAAAAAAAGGTATTAATGCATTTTAAAACACACTTTACTCCAAATGACCATTTAAAATCACATCATGGGCACCAGTAACTGCTGTTTACTGATTTCACGCCAGGAAGTAGGCCAGTGTAAGTTGCAGGACTCACAGCAAAGTATGGAGGATGCACCAAAACCGCATTTTCATGGAAATACTATTGTATTGCAATCTCTTGAAATAATGTTGACACAATAGACTTGCCAACTGTAGAGAACAACCTGCTTTTACAGCACCGCTCTGCTCTAGAATCTTAACAATATCAGATTCAACAATACACCTGAGTAATGTGCTCATTTTCACCACACCAATGCATAAGGAGAAGACATAAATAACTCGCTCGATATCTGAATTGATGAGAAATATAACATTTTGATTTCTTTGGAGACTGTGTCAAGCTCAACTAAACTCACAGCAGAATAAATATTTAAGCAGAGTTTCTCAATAAAACAGGAGATATTTTATTAAAAAATTCAAAAAGTGGCAACTGTAAAATGCCTTGACAGAGAATACAACATTAGTTTTTTGTATTTAGGAAATAAATGTGCTCTTCTGTCTTAAACATATCTCTTAGAAATGAAAAATCTTCGTTCACCGGCGCCCAAAGTTATTTTCAGTAGACTGCCGACCTGGGAAGCCGTAAGATATTTACTAAACATTCGGCTCAGTCAGAGTGGAGACTCTCATCTGTGCAGTCCAAATATTTAGTCACCCTGATTGTGGGAGTTGCATGGATCAGCTGGGCTTGATAGCAGTAGGGGAGGAGATTAAAAGCACAATAACACACACATGCATGCACACCCAAACACACACTGTGAGCTCCCTCAGGTGAACAGGTGCAGTCATGGTCTGTCACAGATGCTCTGCACAATTCGTCAGCTGCCTTTCCTCCTGTCCACCTTGGGTGGGTTGGGGGATATTCACGACAACACAACCTCGACAAACAAGAACACACACACACACATTATCTGGGATCATTCTCCATTCATAGGTAGCTTTTAGTAACACATAGAGTGCTTTTAGTAGCACCAGGTGTGGTAAAATGGTAAAGATGATTCACCAGCACTGTGGTGAGTGCTAAATTCTTATTATAATGTGTTGTAGGTTTGTTTGTAGCTCTTTTTTTTTACTTTCCTACCCCTTCTTTTTGAACTTCCTGAACTCTCTTACCACGGGTTTGTGTGTTCAGCTTGCTGCTGCTGCTGCTTCGCTAGTGTTCAGCTCTCTCCTGGTTCCTCTCTCCCTCCCACCACAGGAACCACAGTGTGTGACAGAGGGACATTAATCACAGGGCTGGGTAATAAAGCGAGGAGGGATGGGCATGCAGGGCCAGGGGGGGCAGGCGTCTGGAGGGAGAAAAGGGTGTTTAGGGAAATCACACCATGCTTTATGACACACACTGATACACAGGCACATTTTTACACTCGCAGATTTAGGTGCACATCCTTCATGCACTGCACTGAAAGCTTCCACCCTGAAAGTTTGAAAAATTCAATCTTTGAGAGGAGAAGAAAACAACAACTCAGGATTCAAGGAATGGTGACCAGTTGCTTGCGATTAATGTGTTGGGGGAGAACCTTGTGCCTTCTTTCCCACCTGTGTGTGATTCTACGTGTCCCGTGGCCCTTGCTAATTAGGGTCCGAGCGACTGATGTAGTCAGTCCGAGTAGGACCCTATTGAAATACAAAGGGTTATTATTATTCATGATTATTATTTTTCTCATTTGGACTGCTTTTTGGTGGACTTGTCATATTCGAAAACTCACCAAATTTGGAACACCTGTTAAGCCTGGTGAGAAACGCGATGTATTAAAGCCGGGGAAAAAAGTTCCAAAAAATGACTCTCTAGCGCCCCCTGCAAGTTGGACCGGCGACGCCCCTCGCCCAGAATGTTTTTTTGACTTGAAAAAATTCACACATGTCCGTCTCCACCTGCTCTACAAAAAAGCCTCTCAGACCCATAAAGTCCGCCTAGGAATATTTTCCGCCATCTTGAATTTTTTTAAAAACACGAATTTGCACTTTTCTACTAAACGCTAGGTCCTTTTCATACCAAACTTGGTAGTTATCATAAATGACACTGGATCATCAATGATGCGTTGAAATTTCTTGGATATCTCATTTCGTTAAGGAGATATCGACCAATTAGCCTCTTAGGGGCGTGTCTTGTTTTTAAACACTCATAACATTAAAACTATTTGAACAAACGACTCCAAACTTGGGGTATATGTGCACATCGCATCCCCTAACTTGCAATAAATCCGTCGTCCCATTTGAACAATGGGGGCGCTACAGTACTTCGGCCAATTTGCCATTTTCGGCCCATTTATGCTAATTTTAGCACATGTTTGCATTTACGCCAAATACTACTCCTCCTACAAATTTCATACAATCGACTTAAATGCTGTTCTAAAGTGATATCAAGACCCTCAGGAGTATGGCTTGTGCTCTGTGCGCGTTTTCACTTTTGGGAATTGACGTTTACGGGGACGCAAAGACGCGCCTACTTTGAGCTAACCGCTATATGAGAGAAAGCTGTTGTAACTCCTCCATACATGATGCTATTACCCCAATACTCCTCATGCATGATACTGGTCCATGCCTGAGGACATGTACATGACAAATGTTCAGATTGTCATAGCGCCACCCACTGGCCAAAGGAAATCAGCCAAACTGTATCCCAATTACAGGCAATTTAAATGACCTGGTGTAATCTTTACATAGAGAAACATGGTGTGTGTGTGTGTGTGTGTGTGTGTGTGTGTGTGTCACCCTCGACGCTTTCAACCAGCCTGATCAGTAAATCACATGGTACCTTATTGCTTAAATATAAGATACTTATATATTCATAGCAACCCACTAGCGCCACCTACTGGCCAAAGGAAATCAGCCAAACAGCATCGGATTTAAATAAAAATGACAGCGCCCAATTGCATGCTGGGTAACGCTCGCGCACAAAACAAAACAAGAAGAGACAGACCGGAAGACACGCCACACAAACAGCTGTTCGCCGCCCAACGCTGAGACAGTCTTTCCCAGCATGCCTTTCGCCCGTGTAATTTGGAACCATGACGGATGCCAGTGACGCTGAAACCTAAGTAGCTCTACTGCGCTGCCAGGGTTAAACTGTAAAAATGAATTGCTGATCCCTGCTCTTGTTGAGACCATGCATGGGTTTGGCCGGTTTCCTTCTGAGGCCAGTCGGCGACCTGCCGGTTACCCCAAACGTGCCGGTTACCCCAAACGTGCCGGGATAACCGAGGACCCGCTCACAGCTGCTTGCAGCTTTAATTAAGTGTTACTTTAGCGAAAGCCTTTTTCTGGAAGAATAACAGAGGGACATTTTTTATTTATTTTTGTATGTGGAAAGAGATGAGAGGCATTTCATGGCACGGTAGAAGAAGCATCTTCAACATTGCTGTGATGTTGAGATGGCTGCGGGAGCTTTTCATGATACTGATAACTCTCATGATGAACACACAATGTAGTGGTCTGCTGGGTTTAACTGCATTAAATAGTTTTTTTTTTTCAGCATTTATTCCTGGCCCCTTTGGGTTATTGGAGTTTTTTTAATATCAATCTCATTCCATCTTGACATTTTACAGTGGACGCTGGGTTGTGAATCATATCAAGTGGGGTTGTGATAGAGGTGTGTGTGTGTGTGTGTGTGTGTGTGTGTGTGTGTGTGTGTGTGTGTGTGTGTGTGTGTGTGTGTGTGTGTGTGTGTGCGTGTGTGTGTGTGCGTGTGTGTGTGTTCTCGGTTCTTTACTGTGCTTTTTTCTGTTGAATCTGCACTTGCATGGGTTTTTTGTTCTGTTTTTTAACAAAAGTAAAATTTTCATAAATTAACTCATACACATTCAGTGTCGTGATTACAGCTACCTACAATTTAAATGCACAATAGATGTAGTTTTCTGTTATTTAGTCTTTGCCTCGGGAAAGCGCACCACACTACATTTTAGATGCTCTACTCTGCTTGTATATGGAATTATTTATTTAAATTCTTTATTCAAATTATACGTAAAGAGATACTTGTATGGAGTGTTGTTTTTGTTTTGTATTTTAGATAAGGCCCCTCATTGGTTCAGAAAGTATTTAACAAATCCTTCATTCATCTATCTTTAGTTTTCACGAGCCTATCTCAGCCCGGGTGCTGGCATGAGGCAGTATCTGATAAATAAACACGTTGAACACAATTTACTTTTTCTCCCTAATTAAGCGGCATTGCAAAAAGAATGGACTTTCTGAATTTGTCAAGATTTCTTTGACTGTGTGTCCTTTTGCCATTTGGCACAGATTTCTTAGAGCAGCGTAGCTACTTTTTTATATCTGTTTCATGTGCTTTTAAAGATAACAGGCAGCTACATAGCCGCCCTATCTCACTCATTGTTACGCAGTCTTGCTATTCTGCCCTAAAGCAAGGCAATTAATCCTGCCAGAGAGGTAGTGAGATATCTCTGGTTGCTTGCTGTAAAAAAAAAAAGAAAAGAAGAAGTATTCACAAGTACAAAAGAGAGTGCAGAGTTAATTACACTTTTTTTGTTGGCAATAGAGGTGTAATAAATATCTGATTTCAATCAAGGATCCAGGTCAAGTGTCTCCAATAGGAATTTAAAGATACAAACATCAACCGTGTCTGCCTGTCGGGCAATTCAGTCAGACTTTCAGTGACGCTCTCCTTGTAAGTGAAGCAGAATGTTGCCTCTTCTCTTCTCTCTGACGTCTCAGATGTCTTGGTCACACTTTATATGGATGAATTCAAAATGATTGCTGCATATCATTGCATCTTACCTTGTTGTTTACCTTTGGTTCAGGGTCAATGTAGTTAAAATTTGTACTGTCCTTTTCAAGTCTTGTTTGGAAGAATCGATTAAAAGGACATCTTTTTATTTCACCATTCAATATCACTGCCCGAGATTGCAAACTTGATTTAAAAAAACAACAACAAAAAAAGAATTGGCCACTGAAAGATAAAAAATACAAACAAAAAACAATTTGTTTAACACAGATTTCAATCTTGTGGTTCAAGGTATCTTGAGGTTTTTGATTTTGCAACAAGTACTAAGAAATAATTTCATCTGCAAAATGAAAGCAGTAATGTTGCAAAAAAATAATGCAATGATATATTGAGGGCATCTACTAATAGGATATCATTACATAACATAAAACATTAAAGAGATTTGCCTTAGGGAATGGATAAATAGTAATGCTTGTTTGGTCATAGTTAATATGGTAATATAATTATTTGTCTTAATGATTTATTGCATATTATTATGATTGATTATTAGTGTCCTTTATCATTGTTCCAAATCCAATCATTGACCGAGAGCTAAATCAAATTGTGACAATTGATTGCATGTTTGAGTGTATCCATCAGTGTAATTCATCTTGGACCACACACAGAGCTGAAAGGGAAACTGGAGAGGAAGCAACTGAGCTCATCCCTTGGAGCCAAATCATCACAGGCAAATGTGCCCTTGGTGGAAGCTTCTGTTGCCCATCCCAGAGAGCTGGTGGAGCCGTTGTGAAGAAAGAGAGGGATGGAGAGAGAAAGGGAGGGACGGACGGAGGGAGATGAATGTCACCCCTGTGCTCATATGTCATATTGTTAACCATAGATACGAGACTGCCTCAAGGTTGAACGTGCAGCAGAGACATAAATAATCTATCAGAGGTTTCCTCCGACTAAATAGAGGGAAATATGTCTCCATGGATTATTTATGCTTTAATATGCACACGGTGAATGGACAATCACCTCTGAGAGCATGAAGACATTGTTGGGGCCAAGTTAATTGTGTGTGTCTGGAATGCCTGCGAGGTGGGTGTGTGAGGGGCAGTGGTTGTCGAGCAGTTAAGCTTGGTTACACGTAGGGTCTATATTTTGTGGCTCAGTGATGGATTGTGGCGTGCTCGGCTCGGAAAGTGTATTCAGGTTTGTATTATTTATGTACAAGCTTCCGTCCGAATCATCGATCTTTGTGCTTCCGACGTGTTCGTTCTTTCTCACTCAAATCTTGAATCACTTGTGCGCAAACACAGGCACACGCAGACAAATGTGCTTCCGAGTGTGTGCGAATGAATTCCTTCTCTCACACACAGCATTTAGATGTAGTCAATCTCAAAGTGGTCCGGAATCCGCTTTTCCGGCTCACCTTATTTCCTCTTCAGATGACTGCCTCGACATAGGAAATGTCAGGCTCTCTTTGCCAGCGCTGTGTGGCTTCTTCAAACATTTGTGAAGTGTTAAGCTCATCTCTACAGCTTAGGAGGGCAGTCTCTCAGGAATCTGGGCTGCTGACCCGCAGCACAGCAAAGAAAGCCTCGCCAAAAGCACTCAAGCACATCCACTCTGCCCGCTCATTTGCATCAATGAAAGATTGTATTTGTCCCGCGTTTGAGGTCGTTACAGCAGCATACCCGCCATACTGTAAAGGCCCATGCATTGCATAATGGAATAATGGAATTGGTGGGGTGGCTATACAGCTCCTAAACAACGTGTTGTTATCTTTGAGTAGCCTCATTCTAATGCGTTAGAATGTGTTGTGAATTTGACGCGCGAGTAGATTACATGCAAAGTCAATGCACAGACGTGAATGGTTGTGAAAAAGTGAATTTTCCGCCGGGTGGCGCGAATGGCGCGCTTGACGAAAGATTTGCGGGGCGTAAGCCAATCGCCGTTGAGAAGTTCCGCCCGTCATAGCCGCCGTCTTGCCGTTGCTGAATCAAACTGCTGCTGGTCCGCCTGAAGCAGCGCTGGTAGCGGCCGTCATTCAGACGCTGTGAGACTACGGATAATATTTTGAACCCAGACACAATGGAGTTTGATGTTCCGACGTATGTGGAATTTACACAACAAGTATAAAGCAGAACTAGTGGTTATTTCCATGGTGGATGAAGGAAACGGTAACTGTTTTTATGGAGATGCCACAGAGATAAACCACGCCCCCTTTCAGGTGCGAGTAACATTTGCAACGCTTTTGGTGTGAACACAGCTTTATTGTATAGTAAACTGACGCGAGTAAACTGACGCGAGTAACGCTTTTGGTGTGAATTCATCATGAGGAATATAGGTTTAAACCATTAACAACAGGGGAGGTGAAATGTGACAAAGTTGTTTTCTGTTCATTACAAAACATGGAATTGTGAAATATATGACTTTTATCTCCAATATTACTGTCTACCACTTGTGCTATTGACACTTCCATTAGGCTCTATCGAACATCAACAATGTCGGTTTTAAGCTCCGATACACTTGCCTAATTTCTATGAACAAAGAAAGCGACCTTAGTTCTGTTTATGTTCCAAAAACAAGCAACTAATGTATTGCTTTAAGAAATTGGAAGTGTGGCGTTTGTCTGCAGTGATTGGCTCCACAAACAGGCAGAGATGCATTGCACATCTCAGAACCAAGACCACATTGTTTTGAGCTGCTGCATTTGTTTAGAAGACTGTGCAAGCAACCTTTTGGTTTTACTGGAAAACATTGTTCAATGCTGCTATTTAATTTAATCTTTGGGTCCGTCTAGCCTTTACCTTTTTTTTTTATCTAATGGAAAGATTGATAGAGGTTTGTAAAGGCCTCATACTGAAACGTGTCGAGCAGTATGTGCACACGCTGCTGCAGACAAACAGAAGATATAATCAGTGTTAATATCTTTTCATCAGTTAGTTGTAACTAAACCATTACTGTGCATTACACTCTCTGCTGTGTGGATGAGGATGAGAAAAAAAGGAACTAGTTCCATTCATCTTGTCCCAACTATACCATCTCATCTATTCAGACTCTCTTGGTTCTCTTCTCTTGGTTTCATCCCACCTGGCCAATGGAAATATTCCATTAGTGGGACAACAGATGCTTCATTTCTTTTCTCTTTTCTTCACTTCATGCCCAAGAGGAGAAAATAAACGGGCTCCTCTTTTTTATTTCATGATTATTTGTTTTAATCCAAGTTTGGGATCTGTTTGACACAGGCATGAACACTCCAATAATCAGCCAGAGTGCTCATCTCTCTGAATAGAGATGAAAGACGGGAACACAAACACACACTTCTACACACACGCATGCACACACAACAACAACAGGAGCACACAAATAAACAGGCACAAACACATGGGGAAGATGCACAAGCCATTTGGCACAGGCTCTCTGTCTAGGGAGGTCTTCAAAGCCCACTGACATGAATTTATGATAACGCCACTATGCCTTTGCCAAACCTCAACTGTTGTTGTTTTTCTCCCGCTCCCTCCCCAACCCTTCTGTATGCTCTGCCATCCCCTTGATCAGAGCTTTGAAAAATGCAAGCAGGTGTCCCCCAGTCCCTTGGAAAGGTGTGTGTGTGTATGTGTGTGTGTGTGTGTGTGTGTGTGTGTGTGTGTGTGTGTGTGTGTGTGTGTGCATTTGCATGTGTGTTTGGAATGAGACATCCTTAGCTGGCTCTTCCCTTTTTACATCCTTTCATTAACTTTGGGCTCCAACTCTTTGTACAGTTCAGTTTCATAATGGCACTATGATTCTATTACCCTCTCGCTGTGTGGTTTTACTCTCTCCTCTTCTACACTGCTGACCTAAATATCTCTTTCTTCTCCATCCATCCCCTCCCTTTTTTTCTATCTTGCAGACGAGGACTGTGTGAATTGTACGGAGGAGTGCCGAGTACTGGGTCATTCTGACCGCTGCTGGATGCCCCAGTTCCCCGCTGGAGGAAACCAGGCAGAAGGTGTTGACTACCGCAACAATATGTTCGTGCCAGCAGGTATGGAGACTGTGCCTGAGACGGAGACCTACGAGACAGTCAACCCCAATGGCAAGAAGACGTTCTGTACATTTGGAAAAGAGAGGCGTGACCACACCATCCTGGTCGCGAACGTTAAGCCCTACTTGAAGGCGAAACGAGCCCTCAGCCCACTGCTCCAAGAGGTACCTTCAGCATCCAGCAGTCCCACCAAGGGCTGCTCCACCATGTCTCCCTGCTCTTCAGTCAAAAGCCCAGCTGACGGAGCTGAAGGCAAACCGCCTCCTGCCACGTGCTCCGGCCACTACGGGCCTCCTGACGGTCAGTACCTGTCACCAACCAAACAAACCAGAGACCAGGGGGTCTACCCACCTTTGCCTCCCTCAGACCCGGTGGCCAAGGTGCTCGCAGAGGCCCGCTCTAGGATCAGCCAAGAGGCGACGGGGGAAATGGAGTGTGTTCTGGAGCAGGTCGAGCCGGACGGGAGCCGTGATAGAATGGACGCCGACCAGGTGGTGAGAGACATCGACAAACTATTGCAGGACTGCAGAGGAAGTGAGGCCACTGGAACACTCAGGAAGTGACACACATGACTGCAAAAAAAGAGAGGTAGAGAGAGGAATATAATGCTATTCTAAAAACTCTCACGCCAAAACTGTCACCAAAATAAAGGAAAAAGGTTCAACGGCTCTTCTGATATGAGCTCTTTTCACTGTATTTGTTGTTGCAAAATCCCGACATTGGACGGACGATGGGAACATTTAATATGTCAGTCATTTGGCACCAGTTTGGTGTTCGGATCCCAACCAACAAAAAGGAACTGGGTAACAAACATCTGAATTCTGCTGAATTTATAAACTCTTTTTGTTTCGGATTCTTAAGCAAATTGCAGAGGCTTATGCTTCTGGCACCTCGCAAGCTATTATCTAAGTGCCCACCAGCTCATAAGTGTGTTGTTCATGGTCTTTTGTGAAATCCTACATATCTAAGTGTGTGTAGGTGGATTTCTGTTATGTGTGATGGCTATAGAAACTGAATTAAAAAGGACTATTAATGGTCAGACATGACAATCGATGCGAAAACAGTGAAACAAATTGTGAAAGACCGAAATACACAAAACAACCTTATCTCTCTTGACTTAAATATAGGTGTTTAATGTGTGATGGATACTGTATCTGAACGTCGAGCGACTGGTTAATCAGGTGTGTGTTCGCAGGGATTGGTTCTGGACTTGGAGACGGAGGGGCTTAATTGCTACGCTGAAGGAGGATTATTAACAGTGTAACCATGTTCACCTGTCACTTGTAGCCACATGTGTAAGCTGTGTCTGTCTCACGCCTCTATTTAAACATTCATGTTGCTAACTGGTGTAGTTGCATGCACCAATTGTACACACATTTTACACACGCGCACTACACTTTGCTCATACACGTGTTGACACGCTCACATGCACTGATGCCCCAACAAACACACACACACACACACACACAATACACTAATGCTTGCACACAACTGGCCATCTGTGTAATTGTCTTATACATGAACATCATCAGCTTTCAGTCCCTTGTGTACAGTGAATTATCATGTGTGTGTGACTATGCCTTAAGGCAATCACAGGTTGTATAAAAAGGGACATTTTTTCCTCAACTGTGAAAAGATGAAATCTATATGATTATATAGATGACCATATGTATCAATTCATGTATAGTGTCCAAATATTAACTACATATTTATAAATTTTATAAGAAAAAAAAATAAATGAGGAATCTCAGAAAAAAGTGTCCTTGAGTTAAGGTCAAGTGTGGGGCATTAACTCAAAGAACTGCAAAGGACACTGCCATTGTTTCGAAGACAAATATCCAAAAATATAAATAACAAGAAATTGTCCCTTCACATTATCACTATACATAATATCATTATATGTGTAAATGTATCCAATTTAGATGTGTTTACATAAAAAAACTGACATATTTTTATTGATTTTATTGCAATTTCTGTGCATTTGAGCCAAATTGTTATGTGTACAAAAGCTATATTGTGTATTTTATTAAATTAATATATAGTTGTGTTGCAATATACATGGGCTTATATTGTATTTGGCAAAAGTTGCCTTAGTAGCTGTCGAACTCTGTGAGTTTGCTTTAGTTTGGGTTTTTGTTGGTGTTTCTTTTTTCCTCTCTATTCTGCGTCTTTGCAGGCTGGCTTCAGTGCTTTTGAGATGTCGCCTCTTTTTACCCAAAGGTCCAGCCGGATCGAATACAATAACTGTTGAAGCTTAATGAGCCAGCTGATTTAGAATACAATTCAACAACAAAAAGCAACAACCACAAGATAACAGTTTGAATATTTTTACTGAGCAGATTTTTACAGGGCAGCTATTTTCTTTAACAATAAGTAGTATGCGTATCTCTTGTGTTCCATATGTTTTTACTTTTTTTTTTTTTTTCTTCCAAAAAAGAAACCTGCCATATTGAAAGTGGAGTCGTTTCCTTGGTGATCATAAAACTGCCTTACTGTCTCTGCGAAGAGCTTGTTGTATCTGTGGAGCTTGTGACTGCTTATAAAGCCCTGGTCCACCAGAATGTGCATTTTTCTATTAAGGACCAAAAGAGGTTCTTTTTCAGTAGTCTGTGTTGTTTATGTATGTTCTCCTTCTCAATACATGTTAGAATTATCATATTTTGCAGAGAAACATCTGAAATTCTATCAAAAGTTACTTTGGATTTGATGTCTTAGCTGTTTAGGTACACGGTTTATACAACCAAGTGTCTTCACATTCAGGCTTTCTTAAAAGAAATGATACAGACATTTATTTTTGAAAATTTTGGCACATTTCGGCCACTCTCTGAAATAAGGGAGGTGCTTTTTCTAATATACTCTGATAGTAAATAAAAAGCAGAACAGTAGGCTATTAGACTAGATGTGTTTTGGAAAATATGACTACAATCACCAAATCTATGTTCGATGCAGCCATGAGAGGGAACAGTGACTTACATTCATGGGGCCTCTGGTGTGTTTATCGTAAAGTGTTTCTGAGCTGAGTTGGACTCTTGACAGCAGATAGAATGCGTTGTATCTCGCAGACATGTCACATCTGAGTATTTTGGTATTTCCTTTTCTTAATCGAGATACATGTTTGGACATTCTCCTGTCATTCTGCAATTTTTCTGAATTTATTGCCTACTTGCCATCTATTTTTCATTTCACTATTCATTTGCTTACTTTTGTTCTCTTCAGCTGTTTGCTTTCTCGCCTCTAAGGGAGGAAAGCAACTGTTAGCTTTTCTCCTCTCTTTCGTCTGCAAAGTATTTGGTTTCGGTTTACCCTTGCTCTTTTCCTGGGAGATGGCAGAGGCTGTTTTTAGAGAGGGCTTGGAAGAATTGACGGAGGAATAAAATATTCATGGTTATTTTTAAATGAAACTTTTTTTGCTTTCGCTCTCAAATATCTGGATGAATTAAGCAAGTCTGACATTCACATCATACAATTAGTTAAATTGTGCTTTTCAAAGTGTGCACTGTGACTGTGATCTTGACAAAAATGCTGTTATATGTGTGCAAATGCACATGCATGCACGCACACACACACAAACACTTGGGCACTTCAGCAGCACACTGCCTTTCATTTAAATGCAACTTTATTTAATTGTTAAGGCTAATTGTGAAGGTTGAAAGAAAGGTCAAAACACTACCCAAATAAATGTGACACTTTTCTTCATGGTTTCTTTTCTTTTCTATCTCATTGTGCTTAGTCTTCATGCTGGATCAAGCATTCTCTACTGTGTGTGCGTGTGTGTGTGTGTGTACGCTTGATGTGCTTTCATGCCCCTTTTTGTTTAACTAAACACTTTCTTTCTTATTTGCTTTCTGTTACACATGTACAATATATTCACGTCCAACTCGCAGATAAATTATACTTTCGTGGTCTCTCTTTTTATTTGGGCATTAATTCAATCAAAGTGCAGAGGTCGACTCAGGACTGTGTCTTTTGCTCAGTCTGGCTGCCACAAACAGCCACTGTCACACTTCAGGCACATTTAAAGTGCTGTCCCCTTGAATGGAGATCCCCTGGCTTAGCCGCTGTCTACCCTCGCAAACTGTGGGCAGGAAATGAGCTGGGTCCAGTGGATGGAAGGTATTCTGTAAAGCCATGGCCTCTTCTCTCAGGCTGTTTGCGGTCTAATAGAGCAGAGGCTGCTGCTGAGGTCAACACATAGTTGGAGATTGAGCATAATGCAAGGCCTCTCATTATTGTCTAATTACACACTGTTGGCATCATACACTGTTTTCAGTGCATTACTCAAATCTAGAGTTTGTTATTGTTGCCCACTTGAGACTGTTGGTTTTACCAAGTGATTAGGACAGGGCCTTTTTGAATGTGGCTCACCGCCTCTGGTCTCTGACTCATGCAGGTGCACACAAACGGCCACTGCTTCACACATAGAATCAACATGTCATTTTGGTTAGTTAAAACAAGCACCCAATGTTTGTCAGTGTTGTTGTCCCCTCCCCTCCCCCTCCCTCCCCCCCAAGCCCACACTGATAGCATAGGGCTCCATGCTACTACGGGCAACTGGTTTAAAGACCAGAGACATTCATTTGTATGGATTATTTCAACTGCTATTGTCTAAAAGCTGTGTTCATTGTGATCTATCTGGAAAAAAAGATGAAAAGATCAAATAAAAAAGCAATTACTAATAATGTTTGCTCTTGTCCTTTTATGAGTTGGTTGAGGAATTGCTAGTCATGGCTTTGATTTAATTCTCTTCTCCCAAGAGATAACCTTGAGTACCTGGTTTCTTTTTTGTTCTTTCAAGCATCTACGCAGCCACTTTTGCCCTGTCAAATAGGATTGCACTGTTTACTTTCACAGTGGCTGGATAAGATAGAAAATTGGCTTTTTCAATTGTGTTTTGGGGTTCTAAATGGACATGTACATGCACCTTGTACCCAAGCAGACACAGACACACTTGAAATGTTGCTTTGGGCAACATATTCTTCATTCATTACATTAGCTCACACAAAAAATTACTGCTTAGGCTGTTTGTTTTTTTTATTCTGATTGCTCAGAAGCAAATAAATTGGTGCTTGAAATGATGTGTACTAATGTTTCTCAGATAAGATGTTGCACTTCACCCTTCAGCTAGATAAGCATTCTGAGACCAATTTGAAGTCTCTTCAATACTGGCCTGTGGTTAGAGAGATTATTATATGCTCCCCATTTGCTCAGTGAAATCGGGTTTGCTTAATCTGTAATTAATGGCTATTAGGTGTTAGATGCTCAGAGTGGAACATACACTGGCAGTGGCAGATTGTGACCTCGCTCATGGGGTTTAGTTCCTCATGAAGAATAGTGAACAAACTTTTTGGACTACCGCTTAAAGTACTGGTGCTTTGGAATGGGTTTTGAATGTCCTTTTCAATGTTTTCCATTACAAAATGACAGACCATGGAAGCTAATGAAACACCATTACATTTATCTCGGGCAACTATTCCATCATCACTGTTTGATTGCAGAAGTACATATGGTTGTATGCTTGTGTGACTCCCCGCATCAATTGGCATACTGCTGTCTAAGGATTCAAGTTAATTAATTTCCCAGACTGCAATCCTTATAAATGCTCATTCAGGACGATCACGTCCTAATTACAGAAAGACTTCCTACAACCGGCAACTGAACCGTTGTTTTGCTGCTGAAGAGATTTGTTATTCGGAATATAGAAAACAAATATTAAAACTAAAATATTCTTGATGGGTGACTTATGTCTGTCTTGTTTGTCTTTACACACTGTGACGGTAAAATCCTTTGTGTCAAAAAATGCAGTGCCAAAAGAACCCATTAAAATACCTAAAAATTATGTATTTGTCGAATTATTTATTATTTAAAGAGGACTCAATCAAATGTATTTTCATTTTGACCATGGAGGGAATTTTTTACCCCATACTGAAATTGCAGGCCATTGCTATGCACCAAGGCCTTTTCTGTTTGTATCTAACTAGTTGCCTCAAGGCAGATATTAATTAAAAAGATAGCAGAAGTGCTCTCCTAAAAAACACAATTTTTTGGAATGCAGCTGCTTCATGCTGTCTCATTTGGCCTAGTGGTTAGATTTTCCATTAAAACTACAGCATACCTGCAAAGAAATAAAACGCTCTCTACCTTCAATAGTCTCTCTGAATATAACAGATCACAAAACTTGGAACATTAATGGTATGTAGGCTGTGTGGTAGGTAAAGAGCAGCAGTGTCCACAACCTAAACACAGTAATCAAAGTCGATGTTTATATGACTGGTAAAACATGACACAAATTACATTTGACACCATGTATGAATCGGCAACATTTTCATATACGTTAATTAGTAAAATTACATAAAAGAAGACAACTTGCATACAGTTCTGATGGATACTTTAGTCCACTTTAGTTGTTTGGTCGCATTAGATATTTTATAAAGATAATAGCACTACATACATCCATATTTTAGCACTTTTGTCAAGGTCCTTGATCAAAATAACAGTGCCAATGAGATTTAATCAAGTACTGTTCTGTATTGAGCTTGCTTAAGGTGAAACTGAAGAGTACATCTTTTCAGCACAAAGAGAAGGTATTCATCATAGTTAAGGACAAGGGTTCTCCCTTCATTTGTCGTTGTGTTCAAGAAGGTAGGCAAATTGAAAACGTGCATGTGTGTGTGTCTGTGTCAAAGAGACGTAAGAGACACAGAGGTGGGAAATATACATCTCACAAAAGGATTCAGGATTCACGTGTGATGATTTGGATTTGATGCTAACCCCCAATCCAACCTTCAACTCACACACTTTACATCAAACGAAATGGCACATCATTCCAATAATGCCTAAATTATAATGCATGGCACTAGCAATGTGCCATAAGATAAGAACATGTTTGCCTCTCTATGTTAATGTGCATCCAAACTCGATTGAAAGAGAGTTATCCTTCAGCCTGCATTAAGTGGAAACTGTTTGACATAATAAGCATGTGCTCATTACACCATTCAACAAATGTGTGACTCCGCCTCAGATTGCCCTTTCACATTCCAGCCCTTCTGCAGTCACCTTGAAGAGATGCAATGTGTTAACTATTTAAGGAGCTGAATAGAAAGCACCAAAATAATGGTTCAAGACAGCTTCTGTGAAGGGGCCAGTTCACATCATGAGGGTGAGTGCTCGATTAAAACTTCAATAACCACTACGGAAAACTTAATATGAAGGAGACAGTAAATACCATCACATGGATTAGAAAGGCAAAATGCAAGGATGACTGGCACTGCTGAACTGATACCAATTAAAGGATCAAGAAGCGATGAACGGTAAATAGAGAGAGGCTTGAGAAAAAGAACGACACACAAACACAGTGTCCATTGGTAGCTAACAACTAACTTATGATAAGGTTGTTTGCTATTTTAGGCGAGCAAACTAATGACCAAGAAGTCAAATTCAAACCTCAAACTTGTCCTACTGTCAGACACAATCAACATCACCTGTGGATGAGCGCTTGGTGTAAGCAATAAGCATACAGGCTCATGAACAACATCACATGTAGTTGTGTCTGGGCAGGAGAGCAGCAGTACATAATAAACACAATTAGAGAAATGGTTTAGAGAAATGATGCAGTAAAGTAATTTGTATATTTCTTAATTTACAGCACATGATGCTCCTATTTTGTCTTTACCAACTATTTTCAATTGTAACAAATAGGTTTTCTAACATTGCTCGTTTGCAGAAATTGAAGAGCTGGATTTTTTGCAAAATACAGGTTAAATACAGGTTTCAAAAAACCCTGATGAATTGCAGCCCACGGACTAAAGTTACCTCGCCCGGACAAGGGAAACCGGGGCACCCTCCCGGAGCCAGACCCAGGAGGGGAGCTCGTCGGCGAGCGTCTGGTGGCCGGGCTTTCGCCCATGGGGCCCGGTCGGGCTCAGCCCGAAGAAACAACATGGAGCAGCAGTCACCCCGTGGACCCACCACCCGCGGGGAGAATTATCGGGGTCGGGTGCTATGCAGACCGGGCGGCGGGCCAGGCAGGAGACCTGGGCGAGCCGATCGCCGGCAGCATAGACTAGCTCTAGGGACGTGGAACGTCACCTCGCTAGCGGGGAAAGAGCCGGAGCTGGTGCAGGAGGTGGAGCGGTACCAGCTAGATTTAGTTGGGCTCACCTCCACGCACAGCATGGGCTCTGGAACCAAGCTCCTGGAGAAGGGTTGGACTTTGTCCTTTTCTGGAGTTGCCCAGGGTGAGAGGCGCCGGGCGGGAGTGGGGATACTCACGAGCCCCCGGCTGAGCGCCGCTATGTTGGAGTTTTCCCCGGAGAACAAGAGGGTCGCCTCCCTGCGCCTACGGGTTGCAGGGAGTAAAGCTCTGACTGTTGTTTGTGCTTATGCACCGAACAGCAGTTCGGAGTATCCGGCCTTCTTGGAGTCGGTGGGAGGGGTCCTGGAAAGGGCGCCGCCTGCCGACTCCATAGTTCTCCTGGGAGACTTCAACGCTCACGTGGGCAATGACAGAGAAACCTGGCGGGGCGTGATTGGGAGGAACGGCTTGCCCGATCTGAACCCGAATGGTGTTTTGTTGTTGGACTTCTGTGCTAGCCACAGTTTGTCCATAACGAACACCATGTTCGAGCATAAGGTGGCTCATAAGTGTACCTGGTACCAGAACACCTTAGGCCGGAGATCAATGATCGACTTTGTAGTCGTATCATCTGATCTGCGGCCGTATGTCTTGGACACTCGGGTGAAGAGAGGAGCAGAGCTGTCAACTGATCACCACCTGGTGGTGAGTTGGATCAGATGGCGGGGGAGTCGGCTAGAAAGACCTGGCAAGCCCAAACGTGTAGTGAGGGTGAACTGGGAACGTCTGGCGGAGGACCCTGTCCGGGAGGTCTTCAACTCCCACCTCCGGAAGAACTTCTCACAAATCCCGAGGGAGGCTGGGGACATGGAACCCGAGTGGACCATGTTCAAAGCCTCTATTGTGGACGCGGCTGCTCGGAGCTGTGGCCAGAAGGTCATCGGTGCCTGTCGTGGCGGCAACCCGAGAACCCGGTGGTGGACACCGGGGGTGAGGGAAGCCGTCAAACTGAAGAAGGAGGCCTTTCGGGCCTGGCTGGCCCAGGGGTCTCCTGAAGCAGCTGACGGGTACCGGCAGGCCAGAAGGGCTGCAGCTGCGATGGTCGCGGATGCTAAAACTCGGGCATGGGAGGAGTTCGGGGAGGCCATGGAGAAGGACTTTCGGTTGGCCTCAAGGAAGTTCTGGCAAACCATCCGACGGCTCAGGAAGGGAAAGCAGGGCCTACCCCAGGCTGTTCTCAGCAGGGGGGGGGAACTGCTGACCCGGACTGGGGACATCGTCGGGCGGTGGAAAGAGCACTTTGAGGAACTCCTAAACCCGGCTAACATGTCCCCCGGAGAGGGGGCAGCGCCGGAAGACTTTGGGGTGGTTTCTCCCATATCCCTGGCAGAGGTCGCTAAGGTAGTCAAAAAGCTCCTTGGTGGCAAGGCGCCAGGGGTGGATGAGATCCGCCCTGAGATGCTGAAAGCGCTGGACATTGTTGGGCTGTCTTGGTTGACACGCCTTTTCAGTGTCGCATGGGGGTCGGGAACAGTGCCCATGGACTGGCAGACCGGGGTGGTGGTTCCCATCTACAAGAAGGGGGACCGGAGAGTGTGCTCAAACTATCGTGGCATCACACTGCTCAGCCTCCCGGGAAAAGCTTATGCCAGGGTGCTGGAAGGGAGGCTCCGACCGCTTGTCGAACCTCAGATTCAAGACGAGCAGTGCGGATTCCGTCCCGGTCGTGGAACAGTGGACCAGCTCTTTACCCTTGCAAGACTACTGGAGGGGTCCTGGGAGTTTGCCCAACCAGTCTACATGTGCTTTGTGGACTTAGAGAAGGCTTTCGACCGGGTCCCTCGGGGGGTTTTGTGGGGGGTGCTGCGGGAGTATGGGGTGCCGGACCCGTTGGCACGGGCTATCGGGTCTTTGTACGCCTGCAGTAGGAGCTGTGTTCGTATCCTCGGTAGTAAGTCAGACGCGTTCCCGGTGGGTGTTGGCCTCCGCCAGGGCTGCCCTTTATCACCGGTCCTGTTCGTGACTTTCATGGACAGGATGTCTAGGCGCAGCCAGGGGGCGGAGAGGATCCGGTTCGGGAGTCTCGGGATCGCCTCTCTGCTGTTCGCGGATGATGTGGTCCTGTTTGCCTCCTCGGATTGTGACCTCCAGCATTCACTGGGGCGTTTTGCAGCCGAGTGTGAAGCGGCAGGGATGAGAGTTAGCGCCTCCAAATCTGAGGCCATGGTGCTCTGCCGGAAACCGGTGGATTGCTCCCTCCAGGTGGGGACAAACTGCCTACCCCAAGCGAAGGAGTTCAAGTATCTCGGGGTCTTGTTCACGAGTGAGGGTAAGGTGGAGCGGGAGATCGACAGACGGATCGGTGCGGCTGCAGCAATAAAACAGGCGCTGTACCGGTCCGTCCTGGTGAAGAGGGAGCTGAGCCGGAAGGCGAAGCTCTCTATTTACTGGTCGGTCTATGTTCCAACCCTCACCTATGGTCACGAACTCTGGGTCGTGACCGAAAGAACGAGATCTCGAATACAAGCGGCCGAAATGAGCTTCCTCCGCAGGGTGGCCGGGCTCACCCTTAGAGATAGGGTAAGGAGCTCGGACATCAGGAGGGAGCTTGGAGTCGAGTCGCTGCTCCTTCGTGTCGAAAGGAGTCAGCTGAGGTGGTTCGGGCATCTAGTCAGGATGCCTCCTGGACGCCTCCCATTAGAGGTTTTCCAGGCACGTCCAACTGGTAGGAGACCCCGGGGAAGACCGAGGACACGCTGGAGGGATTATATCTCCCGGCTGGCCTTGGAACGCCTCGGGATCCCCCAGAATGAGCTGGAAAGTGTTGCGGGTGAGAGGGAAGCCTGGGTCGGCCTGCTGAACCTGCTGCCACCGCGACCCGACCCCGGATAAGCGGCTGATAATGGATGGATGGATGGATGGATGGATTTTTTGCATATGAATCTACTCAGGGATTTAAAGATTAGGGATATATATTGATATTTTCTACAGTGTCTAGTTAACCACAGTTTGGTCTGTAACCAATTTCACTGTTGCATTGTGATTTGTAAAATAATTATGTAATGATATAAATAATACCTTTTTTTATGTGATACATTTGCCTGCAAAAAAATAGTATAATATTTCATTAAAAATGTCACTGTATAGTATGCCATAAAAAGGCATGGTTTGGTATGCTATACACATTTTAAAAAAAGTTATACAATTGTATATAGCAGAAGTATTCAATACAAATTCAGTGAGGTCCAGAGAGAATGTCCTCATGCATCGGTCCAGAACATCACAAAAATGTCTAACTTGATTTTGTCCCATATATCAAAGTAGCCTAGAGGTTCTATCAACGTCTGATCAAATAAAGAAAGTTCAATTGAATAATATCTCAACAATATTTATTGACGGTTTTCAGATTGAACTGGATGAATTATAAATAATGCATACTCAAGTAAAATATGGGCGGCATAACAAAATGCTTCTGATGTATGTGTGTCTTTAAACAAAGAAAGATGAATTGAACTGAATTGCCCCACAGTTTTTAATTCAGTTCATTCAGGTGTGAAGTGATGTCACCCAAAAAAAAGAGACGACATATCATTCTCATTTTCTAATATGAGAAATGTGTGTACAGGGACTATATCTGTAGTCATGGAAACCACTGGTTTCAGCTCTATTGTCCTCTCTATTATCATTGTTGGACAGTGAATTCATATGTTGGGATTCTGATCATATCGGGCTCTGGGATCGTTTTTTGTTCTCTGCCTTCATTTCAGATTTGAGTAATGACGTTTGCTGCAATTGGTCAGTGTGTTTCCTGGACCGCTAAACCAGTGCTGAACGGGCTGGAAAAGATGCGTCGGTTAAAATAGAAGCTCTTTTCCAACTCATTCATACTCCTTCATCTGCTTCTTTATCCAAATTGAAGCCAGCAATCCAGTTTAGAATCCGCCTTTCCACAACTTCCCACCACATTTTTGTGATTGCCTTTTCTATTCATGATTTGTAATTTTGTGCACATCGTTAAAGTTTACCCGCTATAAGTTGTTTTAACGTACAAGTGTTGTTAGACTTTGCTGACTTGTCACAGAGACCGTCCCAGAGACAGCATGTACAAGAGAAGACGGATACCTAAATGGCTGTACAACAATAACAGGATGTGATTTGGACAGAGGGAACAGGAAGGTCAATATTACAGTAACAGAATCTGACCTTGGGGACACATTTCGTACATTGAACCTGTTCTCCTTTGGCAGAGCTGCACCATTGATCCTATCATATCAATTAGCTATGTCATCATTAACTGAGCGATAGCACAATGTCATTATGACAATCTTTCTTGGGATATATCCTGAGCTACCCATTTTGTCTACTCTATATATCAAATTATTTGAAAAGGGAAGCGTGTGGAAGTGTGATCTTTGTAAAGTCATGTTAAGGTCAGGCCATAAAGCAGAGTTTGACAACTTTGCATGACATAATCTCCAATTGAAAGATTAATTATCCAGTCTGAGTTCAATAGAAATAGTGTGTTGCATAAAAATAATTTTCACTCATAACAGTATGCATGCGGAAATGTGAACATACACACACACACACACACACACACACACACACACACACACACACACACACACACACACACACACACACAGGCAGACACGCAACCCACAATCACCAATTACTTTTGGTGCATGATAAATCTCATGATAGGAAAAGTAAATTAGAGGGGCAGATAATTAAATTTACCTTAATAGCTTGTGCTCTTTATCTGCCATATTGACTCTCTTTGGTAAAATAAGAACATAAATTACATTTCCAAGCAATTATGTGTTTCAGTGCCAGGAGTTCTGTCTGTTTGGGTTTCACATCCTCAGCGCTGCTGTCGACTGACAAGTTGTGTCCAGTGTGCTAGAGAAAAAAACACCTGTATCACATTAGACAAGAATCCATTGATCAAGGGTGTTTTTCTAGATAGTATTACTTTATACAAGTATTTCTTACAAAAACCAGAATTTGCAACTTAAAAAATAAATAAATAAATAAACGGAAAAAGAAAGGCTTTATAATCTCAATAAACACTAATAAGGTTATCCCAGGTTTGCATTTTGGAGAAGGGTTAAACGCGGTGTTTATGGTGAAAGTGTAACAAGTGTGACATGTTCTATCAGCGTAGAGACGTTATGACGGCTCATAGAGAATCTACTTGACTAAAGAATGCCTCTATCAGAATAATACTTCACTTTGGGGCTAAACATTTTTGGCTTTGAGAGTCAATTGTCTCAGAGACAAAAGATTTTGGCTTTGAGAGTCAATTGTCTCACAGACAAAAGTCTGTGAGACATTTGTCTATTGGCCCCTTTTCAAAGACTCGATCTTGGGCGCATCAAACTTTCGTATACAATGTACAGCAATGGCAACTGGCAGCTTTTAGTCAGATCAAAGACTTGTGCCTCTGCCTTCCTCCCTTTGTTTTCAAAGTTTATGTGCATCCAGTATGAACACAGCAGTGGGTATCATGTAGGCCCCTCTCAGAACTCAGAGACATGGGCGATTAAAGTGTCAGACGGCATGCCTGCATGTGATTAGACCATCCATTCGAGCTTTGAACCCCTACCAGCACCCCCAACTGTTCCCCAAACGTCTAAACTTGAACACTAGCGAAACAGTAATACGCAGTCCACATCAATGAGGAGTGAGGAATGGAACGATCAAATGGAAATCAGCAAGGGAAAAACCAACAAAGAGTTGCTAAATAAGCTGAGCGACATACATAGGCCTTTTTCCTCGCCTAATGGCTAGTGCAAATAGAATGGGCCTTGAGGGATTTAAAGTGCTGCGGCTGACAGTTAAAGCAGTCTAAAGCTGATCTACAACAAAGTGAGAATGTGATGCATTCGCAAAGCACCAACCTAGACAGGATGAGAGGGTGTAAATAACAGGCATTCCCCAGAGATGTGTGCCACATCACACAAAGACTCCCTGATTTGGGTGTTTGATTTGTTTGAATGCAATCTGACATTTACCTAACCAGCTTCAGGGATATTATCTTGAAGGATTCTCAATTTGGCGCCAACAATGGTATAAGCTGCCGGTCTTTCTTCATTTGAGTTGCCACTGCACAAATCGGCACTACATATAATACATTAGTTTTACATTTTTATTTTGCTTGTCATCTGTATGGTGCAGTAATACAACCTTATATAGAAAGTAAATGTGCAGTCATGCCAGCTGTATCCGCTGGGGAAAAGAAGAAAAAAAAGCATTCCATTTCCATTCATGTCTGTTGCCTTTCTTATCTGGTCCAACATTCCTGCCATCACATCTCTGTTACCTTAATGGAAACCATAAGAGATGCCCTTTTAATGTTTCCCCCTTCAGATATACTGCTCTTTCTCTGCCTCTCTCTGTCTGTCTCTTACCCTGGACCACACAGACTATTACAGCAAGTGATGAGAGTGTGTGTGTGTGTGTGTGTGTGTGTGTGTGTGTGTGTGTGTGTGTGTGTGTGTGTGTGTGTGTTTTGAATCTGGGCTATTGTTTACAGCTCATATTACAACCCAGTGCATATCTGAACACCCTGTTTCCAAGTGTCAGTTGAGTGGCATAAAGGACAGTGTCAGTGCTGTCTCAGATGTGTGACACAATGCACCTGACACAAGTTTACAATAAGGTGCCACAATGTACTTCAAATAATATGGCTGCAGGCCAAAAAGACTTTTTTTTTTTTTTTTTTCAAAAAAGACTTTTTTTGGAAAATCAGTTGGAGATCTTATTTGATTGAGTTATCAATGCGTCGATCAAGTGATTGCTCCACAGATTATGCTATTCATAAAATAATTGATTTTCTTCTCACCAGCATCATGCACAAAAGGTGTCCAATGAGACATATCCAAATCAGAACTGGAATGGATGTTAATTCAAAAAGGAGGAACTATAAAATGCTTAAATGCTAAAAAAGTAAATAAGCTGCAGCATAGCATTAGTATTCTGCCGCAAAACATCTGGCCGTAATCATTACTAGAACATGCAAACTGGAACCCAAAAGCCCGACAAAGAGGGATACAAGGATTGTTCAGTTTACTTAGTGTTCAGGCAGGTTTAAAACCAGGAGATCAGACACTCAAACGCAAACAAATCCAAAAGGGGCAGGCAGAGCATCCAAACGGGCAAGCAGGGTTGAGACAACATAACTTTGAACCAAGCACACTGATCCTAACCGACGTAACGTTATTCGCATCAGCCCATCTACTTCTTTATAACCTAGGTCTAAGTAGAGGGCCACAGGCAACCCAGGTAGAACATAACTGACCTAGGGAGGGCAATGGCACAACCTTGTAGGGGTTAAAAGGACAAGCGATAGACACCCTGCACACCACATCACCCGGGTCATCAAAGAGCACGAGGACATGTAGTTGTATCATGCCCAGAGGGGGGTCAGGTGTTGCACAAACAACACAAACAACACACACAAAACCTTTTCCCCAGTAATGTAATGTAATTCCAACAAGCACAGACCCTGAAAAAGAGCTCAACATGTCCAAGAGATCAAATGGTATGAACAGACAAGTCGTCAACCAAACAAAGCCACCTACACTGGCATGCTGCCTGTAGAGTGTTCAGCTGTTCAGTGTGTCTAATGCAACCTTGTGATCAACATAACATGCCAACGCCCAAACGTTGCCTCCCTGTCCTCCACATGGGTTGGAAGACAAAATAATTCCTGACCTGGGACATAGCGCATGATTTGGTCTGAGTGTTGCCCGCTACTGTCACCACGAGGCAACAGGCAACTGGTGTGCACCGAGAGGACAGTACATTTACATACTCTATTTGCTGTTCAAAAAGTGAAAGTATGATAAACTTGCAGACCTTATTTTCTGCAATATGCCAAAATCCAATAAAAGAATCTGAGCAGAAAAGGTTCCAGAATGCATCACTGCTGTGCTGGCTGGAAAAGCTGCAGACAACACCGCACTGCGTCCTAAAATGGTGCAGGGGATGACTTACTTTTGTTGGTCACCCCCTGGAAGTTAGCATTACACTGGTTCTCTCGACAACAAGCTAATGAATTTTAAATCGTTTTTTGGAACATTGCAGAAAATACTGTAAGCTCTGACAATTTCAGTTGGATAATCTTTACAAACAAACGCTTTAACAAACAACACCACAGACACAACAGAGATTGTGAAGGCCGACTAGTTGACTTCATGATGTTTTGTGGTCTAAGTTTGCCACTTGTTAGCAACTGCCCTTTAAAAGATATTTAAAAGCTTAACAATTCACAAGAGGCGTTAACCCGTGGATTTTATATGGTATGACAAAACCTTAGCATATCTTGCACTTGTGTTAACCATAGACCTTCAAGCAACTCACCAAAATCCAAATCAGAAAACCTGTTAACTTTGAAACGAGGGAACTGGAAGTTCAAAGGTGCCTCGCTAATGTTCAAGAGGGAGGGGGGACTTTTACTTATATCCAACTGTTTTTTTTATTTATATCAAACTGGTTCATTCCCTGCTGCAGTGCCCTCATAGGTTTTATTTTTCTTTTAGGTTTGTGGACTGTCGTTTTGAAGCCTTGAGTTCGATGTTTTGGCCGTCGCCTGTTTACTGAGGTAATTAGAAGTAGGGTAATTTTCTCATAGACTTCCATGCAATTAGACTTATTTTATAACACACTGATGTTTCTGTGAAATCACGGCTATTCAGTGACACCTGACTTACATTGTTGTAAAATTCAGACAGTAGTTATAGTTTAAAGAGATTAATAACAAATTATCAAATTTTATATCAGATTTTCAAACCAAATAGACGTAAGTCTCAAACATCTAAATACAGTAAGTGAACTCACTAGTGCTGCATCAAATATCTTTCTTTTTTTATTGAAAGCTTCTAGTGAGGTTTTTGAAAGAAGCTTTGCGTGCAAATGAATGAATAATAATAATGAATTAATAAATGTGAATGAAGGTGGACTATTGCAAGCACAATTTATGTAAATTGTTAGTAATACTAATAAGATTGTCAAAGTTATGAATGAAGCTTCTTACTATTCAATACAGCCCTAAAGCCCATATGTTTTGCAGAAACACTTTTTAGGTCTTCTTACAGTCCTCCAGCTTCATTTGCTTCAAGAATAAAAAAGGCCATTTGTGTGGGGTCTCTTCTTTCTGGTTCATAGAACCATGCCTTTCAGACAAAGTCTAGTGATGTAATTAAACATTCCCAGTTAACCACATCTGATGGTTAACAGTACAAATGATAAACTCGGTCATCACAGACTTTCAAAAGCTCTTAATCACTCCTAAAAATATAAAAACATGCTGCATGTAGCGGGGAGGGAATCTAGCTTAAGGTTACGCATGCTGTCACTTGGGAATTCCACCTGACAAGTTGTTTTTTAGTTGTAACATTCTCTTCTCAGGTTTTAGGGCGGAGAAACATTTGATTACATTTCAGGAACAAACCTACTGAAGGCCAACAGATAATTATCAGCTTCATCAAGAAAAGTCTTGCAAGTTTCAGGAACTGTTATAGATATAACAATACATGAACAGCCCATATTTTGAATAACTTTTAAGGAGAGTTAAGTCTGCTTCTGCAGTTGCTTCACGTCACACTTGGCGTCAACTAGCTGAAAACAAACAGGGCCACTCTGCCATTTAAACCCACTTAGTGGTTTGAGGGGGTATATAGTAATATTATGAATTAAGCACTTTGCTGCCACCTTGCATCTACAGTTATCAAGTCAGCTTTTATCGCTGCAACGTCACTCTGGTGATGTAGCGATAATCCTGCAAAATGAAGGAACCAACATCTGTATTCCTGAACCAGTCTATGGCGCTAATGAATGAACACAGCGCTGCGCCAGTGGCTCTGATTCACACATATTAGTGTTATCTTTTTCATCCCACTGCCGCTAGGCAGGGCAGAAATGACGGTGGGAGTTTTAGTGCTAGTGCCTGGTGTTAAGATTTATGGCAGTGAGCATTATCTTTATGTGCATTTAATATGTGAACATGTTAAATTATGAAATATGGTACTGGTGCTTAATGTCTCAAAATACTTAATGACATGTGCTTTGTATGTTCACATTAATTTAAAAGAGTGAATATATATGGGTTTCATTTTATCTATGTTTTTTCAATTCAAAGGATTTTCATCTTATTTGCTAATTGGCTTATTGGTTAACTGCCTTACGACTAATTAACAAACTAAACTGCTGAACCTACCAAAATAAAAGGAGGAAAAGGAAAAGTTATTTGGTCATTGAGTGTAATCCAGTTAAATATATTTGGGTAGATGCATCAATCTCTTTTAAGTGGGGAAGCTGCACATATTCTGTGAAAATAACTTAACACTGGGCGACCATAAAATGTTATGTTCGGTTTGAGCAACATTCAACAAGACTTCATGGTGAGCCGGGTTGGTGGAGAGCGGAGCGGAATGTATTCTTTCAGAAGTGTTAATTGTTTTAATCAAAACACTTTTCACATTTATGTGTGAAACACCATCAACTTATTAACGACACTTTTCCACTTAAAGCACCAAAAATCTCCCTGTCCTTCTTTCTTTATATGTCGTTTTCAGATGATCTGACATATTTCAGATGAACATCTGTTCATAAAAGTAGGTTTGAACATCTTTTCACCGGTTACCATAGTTGTTTTTTAATGGCTCTTTAACGGATACACATATCTAGTAAAAGAACCGTCAATTTTTATATTGTATTTTCAGACTGTGTTGTAATGTTTTTTCTCTCCCAAAAATGTTCACTACCGAAACATAGCAATAAACTATAGTAAAACAGTATTATTATTAACCTGTTACGATTGTGTTTCCTTCCCTTCTCTCAAGAGTATTTAAAAAAATATTTCTTGAAGGTTTTCAAAATTAAATCAATACAAATTACATTTTTACCAAGTTCAATTTATAGAATTCAGGAAACTCGAAATGCAATATTTCTTTGTAAAATGTATAATACTGATCATATTGATTCCAGAGTCGATGATTGATCAAATTGAACATACAACCAATCAGTATCGTTGTCACACCGCAGTGAGGGCTGTCTTGTCTTGGGTTTTTGTCTCGTAACTTCCTGTTTTATTTTGAAGCCTGACTCTCCTCTCGTTTCAGGTCACTTGCCCTTCCTCATGTGTCACCTGGTCTGATTGTCTCCCCTGATCCCTGAGTGGTTCCACCTGTTCCCCATTACCCTCATGTGCTTATAGTCTGCGTCTTCCCTCTGTCCTGTGCCAAAGAGTTTTTCCTTGTCCATGCACCAAAGCCCGCGTCCACAGTCGTAGTTAGATTTTTCCCGAAAGTTTTTGTGCATAAGTTGTTTTGTTTCCCTGTTTTTCTTCCCTCCTTCGGGAGCGCTTTATGTTTGACGGATTAGTGAGAGGGTTGTTTTTGGATCAAAGGAACCAATAAAGTGTGCCGGTACGAATATCCCCTGCATCTGGGTCCTCCTTTTAGACCAGGCCTGACAATCGTACAATTTTAGTTGATAACTCAACATACTTATTTTTTTACAAAGCATCCAGTGACTGCACTGTTTCGGTTGTGACCACAGTATTTGGTTTGCAAGGTTGTATCCTATTTCCTCAACCGTATTGCTTAATCTTAACTCATAGCATGCCCTAGGTTGGGAATATTACAAACACAAATGTTGTGTGGGCAATAGAATAATTTTATTTTTGAAGACATAACAATTGTTCATCCAGAACCATTTAAAGTACAAACATTGCGTATCAATAGAAAATGATGCAAGTGGGTTGAGTAAAAGTGAATAGGACAGCTTCAGATGAGGCATCTCCAGCATCAACTTCTGATGCAAATTCAGCATCGTGTCAGAGAGGAACCTCTTTTGTTTCTTCTTTTTAAATCTATGATTGTTTCATTCTTCCCCACTGATACCCGACTATTGTCATCTCGACTTAAGAACATTTGGACTGTCCATGGTCTTTTTATTACCAGTTATCTGATAGGTGAACCTCGGCTGTGGCTTGTCTACAGTCTTGTTGTAGACTTTGTGGGAGATACCTACTGTTTTTCTGAGCAAATTAACAAGTTTGTATTTTCTGAGCAACCTGTGTGAGACAGCTCTTCTGAATGCATTTTTTCTCTTTACAGACTTGTATTTTGTTTTCATTTGGTGCATCAGTGTGTTGTTAAATGAAGAGTCTTTCTGATATGAGCAGGAACTCTGTGCTTCTGTGAATCCTTCAGATGTTTTCGTTCTTTGGGAACAATTTGAGGTTGACATCAATTAGATCAGAATCAGAAACCGTTTATTTGCCAGGAATGTTTACACAAACAAGGATTTTTTCTAGGCGGAAGGTGCATACATTAGACACGAGACAAACAACAATCAACGACAACAACAGTGCAATGATATTAAATCAAGTATAAGATAAAGTGCTCAGACAAACAGATAACGTTAATGTAAGTGTATGTTAAAGTGACATGTTTGTTTAAGTTAAAGTGTAAAGTGACGTGTGTTTAAGTTAAAGTGTATGTTAAGTGGCATGAGTGTTTAAATATGAAGTGTACAGGAGAGTGACCGGTAAGAAGAAAGAAAAGCAGAGAAAAGAAAAGAATGAAGAAAAAAAAATAGTCCGGGGTTGAAAAAAATATTCAGAAAAATTGTTCTGGGGGTGAAAAAATAGTCCGAAAAGTAGTCCGAAAAATAGTCCTGCGGGTGACAGAATCAGTCAGTAGGGGACCCGGGCTCTGTTGATGAGCCTGACTGCCGACGGCCTTAACCTTAACCTCTGACAACCTTTTTTTAATGTTGCTTCCCTCCGCTGCATGTCTTTGATCTCCTGCCCTAGCTTCTGTAATTTTCTGTAGTTACAGATTTTTGCCCTTCTCATTTTCTTGTCTGCAGATCTATGCTCTGGTGTCTGATCAGATTCACTAGAAGTGTGAGGTGGTGAGGAAGCCCTGCAAACTGTCTCCATCTCACTCTGTCTTTTCACCAACACTCTGTGCTTTTGGTGTCGTTTCCTCAATGATTTTCTGACACTCCTTTGTTCCCTGTTGGATAAATCGCTGATACATTTCAACTGTCCTTCTTACTTTCGCTTCTTATTTCTTTATCTTTCCTTCCTTAAATATGCTTGGTTTTTCACTGGGTCATCCCTCATCCTTTGTCTGTATTCTCTGTCTCTCTGCTCCCTTTTTTTAAATTCCTTTTGACATTTTGGTGTCTTACGGTTCTTTCTCCCCTGAACAATTTCAGATAGAAATCAGCATTATCTACATGTTCACCATTTAATCCACACAACACGTTTATTTCAAAATGATGGGATTGAACTACTCACCATTCAATTTTGTCACTACCGAAATGATCATGCCACTACCGAAACTTTACCATGTTTCGGTTGTGACAATTCTAGCTAACAAATTTTATTGTGATAAGAACACAGATCATAGACGTGTCTTAGCTTATGGAAAATGAAGTACAACCAATGAAAAATGCCAGAAAGATACATCAAAGTCAACAATATGACGCACTGCTAAAGGCACATAAACAACTTGTTTTATTGTGCAAGGAACCAATGAAAAAAAATCTAATAAAACTGAACAAAAATGCATATTTTGTAATTATCCGGTTGTCCATTTCATCACCTCCAAAGTCATCTTTACATGGAAAAAGCCAGATGGTTTAGCCCTGATGTACATGAACCGTTAAATTTCAAAAGGTTGAGATGGTGCCACGGGTGGCAAAGCTGCATCTGGCACGGTACCGAGAGGCCTGTGTGCTATCTAGACCACATCCATTCCTGATGGCATCATTCAGGACCATCGGGGCACAAACTGATGCCCACTGATGAGTGGCAAGGTCATATGCAGAACCACCCATGCCTACTAAATATCATGAGGGGTTACTGATTATTAAATCATAAAAGCAAAACATAAAAAATAATATAACAACCTAATTGAATTTGACATTTATTTTATTTATTGTGAGCCGAGGATGTATTATCCTTTTTTAACCTGGTGTTTGGTGTGCTTTTTTCTCCGATTACTAGAATACTGATTTCTATAAGCTTATCTGCAGGTCAAATGCACACAATGCTCTCAGTAAATACAAAATGATATCACAAATAAAAAAATCTCCTGAACTTATGAATTGAAGTTGTAATTTTTCAGATGAAAAAAGATTTACCTGACAAATTTGGTCTCCCCAGTATTCTACTTATCCAAATGAGTTTGCCTGAATTCAGGTGTGTTGGATCAAGAGACAAGTGCTGTCATTGGTCCAACTAGTATAGCCTAGTGGACCACACTCCATGACAGTTGGTCCTGGGGTGAATATCAGCTTTAATATCCGAATCAGCTTTAATGACCATGTAAGTTTGCACATACATGGAATTTGACTCCGGTTTCACTTTAGTCCTCGAACTTATACACAATATACAGTAAAGAAGACATTAAAGACAGTAGTAATAAAAGTGCAGATGAAGGTCTGATTAATTGTTCATCAGAGTGAGGGCCAGTGGAAAGAAGCTGTTTTCTTTTTTAGGTTTGAAATATTATAATCACAAAATGTAATATGTATTCTCTTAGTATTATCCTTGAAGATATGTCACAGCATTGACAATGTACATTTGGAAAATTCTAAAGTTATGCCAAACACAATCCTTGCTACTTAGAATATCTTCTGGAAAAGCATGCAGTTGATTCCTAAAAAAAATAGCAATGCTTTAAACACGACAGAATTCTATTCACCCTCATTGCATTGAGGTGATTGTGATTTGGGTGAAATCAGTTGCAGATACAATATGCACATATTTTCTATTGAATCAATTGTTTGGCACATTAAACCGAGTACAAGATGCTGTGAGGAAAACAAGACCCTCCCTTGGAGAGCAAACAGCACTCAACAGTCGAATGCTTGTTGTCACACATAGGTAATGTAGGTCAGGATAAGTAGACTGGCGAGTACAAAGAAGAGCACTCAGAACCAACCCTCTAAAAATTCTTCATGAATACTGCAGGTTGACGCTTTGTCTTTCTGCTGCACTGAACCTTCCCTCGCTTACAAGACAACTGTGCTTCGGCAATGTGCTTTCCAGCCGTACACAGCACACAACTTGACAGGCCCTACAATTCTGATGTATTGTTTTAATGTTTAAATACCTTTACTGCCATGCTAAAACACAGTAATCTACTTCTCCATGAGCTGAATGAAGGCAATTGGAGTATGCGAAGCTTATTTGGAGATATAAATTGGAATATGATTGAGGAAACAGCACAGGCCTACAAATCTGACGTCTTTACTTGTGGAATTGCAGCATTTACCGACATTATTTATCTAGTTTGCACAGCTGACAGCGTAAAGCCTTGCATACACAGAACGGCTCTGTGGTGGAAGTGATGATTTTGTGCTAAGCTCTTTAAGGTCACAGGAGTTTCAAATAGTAGAGCAGGTGAGTCACTCACCAGACACACCTGATTAAAATTAAACCTCTCCGCGGTAGATGTTGGTTCGCAGAAAAGGTGTAATTTAAAAAAAAAAGTCTGCTTTTGACAGGCGACTGTGGGGGGGGTTTCGTGTCAGCACGAAGCCTGACACTTGTTTACATAGTAAGTTCAAAGCTGTCCAGCTTACAACCTGATATAGCTGCTTATTTAGATGACAAGTAAGACCCCTTAAAAACCTTTATTTGCATAAAACCTTTGATTTAACACAGATGAATGCACAGCAGAATGAAACAGCCGCTTTGTTGAGATTAAAAGAGTTTATTTGTCACATTAGTCAGAATTAGCTGTGTTGGTGTCAGCTGTATTGCAATAGGAGCAGGGGGAGAGGAAAGGTGAAAGAAGCACAGCGAGGGAGAAACTCTGTTGGGTAGATCAGAAAAAGAAGGAAAGAAAGAAAGAGATGCATTCATTCGCCGACTTGTTGCCACATAAGGTGCTCCGTCTCCTCCTGGTGATAATAACAAGCTTTGCACACTGAGCCACAGGAGAGAGGAAAAGCTCCCTTTGCTCATGCTTCCTACTTCCTAGGAGGGCTTGACAGGCGGAGAGACCCCAAAGCAGCTCTGTTGGACTGATCCTCTTCTCCCCTCAGTGTGGTGGCTGGAAAGATGTCCATGACAACTGGAGGTCTGTTCTGATGAAGGAGGGCTGTGGAGTAAGATAAACTGCCAACTTGTGTCTGCTTTTTAGGGGACAGGGATCTGTGATGGAGGGACGCTTGCAAACACACTGAACTAGACTGAGATTGAGCCAAAGGTAAAGTGGAAGCGGGAGACAATTATGGCGGGATCATTGTGACCATGCATTATAACACTGTATGGAGTGACCTCTGCTTCTCCCTCTTGAATACCATAGAGGTCACATCATCATGAATCAACTGTGTAAACAAAATGGAGGGAGAGAGAGGGCAGATAATCAAACAGTCTTCCTCACAAGTCCGCGTGCTTGTTTCTCTCTTTGGCGTTTTGTTCTCGAACAGATGCTTCGACAGATGAACAGCATGACATTGAAAATGTCAAACTATGTTGGCCCCTGTGTAAAAAAACTAATCAAAATGGTTTCAACTTTTGACCAACATGGCTAACTACCAATGTAGTGATCATCAACATTATCTGTCGACTGAATGTTTTTTTTTTGTCTGCAGCAAGAGGGAAGGAAAAAATCTGGACCAAATTAAGTTCTCCTTTGTGCAGCTAAAATCCAATTCTCCCTTGCTGGTACTCACTGCAGACTCGGTCATCACTTCCCAATCCTTACCGACGAGACCTTTCCCTGCACCTGAATTTTTTTACCACTTCTTTTCATCAGGGTCAATTGAGCAGCCAAGCTCTGCTGGCATAGAACAAGCAGTCCATGAGAGTTCTCTGCTCTTGCTTTTGCTGGAAATGTTTTTGTTTGCTTCTGTCTCGAGCTCTGCCTGCTGTTGTGGAAAATTAGTCTGGTCCTCCACTAGTAAGCTAATACAGTTATGCACCACATTGTTGGTAATACAAGCTCAAGCTATTCCTTCCTACTCCTTTTCGCTATTTTTTTGTCTCTGCTCCTCTTGACTTCACACCCTTTTGCTAACTTTTAATGTCTCTCATTTCTCTCCCTTTATTTTTCACACAATATCACCATCTCTTGCTATGCTCCATGAATTGCTGTGTTTTTCCTGAAATTAGAGTCACATTCTGCCTCTTATCCAAATATAAGTATGTGGCAAGCCTCCGCATTTAGTTGTCAGTCAAAACTACAAGCCTCCACTCATCACAGTGTCATAGGTGTTGATGAGAAAAAAAGACTGCAACCTTCTATTCTCATATGAGTATTCGGGAATGGCTCAGCGGCCCCATCAATCCCGCCTCCACCAGCCTGACAGAGCCGTAATAACACAAACCGCTGTGACTTTCAAATGCAAAATGAAGGTAAATTAGTAGTCAGCTCACAGTCCTCTGCCATTCTCACAATGATACAAAAAAATGAGGCTAGCTGATGTAATGAATAATAAACATACTTTCATGGTTACAGTGTATTTCCAGAGATAAATGTCCAAGGAGAGCTCAGTGGGTTTTTTGTACAATATAACAGATTTTATAATGTTGACATCATACCAAATGATGCAGATGAAGAAGTTAATGTCAAAGGTATTTTTACATACACAGAGCTACAGCACGCAGTTGAGAGCTGGAGAGTCTGACACCCACTCAGGGTTTTACACTCACGCTTGCCCTGTACCATTACATGTTTGTTGTTTTTTTCTCTGCTGACAACTATGCAGCTCCCCTGGAACAACGGATGGTCCAGGGCCTAAACTGAACTTTGATGGGAGCTGTTGAGGGTAAGAGTGGTATTCACTCCGCTATTTGTAGTCAGTCCAGAACTGGCAAATCTTCAGTCAGAATGTTGTTTCTCTAACCTCCAGGCTACCACTTGAGTCAAGTCTGCATGATCTCAGAAAACTATCAAAGCTTTTTCTGAAAATGTTTGAATTTGTTTAGAGGCAGGATGCCGAGTGATTGCAGATTAGGTTACCCACTAGACTAGTCTTGTGTTGAGTACGCCTCACAGAGGCCTGTTAGTTTGCATTGTGTTGTTGCTTTATGGACTCTTGCAAGATTTTGTTCCTTTCCTTCTTCTATTCCTGTCTGTTTTTCCCCCCGTTGCAACATATTTTTCAAACTGTCTTGTTTGTGATTATTTAAATCACTGAACTTGAACATGCCATCACCTATAAATAGTTTTCTAATGGTTTCTCTATCGCTTCAGAAACAGGCTATGAGCACATGCTACACGTATCCTGCCCCGGGGCTGTCCTTGAGTTATTTTATCAGTAGTGGCTATCATAAGCCCACTCTGTCACTGCAGAAGAAGGCCAATTGTGGTTTCCAATGTTTCAGCAGCGATAGCTATTACTACGCTGCAGTGTCTCTAAACATGTGTGACCTTGTTAATATTGACTATACATAATAGGATATATTGAAGTAGTAAATGATCTTAGCTCTGACAATCAATATTCTTTTTTTATGATTTGTTCTATTGGACATTTTCCAAATTGCACAAAAAGCCCACAAAAAAAAAAACATATTCCACATATCCCACAAATATCCACACCGATTTCATGTTCTAACTCAAAATAGTGTTTGAGTTTCCTGCTGCAAGAGGACAATCACCACAGATGTTTACAGGAAATGGTGTGTCTCATGAGACAAGGACAGCTTACTATATACTTCCTGTAGTAGACAGTGAAAAGATAACTGAGGACAATTAAAAAGAGCTGCTCATTGTGCTTCAGGTCAAATAGCTTATTTTATAATAAAATTCCATTTTGATTTTAGAATATAATATTACACTGTTTATTTTATTCATAATGCGTACAATAAATCCCTAGCTTTTCTATAAATAAAAACACTGTTTATTTTATTCATAATGCGTACAATAAATCCCTAACTTTTCTATAAATATTTTTTTTTTTTTAAAACACCAACCTATCTTAGAGCAACGCACAGAATCTGCACTGTGCTTTGCTGTAAGTTGCTTACAATAAGTGGATGTCATCAGCTGATTTTTCTATTTCTGTATTTGTTCATTTCTTTTTATGGAGGCAGATGGGGATCCTAAAATTAGCCCATTGTTTTCAAGCTAACAATGGGCCATGACTCACCAAAGTAACTGCATGGGTATGTTAGGGTCCACTGCAATCACTGCCAGGCTGGTGCATTCCTTAACTGCAGTAATGAATCCATCTCTCACTTTTATAGCAGGATAATGTCACATACAAGGCTACGGCTAGTCAGGAATGATCCCACAAACGTGACAAACTCAACATCCCGCTGCCTTCGCTGTCAGTAGATCCTATTAAATAAGCAGTGGGTAGTGTAAGTAGGGACAGCACCCTTCAACTGGAAGGCCTAGTTTCAGGAGCCTGTGACTGGGAGCAACCAACTTGTTTAAATGTCTTTAAGCATGATAGTGCACCAATAGTGCTCCCCAACTCCACAGGAGCTACTCAATAGCAGAACCTCTCTGACCTCCCTGTGCAGGCAGGAAAAAAGAAAAAAAGACTTTCCTCTTTTACAGATTAGTATAATGTGGCTGAGATGGTATGAAGAAACGTGTCACTGTTGAAATCAAATTTAATCGACCTAACATGACTGTACGTTTTAGAGACACCATGGATCATCATGTCGGTTCAACATATCCATCACCTTTTATCATCTGCACAGCAGCAAACTAAGCCTGCTTTAGAGGTCAAAACAAGGTGCAAGTCAGTGCTAAAAGATTAACCACTATTTTTGTACCTTTTGAATATATTCAACGTTGAATCCTAACAACATGCCAGTAATACTAAGATAATCATCATTGATGATAAATGTAGTTAGACCTTTGCTGCCAATATCAGCTAAGGGAAAGGGGTATTTGAGGAAAGCTTGCCAAATGTTATTTCAGAATGCAATTCCCCAGGCCAATTCTTTGGGCGTGCACAGAATGTTGCTGCAGATGAATCAAGTTGCTATAGTGAAATGAAAACACTGTACTGATCTCAATTATGCAATGTTTGGACATCTTTGTTTTTAAATCTATGTTTGATACACTGTACCGTCCTTGTGACAAATATCTAAACTATTTCAGCAACCTTGATTTCTTCTTCTATTATGGTGAATTGAATTAGCTACAGTATGTTTTTAGTGTAACCAACCCATCTCCCCTGTGAATCTGTATTTTATCCTTTGTTGTTCAGGCTTATTCCCTGTGTTCCTATGTTCTACTTTTAGTAAAAATGTACAAAGTCATAGTATAGTACAGTTCTGACAGTCTGTTTTTTAATAGCAAGAGGATAATGTTGCAAGTCGCTGTGGGATATCACTACAGGTGACAGTTGTGTTATATAAAACCAGTGCTGAAACGTATGACAACCTTGTTGGAATGATGGGAACCAACTTTTTTCTTCCTTCCACACATTCTTTAAAGTGTTACGGCATGGTACCGTTGCTGAAGAAGGTCTTAAAAGTACAGATTTTGACTGTTGATTCAATCTAAATGCAGTACATGCTTCATATGCATGCAATTATTAGGGCTCTTAGACTTGAAAACAATGTGATGATCTTTTTTATTATAATATCAATAGTAGTAGTGGGTACATACTTTCAGATCTGGAATTATTACCACCAGGTCGACGGACAAATTGAGCCTGTATTATTTATGTCAGAACACTAACTGAAAATCCAATTCAATTTTTGTTGGAAAATTTAGCACATACAATAATAGTCTATATCTTTCAGATAAAGAATTGTCCCTGAGCAGATAAGCAGCTGATAGAAATGTTGCCCAAATGAGGGCAGTCATACTTTGGCTTCACTATCGCCCCTCTGGCTTTAGACAATGTGTGGCTGTTCACAGGGTGCAGTTGACAAACTCTTGAGCAAGAACAGCTGTCAGCAGCTTCAAAGTAATAGGATTTTGGCAAGAGATGGGTAAAGGGCAGGTGATGCACATTTTAAAATGAGCTCCCAAACCAGATTCCTACTTTGATTTATGAAGATAACAAACAGCACAGCACAAGTTCATATTTACATAATGAAAATTAAACGGATCATTTTCATTCATTATAAAATAATGCTTCATACTTACTTTGGTAGTTCAAAACCAGTACATATAACAAAGCAGTTGTGCGTTTTGTTTCCTACTAAAATACACTTCATTTGAGGTATGCTAGATGAAGCAGACGTAAATATTAATCAATAATGATATAATATAATATATGTATATTAAATAACCAGTTTTTATTGCACAGAAAGTGAAATTATTGAAAATTGACTGTATCGTAGAAAATTATATTTCAAATTCTAGAATTGGTGCCTCCATTTGAGCAATAGCAGCTGGAATGACACATTAAGGCTGCATGAGACAAAGTTAATATGCAGTCCATCACTTGTGGCTTTTGTTTTTTAATCATCACATACCACGACAGTGTAAACGTTAACACCTTTCTCAACTGAGAGCATCCAGCAGCTGTTTATAACTCCCTGATGCACATAATTGGATGGAAAATACAAACCCCAGGCTTAACGTAAAAGAAAAAAAAAGAATAGAGTACAATGTTTACATGAATTCAACACAGAAAATAAATGTAATATGAGATTGTATTCACATGAACACATAACCCTGTAGACAATTTTATAAAATCCCCCACCTCACCAGTGAGTATGTGCTACCAAAGAGAGCACATACTCACATATCCTTTTGTACATGCAGTGCTTCTTCCATACTATGCAATCAATTCTGAATGCAGAGTACCATACGTTTTATGGATCAGTGGCAGGTAAAAGAGCCTTTGGCCTCTGTTAACCTAGCATTTAATTTGGTCACAGTAAAAACGTGACCAGTTTGAAAATAGAGCAGACAACAAGCATCATATGGCAATATATGACAATGAATATATGGAAATGAATTCTCACTCTTTGAAAAAGGTAACATATGTCTGGTTTAACCTCATCCCTCCCAAACCAAACAGGTCATACTCTGCTCCATCAATCCAATGGTCTTGCTCAGTGATTGAGTAGATCAGTGCGTTACTGTCCGGCCTTACCAAACAGGAGGCTGATTCCCATGGTCACCTGAGCAGATCATTACTTTCCTATAAAGTTTAAGTGTGAACTGTTTTGTAATTATCTTTGCAACTGTTTTCCAAAAACAATTTAGCCATTGTGGTCCTCAACAGGCAGCCCCCTACATTAACCATCATCTATATGCCAACATGCTGCATTCACTGTAGAGGGCTTAAAATCAACAAGCCATCTGTGAATAGATGGAAGGGAGGGCCAGGATGGGGCTGTAATAATTCTCCATTCCAGATGTGACCCGATGCCAAGCTTGGCAGGGCGAGGACAGTGATCCAGTGGGTGGGATGGAGGGAAGGTTACGGGGTAGGAGGGTGACCGGGTTTGCGTTGAATGGAGGACAAATTTGTTATGAGCATATGACAATGTAGAAGAGGGCATGGAAGGATAGAACGGCTGGCTTTTGGGGCGATGTGGCAACACAATAAGGAATCAGACGCAACCAATCACTGGTTGAGAAAACAAACTTTGGGGACTGAGATGGGAAGGCAGATGGGCCACGAACCACGGCCAAGCAAGGACAGCCATATGTGAGGAGGCAGCTGATGTGTGAAGTATTATGCCCAGCAGTCGCCCTCTCTACACACTGCTGCGTGTGAGGGCACCTTGGCCCCCTCAGCCACACAGATAAACACTATCCAAACCTCCTCATTTAAAGCTTCTCATTAGTTAGAGTGGGGAAGAGGAGGGGGAAAGGGAGGGCAAGCCTGCCCGTAACCCTGGCACTCCTCTCGCAATGTATTAGAATGTTTCATAGTGTGTTGTGTTTTTAAAAGGAATGTTTTATTTCGGAGCTTCTTTGACCTCTGGATTTATATTGAAAGGTTTTCAGACAGACTTTTTAATGTACATCAACTTACTTTAGTGTAATTCATACTGCACATTATTGAGTAATATGCAATGTGTTGTCCTTTGTAAATACTTTGTATTACCCTTTGTCCTTGTGATTCCTCTTGTCAAAAGAACTGCATCTTTGAGGCCAGCTGGGCAAATTCTGCTGCTCTCCATTTTAGTTCTATATGTAATAGCCTTTCAAACAGTACTTTAGAAAATTGTTCATCTCTACTGTGTGGGACCATGTGTTATCAACGGGCCGTCAATGTTGGAAGAAAACCATCTCATTGCAAAGAGAATGTTTTTCGTGATTTGTTAAAGAGCTGTGGTAAAAACTGAACATCATATCTTACAGTTTCACAACCATTCTGAAGTAATGTGGCAGCAAAGTGATTAAGAATGCTTATATTGATAGGCTTACGCTAAAGATTTACACACTCTCACTCTTTGTCAGTAGCTCGCCATCAAGAAAATACAAGAGTGATAACATTTGCAAGCTATTGCGGTTTTGTAACAGGCAGTATTACATTTAATTATAGCAAACAATGGTGCTTCAGAGCAATATCCTGGATTGAAGTAAGTTCAGTGATACATTCTGTTTACTAATTCCCTAGGTGATGTCAGCACAGGGAGGCAGCTGATGTCCCTCTCAACCTTAGTAACAAAAAAAAAGCATATTGGGAGTAGGATTACTGGTTATTTTTCAAGCGGATCTGTTAGATTTGATTCACTTGCTCTCTTTCCAAACATGCCTTCACAATTCAGATGTACAATTTAATGTGGAATGCCTCTTTATTACATTTCACACTCTGTGTCGGCTATCAAAGTCCGAAAAGGTCAGAAACTCATAAATCCTTTGGATCTTTTGGCTTCAAGGACATGGTTTATATAGTCAAATACAATAAAATAACACAATAATACAAATATTGACATCAACTCTGAAGTAGTAGTGTGTGGGGATTGCATGTTTTGACATGAATCAGTCATATCATCTTTTAAGATTAGACAAGTTATAAACATGAGCAATAAGTAATGATGCAGGTAAAATTGTCAGTGTCTTCCAGGGCAGTAGTGTTCTTTTTACATATATTTGTGATGTGGGGTTTTGCATGATAGTCATCATGCCAGGGTTGTTACAAATATCAGATTATATTTTTGCATTCATAGATTGTTTAATAAAAGAACACAAAAAACACCAAAGCTGAAAGAACACAAATAGATTTGTTCTGAGATTTATATAGTGTTGCTCTCTGATCATTTTCTTCTGTTTGTCAGATTGATACTGAGGTCACTATATACTAACTCTACGCCCACAGACTAAATCATGTTTTGTTTTAGTGGGATCAATGGGCCTCATGTGTAGAAATGTTCTTGCTTTGCAGACAAAATATGTGCACTCACAACATTACCATTGGATTTATTACATGTGCGCACAAGCCAATTTAGTTTTTCCCACCGTGCTCATGGTTTGTAATCAGCATACTGGCACACCCCTATATTTCTATAGAAGGAAATACGTTCGCCTCGAGGTTTATCACAGAGAAAGCAGTGGAGTTGTTGTAAAAGATAGAAGAAATTGAGATAATAGTGTGCGATAATAGTGTTTGGTGAAAGGCAGAAGGGCACACTTTTTACGAAGTGTTTCCACGAGAGTAGCGATGAAAAAAAAATGAACAAGAAAAGTATAAGTTTATGCGAAGAAAAATAAATCAGGTGAAAGAGGACAAGGACCACCTGATCTGTCAGCCTGAGATGAGAGACAATTTTTGAGGATTATTATACACTCATCCATTACTGGGATACCTCCAAGACATAGGTTTAAAGTGATGTCATCCAGCAAGGACTTTCACCCAGAGATAATTTATTTCATAACTGTGTTGAAGCTTCATTCATAACGTTCCAATTTTAACAATTGAATGCTGTACAGTAGTTTACTTTTTTATTTTATATTTTTGCACAGTTGCAGATAAATATCAGTTTACACTATTATTATACCTCATAAAATACCTGTGCAAAACCTCCTTTTATTATCTCAAAAACATCTCCAAACTCAGCTCTACTTTAACCCTGTCAGATGCAGAGAAGCTCGTCCACGCCTTTATCTCCTCAAGACTGGACTATTGTAATTAACTCTGCACTGGAATCTCTGGCAAGAACATCTAGAAACTGCAATACATCCAAAACAGCACTGCAAGGATCCTGATGAGAGTCTGGAAATATGAGCACATAACACCCATTCTACACTCACTACACTGGCTCCCTGTCTCATTCCGGATTGACTACAAAGTCCTACTACTCACCCATAAATGCATAAATGGACATGCACTTCCCTACCTACAAGAACTCGTTACTCCCCAAACCTCCACCCGCACCCTCTACAAACCGCACGCTCCTCCAGGTCCCCAACACCAAGCTCCGTACCATGGGCGACCTGCGCCTATGGAACAGTCTCCCTGTCTTCCAACACAGCCACTGAACTATTTAAAGACTGGCCTAAAAACCTTTTTATTCAGGGAAGGCATTTTTTACCTTGTGTTAATTCATTGTCAGCTTTTTTTTTTTTTTACAATGGGTTGCTTTAACTATGTTTTAACTGTTTTTATTTGTTTTACTATATAAATTGGCTCTGTGGCACTCTTCTTCTTCTTTTGAAAGAAAAGTTCGTTAAAAATGAAATGCATTATTATTATTATTATTAGGGCCCGAGCACTGACGTAGTCAGAGCGGAGAACCTATTGTTATTCGAATTATTCAAATGTTTATTATTATTATTATTATTTGCCTCCTTTGGCAGGTAAAAGAGGTGCTTGGGCTAAACCTACAATTTTCGTTTATTATTATTATTATACAATTTCAGTGGTGGCTTCATTCATTCAGACGCATGCTATCCAACCATTTCCAATAACTCCAGAGCATTATAAAGTCCAAAAGTCCACTTTTATTGAAAGAAGATAAATGCAAGGATTAACTATTAAACTATTTTTCACTGCGGTCATCTTTTATTCTCTCGCTCCTGTATTACCTGGGTGGTCTAGCATTAATCTAAGAGCACCATAAATTACATTTATAGAACCACAATAAAATAAAATCATATTTTGGTGTCATATCATTGCGTCATAAAGTACGACGATAGACAGTCCAAGCTTCATTTGAAAAACGCTTAGAAGCCCAAAATGTTCGTAGGCACGGTTTAAGCAAGGATTTGTGGGTATGCACTGTTTGTCACCTGAAAGTCACAGACTCCAGTTTAGTATTTAAGGATTTTAAGGAGCTTTGGTGAACCCTTGTTTTGTTGTCTGAAGAGTGAGGAGTTCATGGCGAACCATTTCACGGGAACTGAATAACATGGACTGCGATTTGGTCTCATGTAGTAGTAAAGTGTGTTTGAATGGACCCTCATTCACTTCCACTTTTGTCCAATGCAGATAGTTGGTGCCACTTAACTGCAGTAAACTTTTTCCTACATTGCGAAAGGGGTTTGGACCTCATGAATCACAAAATAAAGAGTCAAGTTTTGCCCGACCAAGCTCATTGATTGAGATGCAGAATATACACATACGTTTCACATATGTTGAGTAAAACATCTGTAATGGAACCACTCAATTGCTACCACGCCCACTGACTATGTACTCATCCTATTACCACCCAGCGTCAACCTCCGCCTCTGACCATGGAATTAGCACAAAGGCAGTCTGTACAATTTATTCAAAGCAACAGAGCCCTGATATGTTGGATTATCTGGACAGGTGCACATTTATACTAGCTTTTCACTCACTTCACTTTTTTTTCCTCGTCTGAATTCTGTACTGAAATATCTCCGGTCTTTTCAAGGATGTTCTGGGTCAAAGCACATTCAACCTGTACTGAAACTAATGAGACTACCTATCACCTTAATATTGGTTTTTAGCTAAATTCGTGGGTGTGTAGATGTCTTTTTGTTCAGGAGTTCAATAGGCCCGGATGTATTTCCACATCAAAAGGGCCCTCTCTCTGCAAATAAAGGCTCATGTGGCTATGACAAGACAGTTTTGGTAATTTAATGACCATATTCAGGGGAGGCACAGAGGTGCAATGGCACAGTTGCTTCAGGGGTTGGATTTGGAGACGTAGATTAGCTTGGTGTGTGCTGGGGTCTGTCATCAATCATGGCCCAATAAATCAGGTCCTCAAATTACAGCAGTACAACTGTAGTTTGTTATTCTGGGTAAATATGTTATGTCCAGTCTCGGTTCGTCCAAGTCAATCTGGTTTCCCACACCGTAACCATCTGCAGTGCATAGACTGCGTAGAGTTCAGACCGGCATCTCCTAAAGAGAAAATTCTGAACCTAACTAAAGTCTATAGTGCAGAATTGCAAGATGCAAAAATGTGGCACCTCAAATTCTAATAAAAATGCATGTGAATTACTACTAACCATGAGGATCAGCTGATTCAAGAGGGAATTTACTCCAACAAAGAACAAAGGCACATTTACTGTTTCAAGTTTGCGGTGTCACTTCATTTTTCTAATAACTCCAGCTAATAAATACCAGGTGTGCTAGCTTATGGCTCAGGTAAATGAATTAGACTGCCCTAAACTTGCAAGATAATATATTTTTCCAATTCAATTAAATTGTATTTATAGTCCAATATCACAAAATTTACCATCTTTTCTCTGTGCGTGGACCCAAATTAAAAAAATCTAAAAAGAATATGTCTCTTTTTCTTATAAAGTAACTTGTAACTATACTTTTAAGTTACAACTATCTTAAAATTATAAATGGTATGATAAAACCAACTGTCTGTATTTTATTGGCCGTCTGTTATTTAAATGAAAGTATTTAAGTGTAGATGGGTACAAAAATGCCACTGTTGAACAATAGTCTGATTATCTATAATAGAAATATCAAAAGTACTCCTTATTTTACCGGGATTTCAGCAATATTAATCTATTAAGTCCATGTACAAAAATAGTATATGCTAAGTCAAATGGGAGTGTTTAGCATTTAGTGAGCATGACATTTAGCTTAAATGAATCTGATAAAACATTGGTATGATTGGTTTGCCTTATGCCTGCATAAAAGGAAATGATGATTAACAAGCAATCAGTTGATTCAGTGTTGCCTTTAAGAATTAAGAAGTAGGCTCGCAGCATCTGTGAAAGTGAATTCATCCCCATTGCAACATTTAAAGAAATATCTCACTTATATACATTTAACCATCTCTCATCATCCGCACCACTTATAAAACATCTACACTTACCTTTGCTGCTAGCCTGTCCAGCAATGCAATGGATGTGACCTTCATGTTGTTCTCCGTTTCGGTTTCCTATCCATCACTTTTTAAGGAAGGCTGCTCAGCCATGCAGCTCATGTACTCATACACATTTCTGGAGACTGAATGAAACATCTGATTGGTTCAACTAAATAATTCCACATATATCAATCAATTATGTGTCAGATGCATAAGACACAACCATCTCTGTGGGAGGTCACTTCATTGATTAGCTCAAGACTCATGCGGTGCGCTTATAGCACAGTGACAGGCTACTGGCAGAAAAATCCTTGCCTTTCTAATGGTGATTAAATGTGTGCCTGATGAAAATGGACCTTGTCATAATTATTAAATTACAAGACTTTAAAGGCGGCACAGTAAAACAGCATTTGTGGTATTTGTGACAAATCACGTTATTCCCTTGAGTCTTCTCTGATACATCTATTGCTGAAACATCATCATACAAATGCCTCAACACAAATGATGAAAAATAGATGCATTACTTTAAATACCAGAGGTTGCTGGGAAATGCATATGCATACATGCACGTATATATATATATATATATATATATATATATATATATATATATATATATAAAAATCACATACAGATTGCAATATCAAAGTCTTTCCTTCTGGAACTGTACCCACACATTCCCCTTGTTGCCACAGCATTCCCAGAACTGTGCTGCTGATTGTGCCTCACAGACAGCTGGGCCTAGATGTACGTGCGGATGCATTTTAAACAAAGTCAGTAAATCTATATCAGCTGCTTTCTGGGGCTCTCAAGTGTGTCTTAAAAACATCTCCTCTTGTCAGTGCCTTGGTTAATCTGCTTTGGTCCAGTCGAGCAACTGAGTGCAACATGTCTGTCATGTCACGGAGAGTGATTTTTCCTGTGAATTTATTTTTCCTTTGAGAAACAAAATATGCAGATACATCTGTTTGTCCAATTAAGCCAATTCTACTAACACCCTTAAAGTTGTGTCTTTAGTTAAGCGTAAGAGTGACTTTGCATTAATGTAAAATATTTTATGTCTCTCAAACAATAATTAGTGTGCAGCTGATCTGCTAAATATAAAACGGTGTAGATGCAACATGTTTTTTTGAATTTACACTGGATGGCGGACTGAACGATTTTTTAAAGAATACTGGTGACAATTCGCCACACATTGGCTTCTGTCAGGACACAAACAAATCTGATTCTAAATAATTGTCAGTACTATCACTAAGTCATGATAGCCAATCCAGTATTTAGGTTTAGCATTCACAATGAGCAAAGGTTTCCAATCCCCACAGTACATATTTGCACAGTACAAGTCTTTTTTACACCTACAGTGGAGAGTGCTTGCCTGCATTATTTCGCCTTACTTCATCTTGGTGTTCCACCTCAGTAAAGGTTTTGTGGAGCTCATGAACACTTCCACCAGTTTGATCATAGCCATTTCTCACCCCCTGTCATTTAGGCCTTGCTCCTAAATGATTAATCTCAGATCATTCACACCTGCAAATAATCACTGCCAACATCATTAACCTGGTTGACCCACTGTTCCCCGTCCAGCTCATTTTTTCCCTCCTGCTGAGCCTGTTCTCCTGTCATTCATCATTCCATCCTGAAATGATCTCCAAACACCATGAGAGGAGAACAGCATGTCTTATTGATCTCCCGTCAATGTCTGGAATTGACCAAGGGGAAAGTGATCTGAGGCTCTCAGTTTGGTATTGTAAGTTTAACAGAGGGAAAAGGGAAACAGCACAACTGTGTGACTGAATGTGTGTTTGTCTTTACCTGCAGAAAATATCTATTTAGATTGTGTTGTTTAATTATCTCTGTGGTTAATTTAAATAGCTGCATGTGTGTTCTTTCTTTGGAATGCCCCTAAGTCTCTTTTTCGTTCTTACTTATTTTTTCTAAAAATATGTGTGTGTTGTTGGTATGATTCTGGGGGTTGGTAATGATTGTGAGATACATTTAGCTTGGTAAGGGGCCTCATGTATCCCTGGCAGCATATTGGAGACTGTTGCCCTGTTTGATTAGTTTTCTCTCACAAGAAGCTGTCTCAGACTCCTCTTCCTGCCCATTAGAACATTGTCTGCTGCTTTTAAAGTGAATACAAGGAGCTGAAGTGAAGGGTGGTTTACACACACACACACACACACACACACACACACACACACACACACACACACACACACACACACACACACACACACACACACACACACACACACACACACACCAGTCATGTATTGTATCATTTGATCTTCCTCTCATTGCATTTCTTCATTTTGTGAGTAGTTTTGGTCACATTAATTGCAGCTGTCCCTGAAACCTGCATCGCCATTGTTAGCGTAATTTCAAAAGCCTTCTCTTTTATTTCTCTATTTATTTGTATTCTCTTTTGTATTAAACAAACAATTTTACACAAAAATCTTGTTCATGCTACGTACGACTCCTGTGTAGACAGTGTTAGAGTGGTATACTATAGATCACTGATCACTGTCTGAATATTTATTGAGCTCATTGTATAATACACAACTGTTTTCTTCCTTGAAACAGAAACTTCAAAGACTTGTTCCTCCTCATGCACTGAGGCAATGTTATGATTTCCAATTAAGGCAACAAAAGCCAAACATTTGAGCACATAATACCTAAGATATAAGATATAACTAAGCATTCTGCAAAAGGTGTGTCTTAGCTGAAATTATTTTTTTTAACTGAGGTCAGGTCTTTGCAGAATGAGCTTGAACTTAACTCGTCAAAGACTGTCTCAACTGTCAGTTTCTTTTGAGAACAGGACATCATTGTGCAAATTAATTAGGAAGCCTCTCAGAAGAGGTTGAAAAACACCAATGTGCTTTTGTTTCACTGTTGCGGAAAAAATGTGTCGCCCTTTGTCACAAATGACACCGTGCTTTCAATTTCTCTTTCCCTCATAAGGCCTTGTCTCAAGTCTCCAGACAGAGCCTACGTGGGAGGGATTGTTCCATACTAGGACTGAAGATCTTGTCATCAAGACATCAGACTGCTAGCACCATTGCCTGACTTCAGTTTGTTGGTCTCAATTAAAATGGGTTTGGTGGCAAAAAACAATAGATGATTTGTTTGCCCTCAGGGTTTGTAAGAGTTTCTTAGAGATTAGCCTTTTGTCTGAGGTGATGGATGTATGCTGCACTCGCTGTGTTTTTTTGAGCTGACCACCTTCTGTGTCTTTCTAGGGCCAGATGAGTGCGTTGGTATTTACACACACATGCACACACATTTTAGTACGTGAATAAGCACATAGATGTCATGACTCCAAGAACTGTGTCCAAGTGTTACTCTTAATATAAAATTCAGAAAATATTCACATAAGCTATGCATAAGATAGGGGAAGTTAAATGTTGGATAGCTCTGAACTAGCCTTCAGTAAAGGACGATTGTGTGCATGTGAGTGTATAACAGACAGAAACTGAGAGAGGAGTAGATGAAGATGTACAAAGGCCCACCAGAGGAGATGGGGAATGGTGTTCTCCCAATATTGAAATAAAGCATAATTGCAAACACTCACGGCCAATTTCTCAACACGTTGGTCAGACGGCCTTCATCATCAGAATCTCAATCAGACTCAGAATCATAACTATTTATTTACAAGTACGGTACACAAACAAGGCAGTTGGCTCAGTGCGTAACAATAAACACAGTGCAATAAGACATAATTGAAAATATGAAAATGTACAGTAACATATAAGAATCAGAAACCGTTTATTTGCCAGGAATGTTTACACAAACGAGGAATTTTTCTAGGTGGAAGGTGCATACATTAGACATGAGACGTTAGACGAGACCAACAACAATCAACAATCAACGACAACAGTGCAATGATATTAAATCAAGTATAAGATAAAGTACAAACAGATAACGTTAATGTACGTGTATGTTAAAGTGACACGTGTTATATGGTAAACAAACAAACGGCATGTTAAAACAAGTGTAATATTAAAGCATAATGTGTGTTAGCCCAGTTGCAAGTTCATTTTACTGATGCATTGTTATTTCTCTTCATGAACAGATTATCTGTAATAACCATTTCAAAAATGTTTTTCCCTGAATTAATTATATCTTCATCATTCTAATAGAAAACACGACTGAAGTGGTTATTTGAAATTGAAGGAAAAACAGGCAGAACAATGGTCACCTCACAAATAGACAACTTGTTTTAAACTGCAGCTCTTATGAGTTGGCTCCAAACATTTAACAGTTTATTAGAGTTTATTCAGAAAGTTCTATTCTCTTTATTGACAATGCACATTTCAGCAATTTTGGGCACATCTGCTTTATTGACACAGGCATCAGTCAAGGAAATCAGTTATCAGTTATCCTTCCGTTTGATTTGATCTTTTTGGTAGTAGATATTTCCAATGCCAGCCTGTCTTTTGCTTATATTTGACCATCATTGTGCAGAAGGATATACAGTTTGACACAAATTATTATTCATGTAGTATTTTAGATGTTTTGAATTATGACTGGACGGGATCAACAGTATCAACAATTGCTATGGTTGTCACTATCATAAAGCACAAACAGAAATTACAGAGACATTTGCAAAGATATGTGCAGCTGGGAATGGGAAGAATGAGTCACATTACATTACATCTAATGTTTCTCTACTCTGACAATATAGCTGCGTTTTAACTGTAGGATGTCCAGAAATAATTTGAGAAACTTACTGTATGTTCATGAGAAAATTAAAAATAAATGTTTTATGTTTAATGCTGAGAAAGACAAAATAAGAATCTGATTATAAAAATATGCACCAAACCATGGTGTTGTATTGTCTCTGTAGCAAAAACATACTAGTTAAAGGAATAGTTCACCAAAAAACAATATAAACTGTAAGTAGTCACCCCTGAGGCTCTCGATTGTGCCAAAATTGTTTTTCTATCGAATGGCATTAAGTAGAGCGGATTGCCCTAAAAATGAAAACATATTAATGCAAACAGAATGAGAGACAGAAAAATTACTAACTTCAGCCACATTATGCCGGCCTGCACAGCCACAGTGTCTCCCCTTGGACTCCTCTGGCACACCTAAAACATACATTTTAGTGGTGGATACATCACCATCCAACCAAGTAAACGTAACCCAACCAATCAAATTAAGCCAAAGAAGTTTGTTCGGTCCCTTATACTTAAAAAGGTTGTGACTGCATTGTGAGCATGCTTTAATTTGCTTGTTCCAGAGGTCTTAGGGTAGAGAGATAAGTTCACCCTTCAATGAACAAAAGGTCCCAATGTTTTTTGAATCAAAGTGCAGTTCTCTAATTTAGGTTATATACTAGAATTATAGATTTGAAGTGGAAAGTTAATTTTCTCAGTGGTTTGAACTAGAATCACATCTGATTCACAAAAGAAGGAGAGAGGGAGGGAGATGTGTGTTCATTATAATTGTTCGGCTCCTTGCATAATTTGTTCCATTATCCTGAGAGCAGCTCAGGACTGAGACATGCTCTTGGAGGTCATTGTTGGCTGCCACTGGAGTGTCCGGGAGTGACAGAAGCACACCCAGGGCACATAAACAGGTTCACAAGTAGCTCATGTGGGCCGAAGGTCAGCGACCCCTTCTGTTAAAAAAAAACGCCTGGTGTCTGCACATCGTGGCACAGGGAAGTGCAATGCTATTACATATAGTACATCAGACCATGTTTTCTAGGCCTGTGGGACCTGAATGTCCCCTGATTTCAAGTGTGTGTGGGGGGGGGGGATAATCTGGCATGGTTACAACTCACACTAATGTCATCAAAATGATTAATGTGCAAATAAATAAATAAATGAGCTGTGTGATTGGAGTTTGTTTCTGAATAATAAATCACACGAAAAGTGTATGTTGTATCTGTAAATGTGTTATAATTTAATATATATATATACACGTTATAATGAAGCAGTCCACTTTTCACAATGTGATCAAGAAATCGTGTATCTATGTAATTCTGTTTGTTAGAAACAATGGGAAATTCCAGTGTCACTGAAGGAACAGCTAAGAGTAGGCTAAAGAGTGACAATACGGCATACCAGCATTTTAAGCATGCATCCTCCACACACTATCATTCATCAAAAGACAATAAATAACAATATAATAACAAGAAAAACAATAAGCAAAAGAGTTTTCCAGGGGACGTAAGTTGTGGATGCTGCTCTTGACATCTTAAAGTTGATCTAGTGGCTGTACAACAATATCATTACTGAAGGGCTGTAGTTGCCAACTCAACAAATTGGAGGTAGATGTCGAGTGAACATCTTTTTAGCAGTTTTTAATTAGATGTCTAATGACCTGCTTTTTTTATCTCATTTTATTTATTTATTTATTTATTTATTTTCACTAATTATTTGACTGTGCTTTTTAACTGTATAGCACTTTGTGACCTCCCTCTCTTTGAAATGTGCTTTATAAATAAAAGTATTATTATTACAAATGCAGCCGGTCCTCTCATATCTGAGTTATATAAAATAACAGAAAGATATGTAAAATACTTTGTACTTCCACCGATTTGAAGTAAACTTGAAAAATGTAGTATTATTTTACACAACTTAATGCCCACCAATGCCACAAGTCTGGATATTAAAACATTTAATCTAGCAAACAGGTTATGCAGTTTACTGTGTAAAGATCCTATCAGCAGAACTGTATTGGCACCAGATTGTCTGTACATCCTGACTTTCTTTTTAATATAACAATAATAAGCACTCCATCTGAGGGAACAGTTCTCATACGTGTGATGGTTCCTGTCAAATGACAGCTGGAAAATGTCTCAGCATGTTATAATTAATTGTACTTATTCACCGGCGGGCATCATGGTGAGTTTGTTTTTTCGATTTGGAATAAATCGATGGGCATTAAGAAGAAACATTTGTTATGATTAATTAAATGTTAATTTACATGAGCATGTTTGATTTCCCTTTGGTGCAACCTACTAACACAAGTTAATGTAAAGTAATTTTATAAGATGGCCATCTCTATTTCTATATAGTAATTCTAATTAGGATGTAGCAAAAGCACTTTTAAATCTATTATTGAAACTAGTAATATTGAGTGCACAGGGGTCAGGCCAAAATGATAATTGGATGATAAAATTGATTCCCACTTCTGTTTTATTTGCTTCAGGCCTGGCTTGTCCTATTTCTTTTTCTATCCATCCAATTTCCCTCCATCTGTAGTAGAAGTTGGCCATCATCAGAGTGTGGAGGAGGTTATTCAGCAATGGTGCACCCACTCAGACGTGAGGGAATAAGTGGGGCGGAACACAAGAGCTATTTTGGTTGAGCTCTTCAGTATCTAGGTCTAAGTGATTAAAATGGTGTCTTGTGCCCATATTCTTCTCAATGAAGGTGTGTTTATATTATTGTTTGATATATCTCACTGTCTTCTACCAAACTGAGATTAAAAAATAATCAAATAACTGATAGTAAGAATGTTTTATATTCTTTCCGTTTTGTCTGTTGATTTTTGCCCATTTCTTTAATCCTCAATTAACGATGTAAAAGCAGTTTATAAACACTTTATAAATGGTGAATAACACATTTTAATATAGATGCAAAATAAAGTAATTGTATTTGTTAATTCATCTATTTGTCAATATGTATAACTACTCCATCAACAATTTATGAATGTTGGAAGAAATGTACAAATCCAGTGTTCAAACTTTAAAGAAAGTGTTTAAGACATACACTCACCTAAAGGATTATTAGGAACACCATACTAATACTGTGTTTGACCCCCTTTCGCCTTCAGAACTGCCTTAATTCTACGTGGCATTGATTCAACAAGGTGCTGAAAGCATTCTTTAGAAATGTTGGCCCATATTGATAGTATAGCATCTTGCAGTTGATGGAGATTTGTGGGATGCACATCCAGGGCACAAAGCTCCTGTTCCACCACATCCCAAAGATGCTCTATTGGGTTGAGATCTGGTGACTGTGGGGGCCATTTTAGTACAGTGAACTCATTGTCATGTTCAAGAAACCAATTAGAAATGATTCGAGCTTTGTGACATGGTGCATTATCCTGCTGAAAGTAGCCATCAGAGGATGGGTACATGGTGGCCATAAAGGGATGGACATGGTCAGAAACAATGCTCAGGTAGGCCGTGGCATTTAAACGATGCCCAATTGGCACTAAGGGGCCTAAAGTGTGCCAAGAAAACATCCCCCACACCATTACACCACCAGCCTGCACAGTGGTAACAAGGCATGATGGATCCATGTTCTCATTCTGTTTACGCCAAATTCTGACTCTACCATCTGAATGTCTCAACAGAAATCAAGACTCATCAGACCAGGCAATATTTGTCCAGTCTTCAACTGTCCAATTTTGGTGAGCTCTTGCAAATTGTAGCCTCTTTTTCCTATTTGTAGTGGAGATGAGTGGTACCCGGTGGGGTCTTCTGCTGTTGTAGCCCATCCGCCTCAAGGTTGTGCGTGTTGTGGCTTCACAAATGCTTTGCTGCATACCTCGGTTGTAACAAGTGGTTATTTCAGTCAAAGTTGCTCTTCTATCAGCTTGAATCAGTCGGCCCATTCTCCTCTGACCTCTAGCATCAACAAGGCATTTTTGCCCACAGGACTGCCGCATACTGGATGTTTTTCCCTTTTCACACCATTCTTTGTAAACCCTAGAAATGGTTGTGCGTGAAAATCCCAGTAACTGAGCAGATTGTGAAATACTCAGACCGGCCCGTCTGGCAACAACAACCATGCCACGCTCAAAATTGCTTAAATTACCTTTCTTTCCCATTCTGACATTCAGTTTGGAGTTCAGGAGATTGTCTTGACCAGGACCACACCCCTAAATGCATTGAAGCAACTGCCATGTGATTGGTTGAATAGATAATTGCATTAATGAGAAATTGAACATGTGTTCCTAATAATCCTTTAGGTGAGTGTATACTGAGCTTCAAGGTGTTTTTTTTCTCTTTTTTTAACCACCAAGATAATATATTCCACTTCGTCCACTTACTTGATTTCCGCCACATCCTTTACCAGCATATGGAGTTTTCGCAGTTGCTGTGGAGAGTGAAGATGTATATAGAATGCCTACTTTATATCTTTATTAATTCACAATGTGTCAGTTAATATGATTAGTCTATCTATCTATCCATCTCGCTGAGGAATTATTATTTGTTCTACAGTATGCCTTCTTTTCTCTTTTTCCACAGGTTCCGAATGCATAGTGCAAATGCCACATTGACTCTCATGGGCCTCCACATCTAACCCAAATCCTTCTGTTAACTTGAAAAATTGCTTTCTGTGCAACCACAAGGGACTGAGAAGAGGAATGCATGGTCTTCCCACCACTGCTGTATTAGGTTACTTATTGACTGTAACATCTTTCTTCATTCTGCCTTACTTCATTCTCCTTGTCTCAATCCCTTAGCCGTTCCTCCTCCACCCCTTCCATTTCATTCACCTTACAGCCCCCGAGGCCAGAGTACCATGCAGGCTGGCAAGTTTCAGCTCCATGGCCTTTTGCTTTCAACAGTCAATACGGCAAAGAGGTTTGTTATTGAGGCCCAGTCAAGGCAGCGAGTACTGTGGCAAAGTCTAGTGGGGCCAGGCTGAATGGATGAGCTGTCAGGCACCCAGTTCTGTGATGAGAGACCCAGACTTCATGCAGGCTCAGATGCGGTAGACAGCAGCTCCTGTCAAACACCACAGCAAAAGAAGTTCCCGTGTCAGAACTAACCCGAGAATGGGTGTGAAAGTAGGAGGGGCAGTAGTCTGGGGAAGCAGTGAGGGGGGACGGGGTGGGGGGGGGGGGGGGGGGGGGGTTGGGGAATATAGACTTCATCTTTGCTTTATCAAGTCCATGTGTGGAACACATATTTTAAGTCAGTGGAAGCATACATACACACAGTCCTCATTGGACATATCTCTAACTTTTAATTAGAAGAGTATCGGAGATATACCACTGAAGCATTTAATTAACAATTCTACATCCTCCAGTGTCTATATTCGTTTTAACTCTGTCCGTATTACGTTACTGTCTCTGGGTTGTTTGTTCCAAGATGTGCTGCTGGGAGCACAGGAGGTGACAGGAGACTCCTGGGGAAGGAAAAGAATGTAGGAGAGGAGGATGTACAGGGAATAAGGAGACAAACAGGGTTCCCAAGAGAGTATGAATAGATGAGAAAACGATGGTGTCTGATAGTGGGACGTGGAGTGACAACACAGAGAAGCATTAGTAGAAAGAGAGAAACAGGGGAGAAGACAGAAGATGAAAATAAGGAGAGAGACTGGCAGTAAGAACCAAAGAGCCTGAAAATAATGTCCCTTTCTCTGGAGATACAACTCTCACATGGTCTTGTCACTGCATATGTGATGACTATAATATATGGATTCAGAGAGTAAGTCTGTTTCAAATATGAAGCATAATCCATGATAATAAAATCATACTCTTTCTTAAGAGAAACAATCTTATTTTATCTTCTCTTTCTTATATTGTATAACTTGTTTTTCAGTTGAAAGTGTCAATAGCCTGAGTTGGGTTGTAAGAGCTGTGGATAAAAACATTTTAGCTGATTCCTTCATTATTAGGCCACCTGAAAATGTATAGTAATTCAATTAAAACATTTTACTGCATTATTATCACATTTGAATCCACAGTAGCTTGCTCATATAAATAATAAGAGCAGATGAAGAAGAGAAAAAAAAGATGTGAATGCGTGCACACAAACAAGAAAATGCACAGAAAGAGTACACATACATTCAACGAGAAGATAGAAAAAAAAGCAAAAAGTACTACACATATAGAGAAAGCAACTACAGCGCTGTTGAAGACAGGCGGGAGAGAAAAGTAGAACTGGCAGAGTTGAGAGCAGTGAGAGCAGGAAAACATCAGTGGAGAACTCATCACAATGCAGCGCAGCAGAGCAGCTCCCGGCCTGCACCGCAGGAATCCCATCTTCAGGGCTCAGAGCAGGTAATAGGAATGCTCCAGTCATTAATGCTGGGAGGAGAAGAACCAAAAAACCCGGTATTCTGTGTTGAAGCTCTATTGCCCACCTCTGATTCAGTAGCAATCCACATCAGAAATGTATTAAAAGCAGTTCAGAACCTGTATGGAAGCCAATTTATAAAAAAAAAAAACAGAACAGAAGAAAATTAGACTGAAACTGGGAAGAATTGTTTTTTTTTTTTCTTCCGTCAATTATAAGGCCAGATATGGGAGTTTATTTATTTATTTTATCACAGGGTTCAGCATTTTCGATTGTTTTTTCAAAAAAAAAAAAAGTTTATACTGGGACTGCTGTATAGACGGTGAAACATTTTTACATAAACTCTGATTGTGATCCACACCCTCTCAGGTTGACATCATCAATAATAATAACCAACATAGAATATCATTATACGATCCATTTTATGATGAAAAATATATTTAACAGGTTTGCTAGTTATCTTCATCAACTGCCAATCTGAAATGCAATGAGGACATATGGAAAGCTGGCAGACTGCCTGGATATATTCTCCGTTGCAAAACAACTGTCACAGGAGGAACAATTTGGTGCGCTGCTTGCAACAGTGAGTACAGTACCACAGACGACTGGCTGAGGAAAAAAATTGGATCCATCATACAAAACATACTACCGTAAGGCTACACTGCTTAGATGGCATTTATTTAACCTTTTTTTTTACTCAATCTAAATCTTTCATACATTGTTGTGACTTTTGTGTTTTGCATTGTGACAAAGGCTTATGAAAGGAAATAATCCACAAAGTCCAGCCTGAAATGGATACCTTGGGTTTTTAGACACCAAGGATCATATTACAACCTAATTCCTAAACCTAAACAAATCAAATTCCCTAATTGTATTCAGGTAAGCTCTCAAGTAATTTAGATTTTTCAATTGTTTTTCACTGTATTTCTAATATTTTTCTCCCAAAAATGATTTAGACACCAACAATATATCACCCAAGAGGTTTTGCCTCATTTCATGTCACTGGCACTATAAATTGTGCATATACAAGAATAAAGATCTTGCCTATCCTATCACAATAACACAATGGTGCATCATTGCTGTGTCAGGTATAGCACAGGTTAGAAGGGATGACAATACCACAAGTAGATGAGTCAAATGCAGCTGAAGATGAGGCGCTAGGTGATCAATCAGATCATGTAGAAGCTAATTGGTGGCTCGATTATATAATTATATATATAGTTTTATACCATAACATCGAGCACAGCCATGCTGCAATAACTATAAGACAATTACTTACAGTATTTTTGCTGAATAATTTGTGTTTGCCAAGTCATTAAGCAGTTAAGGTATATGTGTAACATCAATATGTACATAAACCAAAATAGAATACCTACCGTGCCCAGATTTGGCATTTGTAGATGACAAAATAGGTTTTAGGGTGATAAATTATTGTTTGTACAATATTCTGAAAACTTTACAAGCAATATTATTTGATTTGAAGGTAACAGGTAAGGTAACAATAAAATGATTATAAGAGATTAAGCTCAAAGACAAATTACATGGACAAAAGGGCCTTATTGTGACACATGATTAGATTTTGACTCGTCATGTCAAAACAACCACTATGAGCCCGGGCACCTATACCAAACCATTAACATAAGCAGCTTATATCAAAATAATGATTCTATCTCTGCAGGTCCAGCAAATAAGTAATTTGTTCATTAGGTAGGGCGGGCCTCTTCCTCTATTGCTATCAGTGCTGCGTGTCTCTCTTCTTGCTAACATAATCAGCAGCATAATCAGCTCAATCTGATTCATAGTCTCTTGCTTCCGGTAGAGTTGAAGCCAAGCATGCCAGCTTTTCTAGATAGCACACGCCATCACATTCTATCCACATCAATTGGTATTCACTCAGCATCTCCCATTGTATTCCTGCATTTGTCACACCATGGTGTGGGTTCAGGTTCTCCCATTTGATCTTCATCTGAGTTCAAGATCAGAATCCGATTAGTAATATCGCTTTCATTCTTGAAAATGAGCTCAATGAACAGGTTAATATTCCCTTCTATTTTCAAATATTTCTGATCGCTTGCTTTTTTAAACTTTAAATGTGTGCAACTCTGATCCTGACACCATCTATTTGTCGCCTTCCTTCACATTGCCTCATCCACCAATATTCAACAATCATGTCTCTGACGATAAATGGCAATCATACTATGGCGAAACAAGATTTCACAGAGACAAAAGTTATTTGTTATTTGGCCCCTGCACTGGCTAAAAATTCACAGCAACAACCAGTTTCTTCTCTCAGGTAAATGCTGCATTCTGCTACACTGTCCATAACAGCTCACCGGTCATGGATAGATATTCATCTGGCGCTTCCCAAAGATTAAGAAGCCAAGTGCTTTGCTATGTCTTATGGTAATAAGGGACTGCTTTTAATAAGCTCCCTGTTCTCTCTCACTGGAATGTGAGACTAATATCTCATCCTTCTGAGTAGGAAGGTCACTTGGGTCAAATCCAGATGAAATTGCTGCTCACTTTTAATTCTGAAATCTTCAGTATCTATTGAAATATTAAAGGGAAAAAAAGATCATTTAAATGTTAAGACCTACTCTGTGGTATTACAGTGCCAAGATAACAGCTTTAATGTAAAACACATTTTATTCTTAAAATCAAATTTAAAGTTTTGTTTAAATATTAGCTTTTAACACCAAGTAAAGGGTTCCACAAATGTTTGTTTTGTAAAATTGAGTATAAATCTGTGCAAACATGGCAAAGTGGCAGAGGTGACTGTAGGATAAATGTTACTTGAGTAAAACTGCGATCAGATTACAAAAGGGCTCAATCTGATCTACCTGAGAAATAAAAGCTTGAACACAACTTTAATTATCAGACGTGTTGTATCAACTCTTTGAGACTATAAAAACAGTACGTATACGTTTGAATACACTAAAGTGTATTTCGTTGAAGGTTGTTCTTAAAATGTTTGAACTATATCTTGAGAAGTTCCATTTCACAGAGAGAGTTACCAAGACACCTAGAAATGTTGAAGTAAACATAAGGGGGCTGTTTCAAATTCCAAAGGGCTGCTCAAAAGCTCTTATACCACTCACATTTTGAGTGTTGTGCTTAGCGTAAAGGGGGGGCGCCACATCTGCCCCTGAGTTTCCCTAACCCTTCAGAAGGCCATCCCCTCCATTTGGAAAATATGCAGGAGGGACCCCAGATCGATGAACGCTCATCAGCCTCGCCATCTGGCCCCAGTTTGTTTTCTTAGCAAATGAGGCTGATTATTGAGCAGGGTGGCTAATGGCATTGAAAACTACTGGGTTGCTGCCTGGTCTGAATTTTGCAGAGAAATTATAATAACGGGTATTGAAATAGACCCAGATGCAACCCATTCAACACACAATGGAGGAACGCATGCAGGTGTTGTCAATCAGCTTTTAATGTCTTTGACATTGCTGATTGGGGTGTGGCCAGAAGTGCAACATGTCTAACAATATCAGCCTACAGAGAGCAGTGCAGCTGCAGTTTTCTGTTTTTGGCAGAGTTATCATGTCTTATTACTGGATGCTACTAAAACTAGAACTGGCTTTTCCTCCTGTCTTCTGCATTGCATCAAAGCAAATGGCAATGTACAACTTCTTCAAAACTACATATTGCTCAAATGGATGTTAAGTTATTTTTGTTCTCTTACGGCAATAAACTGTAATTGCAGGTGAGTTTTTGCAGAGATTTAAACACCGCAACGTCAGTCAGCTGGCAATTCTTTTGATTTGCACTTGTTTTTGAAGTTTCATCCTCAGTAGTCATCACTTTTTTCATTGTTTGCTCAGCCATAGGGACTGTTAACTCGCAACACTAGCAGAGACCTGAAAAAACAGTATGTCGCTTCACACACAATTGAGTTTGAAAGTGGGTTGTTTCAGCTCCACCTACCCTCTCTGGCTGACCAACCACTGCTGGTTGATGGAAAACACTTAACTTACTGTGTGACGCTCGTGATTTCTCCCTGGCTCGTGCCATCTGTTGGTAATAGGCACACTGCAAATGCAAAAGCTTTCAACAGTAAACCATACACTCAATCACCAATGTGTTACATAATCTGGCAATAGATAGTGACTTGACAGATATTTATTAAGGAAAAACTTTGAGATTAATGAGATTACTTCAAGGTTGAGTCATTGTTGCCTTGGATAGATAATAAACACATCAACTTCTAATATAGAACATTATAAAAAGTGCCATATTTGGAGCCAGTTAGCGTTGTAAACTTGGTTCCTCCCTGTTGGCTCATGTATGTGTTACAAAACCACACTGAAATTAGTAAAATTCTGTTTTTGATTTTACTATTCATCTTGCTTGCTGGAGTGACAAAATACTATAATAATACAAGTAGTTAAAATATAGCTTTTCCGAGGCAAAAGCAGTGCTGTTTTTCCCAAGTGTTAATTTCAACAATGTAGCTAATATGCTGCAGCTCTTGGAACCCTGAATAAAAAGGAAAAGAATAAATGAATCATACTACATCTTCAAAACTAATATCCTTATGTAGCAAACATCCCCTACACTCCAAAACAAAGAAGAAACCCCCAAGTGTACTGTGCACCTATTCAGACTATTGACGTTTGTAAAGATACTCTTTTAGCATACTTTCACATGAATTCCTTTATACAAACCAGTACCATTCTCCTTCCTACTGGTAATGAAACACTAGGCCTTGGACTTTCTCCTCTTCATCGCTTTTTTTTTTTAAACTGCTTGAACACCACATAATTAAAAAGGTTGAAAGCAATATTAGCATTTCTGAGAACTTCCTCCATACCCCATCTCCAATTCTCCCCGTCCATCAACACATGACGGATTGGCGTCACAGCAGAGCCTGGATCATCTTCTGCTAACCAGTGAGTACATTAAGCATTAAAGCTTATGTTTCATTTTGCATGGGCACTGTTAAATAAACTCATTTTCATATTTTTAGTTTGAAGTCATCCCTTGTCAATCATACTACAGTGTGCTGTCCTGTGATTTGACCACTATAAACATCCTAAAATGCTTTTTTACATCCACCACATTGTTGGTTTAGTTTGTTTCATGGTAGGAACAACAAGGTTGAGACTATACAATGTTTTATTTTAGGTCCAAGATAAAAAAAAAACATATATACGAATCACAGTATATACATCATGGGTATTGAATGTATTCTGCTGGAGCCCGAGGTCTGGTAGATGAAGCAGGAAGTCATCGTTCCTTTAATTTGAAATGCATCACAGGTCAGGTTCAGCTTTTTCATCACTAACAATAAACCACTTACTGATACATACTGAGAGATACTGAGTAATTACTTTACCTAATATGTTTTTTCGCAGTAAATTATGGACAATATTTGTATTATTGAAATATTTATTTTCCTAGAGGGGTGTATCGTGAAGTGAGATTATTGGGTTAGGGGGTTAAATTGAGCCTAGATAAATTTTTTTTTTTATCCTGGCTGGATTTCTATGGTAATTCATGCTGCACACCTAACCTGGGGTCTCATATACATAACCACACTAAATGTTTGCCTACGTACAAATGAGGAAATAAGCAAGAAATAGTGCAGTTTCCTTTTTTAAAGCCCAAATCAACTTCGGAATGTGCACATGTCCCGCCCTCTACATGTCCACATTCAACAATACATGGTCAATGCAACATTTCAAGCTTCCCAAATTATTGCGACAATCAGTGATATCATGTTATGATGAACTTGGTATTATGATTTGGCCTCAGAATGTGGACATGGATTGATTGTATGAAGACTGTCAGAGGCTTTATTTCCAGATTTTGCTTATTCACACAATACACATGGTGAAGATGTGCTGGTTTGGGTGACTGGAGAAGGCAGAATGTGTTGTGATGTCACGAGAGGTCATAAAGGCATATTTGAATTTGGCAGAGCAGTATAACTGAAAAAACAGGCAAAAATTAAATATTCAACAAAAGTGGCAGTTCTATTCGTCACACGTCTTCACAGGTATTGCTGGTAAAAAAAAAAAAAAAAGAGAAAAAGTTCAAGAATAAACCTAAATCATGAAGGAGGCAATAAAGGTTCGTTCAATCTCAAATTTTCAAAAGTGCTCTTCATCAATTGTTCCAAATTGAGGTGCATTTTTCTATCTGGTACTTTGCTGAAGGTTGGTTGGTTGTTCATACTCTAGTCACCTGCTTGCTACTTCTAGCCAAGTGCTCACCGTGCTGCTGCTTCCTTTGTTCTACTTTCTGTGCAGCTCCTCAATCCTGCTTCAAGTAGGTGGCTACAGCACCAACACCTGTGAGAGACAGAGGCATTCTGGGAGATGTAATTTGTGACATGCCAATCCTTTATGGGAATGTAGTACCCCTCTACTATATGTCCCCTTTGTGATGCCACAATGTGGGGCGCACTTCAGTGTCTCCAGTGAGCTCTGATATTTGCATCTGATAGCAGTTTTCCGTTTGACTGTATACAGTATATATCCCTATTGGATGAACCATAAATGATCAATAAAGTTGTGTGAATTTTTTTTTGTTAAATAAAATTGTGACTCGGCTGTGGCCGTTGATTGTCTCAAGATTGGATTATTAGGGAGTGGTCACAATTTACTGCTTATAACACAAATCAAACTAACAATCACAATAATGCAGCAATTACATTGGAGGAGAGAGCTCTATAAGAATACAGAGGAGCTAAAATAGTTATACATTGTTATAGAGTCATTGGTGTCACTAATAGTCCTGGAAAACTAAGATTGTAGATTATAGTGATAGAAAGCAACATTTGATACACACATACAATGATAAACACTCTATTTCAGAGATGGCTGCGTAAAGAGCTATGTAGAGCTGCTTCAAACAGTCTCTTGTGGGTAATGTATTAAACGATTACTATTCTGTATGAAATCAGCCAAGTGACGCAAAATGTCTCTTCATCCAGCGGACCCTCACTGATGGTGAAGAGGGAACTCCGGGCGCTCGAAAACCTCCCACATTGCAAAACCGGTTCAAAATCATCTGACCCCGGACTGTTGCAAAATAACCACAAAAATTGTTGTGCATTTGTGAAACAAATTGGTCTCACAGCATGCCACATTACTCATAAAGCTTTACACAGCGTCCATGTTTTTAGAGTGAAAGTCAACAGCACACAGTGGAGACTGTTCACTTCATTTTACTTCAATTTTCTTTTCCTCATTGTTGATTTTTTCCCACTTTTTCTTCTACTTATGAAATATCCAATTTTCTTGCTACGTACTCTGCTGCCAACTTCTCTTCTTTTCACCTACCAGCTAGAACTTTCACCCGCGGGCATAACAGACTCAGACATTAACCCTATCCCCCCCTGATCAGAGACCCTTTTGCCAAGTATTTTGCCACTGTGTTACCTCTGAACCTTTTCTCAAGACATTTTAAAACAAACATCCTCAGGCAGGGGCACTGGTTGAAATTCCACGGAGCATCTCAGTATAACAGCTCAGGGCTCCTCTGAGTTACTCAGCCTTTAGGACTGCACATTCCCACATAACCAGCTCTGTATCTTCTTCCAAGAAGATGGTTTCTGGGTGCAATTAACTGCCTGCATAGACCATAATTAGGAATAAATTAAAGACTCAACAGTCCGTGTTGAAACCTATGACTCTGTTCTTTTGTTTGCAACAAATGCTCCCAGCAGACCAGTCTTTATTGTCTGTATTGTCCTGTAATGTAATGTGGCCAGCCAGTGGCAAAGTCCTCTTTGATGCATTGGGGTGAATTGACTCCCCCATGGAGAGGAGTCTCTCTACCACGATTCTGTAAAACTGGAGCTCAAGTCAGCAATTCCAGTCACTCCTGATGGGGATAAGAAGAAAAATGCTTTATTCTGGCCATTTTCTGGTTCCCAAGAAAGGACATTAGGCCCTTTCTACACCAACTGAACACATTTGTGCCTTTTTGGAAGCTCACACTAAAAGCATGCAATCGGGTGACATGGCTTACATTGTTTGTCTGCTAGTAGTTTTGTCTGAGGTCAATCATGCTCAGTAGCCGTGGCCTTGCCTAATGCACAGTGTGAGTGTGAGCATGGACAGAGCCTTGTAACCTTGTCACCTTGCTGTGGGTATGACGGCCATTTATTCTGCCAGCAGGGAAGTGTTGGCATGTCCAATCAGATTTGATAAACCTGCACCTGCAAATTTCAGTGTGCTTTTCTGTAAAGTTAAATCTCACTAGCGAACAGCATAACGATAGCTTCTTATAACGACAGCTTCTTAAGTAATGTGATTGTGCATGACCAGAACGTGTTCTGTCAAAAAATTAAATAGTTTGTAGTGGTAATTTAATCAAATATATATTTACCTTGATTTATTGTAATTCATACCGTAATAACATACCTTAATTAAGGTGGGCTTCTCACTGGTTTGAAATAGGTGGTGCTCCTTTCGAAAAAGGTGACGTCACATCTGATGACCTAATCTGGGTTAAGCATTATTTTAATTAAAATCTAATGACAGTTTGTGGATATTTTCCCTGTGTTGCTAGGTCACTGTCAATCAAATTGAAAACCTCATCCACACAACCTCGAGGAAGCAGATGGATTGAGCGTTTAACTCCAAATACTTCGTACCAGAGATTTTCTTTTCCTAACTTGAATTAGATTGTTGCATTTTTAGTCATGAATATTTAAGGCTGTTTTTTTCTTTTGTCCTGCAATTACACTTTCCAGCAACAAGTTTATTTCGCTCATTTTCTTTTCTTGTATGATCTCCCATAACACAGGTGATATCCACATTTCATTGTTCACTTTCAAAATGTTCCCAATCGCATCTGTCAATTCCCAACGACAACGTTCCCTTCCACCAACTGAAATAAATTCCATTTCTATCAGTGAGCTCTCAACGCCCAACCCCCTCCTTTAAAAAAAGACCATGTAATAACCTTTAGCAAAATAATTACTCTCAACGGTAGAAATGTCCCATCCCCCAATGAATCTATTGACACCCCCCTGCCCAAGCCCAGAAGTGTGTGTGTGTGTGTGTGTGTGTGTGTGTGTGTGTGTGTGTGTGTGTGTGTGTGTGTGTGTGTGTGTGTGTGTGTGTGTGGCACACTTACAGATGGTTAACAATGGAAAGCAGACCAGCAGGCAACCCCTCCCATTCAGAGAGGTTTCCTTTATCAGCTTCCTCAACACCCAAGCTGCCTTTATTCCTCTTTAACGCAGCTGCCGGCCTATTGAATACGCCCATACATCTCCAATTGAGGAATTCAAAGTTAACAGCTTTGACCATCAACAAGGACAGCAAAAAAAGGATGGGTGTTTATAACTTGATTTTTGAATGCAAACAGGCAGCCTTGGTCAAAGTAGTGATTTTGAGATACTTTGAATGCCAAGCCATTGAATACAAATACTTTAAATTTGAATCGGACGTGATTATTATTTTCACATATTTTTGTATATTTATCAATTAACATTCCTTCTAATGTAACACAAATACATACTCTTGGCAAAGGTCAGAGGGTACTTTGAACATTTATATTTGAACCATCTATCTCTTAGCAGTTAAGTGTAAGCAATGTGTTGCTTGACCAAAAATAGTGTTAATTATTACAATTCACACAAAACAGATATACTTATACAATAGAAGGTCGACCAATTTATTAAAAGATGAAACACCTTTGACTAAAAATTAATTTCCAAAACTCTTGCATTTGATTTTCAGAGAATTTAATTTCATAAAATCATACTCTTAGTTAGTTATTAATAGGAATGCTTATCATTCAGGAATTAAATAAAGAACACTTGGATACATCCAAAGATATTTGATTGGCAAAACACCATGCTATGTCATGATGTGATTGGTGGAAATGTAAGCTGCACCTTTGTGCTCCTGCTTGAAGGATGCAACTGCCAGACGCCAGGGTCACAGGGGCCCCTCTCACTGCAAAACATTGCCAAGGAAACCCCTTCATCCGTTAAAATAGCGTGAGGCCCTGTAACTCAGGATCAATAGCTCTGAGACAGGATGTGATGCAGTTTTCTGGTCAGCTGATGCGCACTGTGTTAGCGAACAATGGTGACAATACTAAGCACACGCGTTCCAATGTTGCAGTGAAACTGAGACATAAGGCATGTCCCCTGGGGCTTCCTTCCACCTCCCATCTGTCTTTGTTGTCTTTGGTTGGTAGACAGAATGTGGCTCCAACGGTATCTGAAACAATGTCAAGAAAGACCATTGACGTTGTTATGGTTTGAAAAACCCACACCGTCACTGTAATGTATTCACAAATCTAACTATATGGGGCTGTTATTTTAAATGGTTGTACAACTGGTGAAATAAGGAATCATAAAGATCAGTTAACATGCTTAAACAATCAGGATGTCAACAGAAGCCCTTCATTTCTATTAATATGGATGTAGATGTATTTAAAAGTCCCGTCCAAATCTGTATTGCCCTTGGATGTATGACCTTCACTGTGCAGAAACATGCATGTTTTTTTTATACTCAAAGGCTGTTTTGTCTGTGTCCACCTTAAATCTGTGTTTAAGATATTTGTGATATTACAATTAGTTTTAGATTTCTTTGAGGTAGCACACCAGAGTTACCATGGTATTGTATTTTAACAAATTACATGGCTCCTCCTGGTCTGGTCAAATAGAGTGAAATGTGATAGTAGTTTGTATGCCTTTTATTGTGAATACTTTATGTCTGTATCTACTGTGAAAGATCATTTTAATCTGAAGGGAATGGATGTAAAACAAGTCAGTCTTCTCCTTTAAGAAAGTCCAAGGTTGTAGTGTATTCTTTATCCAGTGTCAGTTCATGCTTTTGTTGAATGTAGATTTGTGGTAAATATTTCAATAAATGGTCTAAAACATACTGGTAGCGCCCAGACCTCAGCCTGAGATAATTTACTGAAAAAGATCATACTTATTTTCTGACCAGGAATCCTATCTCCATCCAAATTGTTTCAATCTGACTTGACAAGATGTCTGCAGTAGATGTCTGGTGTCACCCCATTACGATGAACCACAATGGCAAAAAAAGTAATCATGACACAAGTTGGCTGTTGTTACTTAAATTATTGCAGAGACCTTGGTTCCTTCTCAGAAAGCAAGGCAGCTCAAGCCAGTGTATAGTATATAAGGTGGGAATTTAAAGAGCAACAATGATTCTGGGTCCAGCTACATATTATTATAAGTCATAACTGACGTGTTTTATTTCCAATATTATTATTTTGATTAACTTAATTAAAGCATTGGCCCTGCAATCATATTGTCGGAAACCATTCGTTCTCCTCTCTACACAGATCATATTGTTCTTTACATCAGAAACCAACTAAAACTCTTTTGAGGTTGTGCTGTAAAATGTTGAAGACCACAGAGGATGGACCACATCAAGCGGATAAATTGGCCATAACACTCCTGAGAGCTCCCAACAGCCAGCAGTCGTTTATATCACCACAATATGTACCATGATGTGTGTACTATACATAGGTGTGTGTGTGTGTGTGTGTGTGTGTGTGTGTGTGTGTGTGTGTGTGTGTGTGTGTTCCTCAAAGTGATTTTAATATATTCAATAGTTCACTGATTACTAAAATAAATGTTCTGTTATGGATGCTATTTTATGTTCCATTATATGTTTTCCTCTTCCAAATGATTATTCATTTTCTTTACCCTGGTATCCTTTTATTTACAGTATATCAGTGGAAGTCTCAACTGCCACAAGGTCCCCAGAAATATCAATCACATCGCTTTACGATTCATATTTCTTTCCAAGCTAATATTACCTTTCTCATCCCAAAATGCGAAGCAATAATGAGCACAAGCATCAATCCTACTTTCTGACACTTTATGCTTGAAGAAGAATTTTCATGTCAGGCAATAACCGCTAGTGAGCCTCAGCGGCACAAGCTCAGGGCTTGCGCCTACACCAAAGCCTAATGGGATAGATCAGCTCTTGCATATCTGAGGGCAATCACTCACTCCGTCTCCTCGCTGACAGGACTCAGTTATGGCTTCTGGGTAATATCATTTCTGTTATCTTAAGATATCAAATATCTGTCTTTATTGGCAAAGACCTTAGCAAATGGAGGGGAGTTTGCTCGCCTTGGCAAGACAGAGGATGAAAAATGAAGGCATATTTATCCATCTCATAATCTCTGTTTAGAATAGAGTTCTCAGGCATAAACTTTACTCTACCTGATGTAGAACTTTTATGGAGACCTTTAGATCCGTGGCTGTTTCACAATGCATTTCTGTGTACGCTTCCAATACTAATTTGCAATATATCGTGTTACCATTTAATCACCATTTAAAATGTATTTATAACCAAGTTGATAAGTTTGTCCTCGTTAGATGTGTCTTCCATCATGAATAACACAATGCTCTATACAATTTAATGTGTGGTCTTTTAGAGAACCACTGTCAGTGAGTTTCTCATTGAGTCTTCAATGAGAAGAGTACATTGCTCTATTTTAATTTCAACAGAGAGTAAGTACTGTAGAAAATACCCATAGAAGGGTAATTTCCTGAGGTCAATTTTCGTTTTACTTGTGGGTTAAATATTGATGGTTATAATAATGTTCAGAGCATTGCAGCATTACCTCTTATGGAGAGAGAACACTATGGGTTACATGCTAACAGGAATGCTTCCCAGAGCTGCAGTATGAATTGGTTCTGATTATGAACTCTGCTTGAACAGGTTTGTGTGCACTTGACCATATCATGATGTATTTTAATTTAAGCAACTTGCTTTTCTAGCCGTGCCTGAATTGTACATGTAATGGCATATTTTCCTCAACCCCCAATCTTAACTTACAATATTATTTATTTATTTGTGTGTGTACCTTTGCATTTGTATCTGAATCTTAATCTCATCATCCCAGCTAAGAACAACAATAGAACAATGGACTCAAAAGCTAGATGTGTGAGGATTTTGGGTCACAGTTGAGGATCTCCTAATTTCATCAGATGAGGGGATAATGGCTTGCTTGTGAGTCACCTGGTAGAGAATCAGCAGTGCCAACCACCAGACTTCGTTGCCCTCACAGTGGATCGAATCAACTTTGGCTTGAAAGCACCACCCTGCTACCCGGACACCCCTTAGGTGTTCCTTCTGCTCACAGGCCGAACGATGACTCAACCACAATCTGCTGCACGACAACCCGAACCTCTTACATTTAACTTTTTCTTGAGAAGAAAACACAAATGATGGTGGTGTAGCAAAGATAGAAGTCAGAGGATGAGGGTGTCTACAAAATCATTACGTCATGTTTTTCTGCTGTAGTAATAGCCCTCTTGCAATGTGAAGTCATGTACCCTGATATTACAGTATGTATTGTACGATTAAGATAAAAGATAGAGATTTACACAAGAGACCCACAAGGTAATACTGTATTAAATAATTGTGTAATAATCATAATTAGATGTATAATGTGTGACAAATCAACATATTCGGTCCCACAAGTCTATGTTACATCATGCCAGGGAATGAACAGCACACACTCCTCTGAGACTAATTTACCTACTATGGCTAATTACATGCTGACAAAAACACAGCTGGTAGAAATGTGTAATGCCACACTAATTCTCTACTGTATGAGCCAGGCGACTCGATAAAAATGGCATATTGTCTAAATTAGACCATGCCTGTAAACTGCGATACAAGTGTGAAAGCGTGTTCCCTTCTTATGAGCAAAAGCATGTTTCATGGTATCAAATCAACATAGCTTCTCTTGCTTCTTTTGCTCTTCATGTGAGAAACCACAAGTGCTAGAATACTGGGCGAAATCACACATGAATATTTTAACACATATTACGTATGCAGTCCTGTATGTATATTTCATTATGTATGAATGTTTGATCCCCCAGCATTGTGTGTAGATGAATGTGATTAGCATAACTCCAAATATCAACACTCACAGCAATGACTGGTAAAAAATAAGTATTGTGAATGAGTATTTCTGTATAATTTTTTTTATAAAAACAAGAGCAGAAAAAGAGTAATGTAAATTGAGGGCTCTCACTGTTTAACAGATCTGTTTACTGATCGTGTGGCACTCATGGTATAAGGTTAGAGCTCTTTATGTGGGCTGAAAACCTTTGATGTCTCCCTGCTTGTTTTTTTTTATGCATAAACACCTTGAACTCCTACAGGGATAAATAACTTTCTCAATCCTTTCCTCTCTTGCTGCCACAGAGGATAAATTACATACAGATCTAGTTCTACTTCCTCTCATCATAATAATGTGCTTTGCATGGTTTTTCCACTTCATCTAGAATCATGGTAATCCCTGTGCTTCTGTGTAATTATCTCTCCTCTAGGCTGATCTCAGTGCTCCTCACCTGCTCAGCCGAGTCACATTACCCCCTCACTTTTATCTACAGTATGACTCTTGAAGCTGCTGCCAAGGGTCCTCTTAACTCACCCCACAACTTAACTTCTCCCTTTGCCACCCCTCCCTCCCCCCTTTGTTTTTCACACTCTCCTTCAAGAGGATTGTGATTAGCACACAAAGAAAGAAAAAACTGTGCATCGTGGCGTTTCGGGTATATCACTCATTAATTGCCCAACTATTCTAATAAGTAGAATGAAAAGAAAATGGTGGAAATACAATTTCCGTTTCAAAGAGTCAAGAATAAAAAAGATATACAATTGTCTGTTTGCTGTTGCCTTTAATTGAACCAGATTCAAGGATATTAATTTCTGCTGCATCTCACTACTGCATTTCATTTCTTAAACTGCACTGCAACTTTTATTTAATTTATTTTAGCTTTTTGACTGTTTTTAATGTTTTAATGAATATTCTTAATTGCTTTTAAATCTTGTTTTCTTCTGCATTATGTTTTGATGCTTTTAATGGTTTTATGTGAAGTACTTTGAATCGCCTTGTTGTTGAAATGTGCTATACAAATATACTTTCCTTGCCTAAAGTTAGGGGCTCACAGAGAAAATAAAATGCCATTAAAACCCAAACAATTCCGTGAATTACTATAATAATTATTATTATTACAAGAGGAAGTGTGCATTAAAAATAGTGACAGTTTTCTTGGCCTTGTAGGTGATGCAGTGGCGGGCCTAAACAGAATCACAAATGTATGGCTATTTTTTATTATTTTTTATAATTCAAAGTTATAGCTATTTTATTATTTAATTGGCGGTGCGCTGTTAAACAGCTGATCCACTGAATGCGCAGGTAGAAAATCCACGGCCCGCCACTGATGTAATGGATATTGTAGTAGGAAGATTTCGGTAAATTCTTTTTTTTTGGCCAGGGGTTCTCTAAAGTGGCTGCCTGATGGGACGAGCTGAAAGCAGTGGTGAAGGGTCCTCAGTGATTAAGTCTGCCGTTATTTTTACTGCGTGATTGTAAAGGTCTGAGAATATGAGTTATCATACCATTCTGGCCCATTCTTGTGGCTGACACGAACTATTACTCAAAGAGAATTTTCCTCTATTCAAAAGCTCACAAATTAATCTTTCATCAAACGACAATGAAAGCTCCCTCCTCACCCCACCTCCCAAATGTGCAACAGAAATGAAATGATGGAATTGGAAGGAATATTTCCAGCAGTAATTCTTGTTTACAACATAGTTGTATTTTGTCATTCAAAAGCTGTAAAAAAACATACATATTAGAACAGCGAGGGGCAGCAATTTTCCTTCAAAAAAGGGGAAATGTAATCTCAATTTAGATTTCAAGAATTCTAAAATGTTCTACCAGTTTTTTCATTTGTAAAAAAGAACATGCAGTCAATCCCATAAGTCTTAGGTTATAGAAATATAATGAATATGCAGTATGTATTAATTTGTAAGCATTTGAAGGGTTCCAGTTGCAGAGTGTTGTGACTGATTTAAGCACATAACTTAGCTATTACGGCATATGAGGGCCATTGTGGGTGACAAATAATAATAATTTGGGGGGAGTAATATGCAAGTGCACATCCAAGTTTGACCAAATATAGGTGAATTGCTGAGTAATTAAAAAAGCATTGCTCGCCGTTATCTGCTGCTGACGGAAGCAGACAGGACAGAATAGCTATGAAAATAAGTGATGGGCAGCTTAAGCTTAAATGAAACCAAACTAAAAATAAACAACACTTGAATGAACCTACGAACAGAGCAAACAACATATGAAGTCAAACTCTCTAAAAGTGCTCCATTGCTTTTTTTTCAAGGAATTCTTCAGAATGTAACGTGTATTCCAAATGTCACTCTACATGTTATTTAAAGGCAGAAAACGTGCAAGACTTAGGCGTCTTTATTTTGGTGTGTCTGTTGTTGAACATTCACAAAAATGTACGTACGCCGTTGCACGTGTTTATAACAGGGTTTTGAAACTTTCCAACAGCAGCACACACCGCTGTGGTACAGAAGGTCTCTCCTCGGGGATAACACGAAGGGCAGAGGTGTTAATTATTCTACAGATCAGCAATGTCAGCACAACTCTCTCATTGCTCCTAATTGTCCCTTTGGGGGCGCTCAGGTCCTCATTATGGGAGCACTTTGTGATCCAGTGTTGATGTTATTTTGCTGAAGCGTTGTAGCAGCATTTAGACATTTTCAAATGTTTTAATGTTTGTTTCATTTATTGGGGACATTTAGTTTGACGCATTCTGAATGATGAGGTTGTGCGTGAGAATTGAATTGAATTATAATATAAACATTTAACAGAGACTTTTGGGATGTCTGCTAAGAAGTTTGCTAACTGTAAATTGAAGAAATAGCAAAAGCAAAGAAGAAATCCAGTGGGGACTTATTCTCAACAGATCTTTTAACTAAAGAAAAATAGAGTGAAGCAGAGGAGCACATTCTAATATCTAGCATGGCTCACAATTGAAGAGAGGGCAGCTCAACACTGTGCCCTGAGACTGACTGGGACTCAAATCTCACTCGCACAAATAAGAAGCTCCACCTCCCCAAGGCACACAACATGAACTTTCCTCTCCATTAACTTAACAACTTCTGGAACAAGTTCTTAAACTCAGACTCTGATTCTACACATGTTCACAGCATTATTCGGTACACATTCTCACTCTCATCTCCTCAAATGAGTCAGTGGCCCTATGTTTTAATTAAACTATGACGCTCGAGGTAACACTCATTGTGGGACATGTCATCGACGACGAGTCCATTTCAGTTCATTGCACACATATTGTCTTTTCAACAGCTTCACAGAAAACGTACAGTGTCTGCTTATTTCATGGTTTACCTAAGAAACATACCGGGCACCTCACAAGGGGCAACTCCTTAAAATACTAAGGATGGGTCTAATAAAGGATTATTCTATTACATTCTTCTATGCAACTTTCCTTAGTAAAGTATGGGTAAAATAAGTCAATGTTGACTTGTAATTTATTATTTCAGTTGCTATGACAATCAAATAATGACTTGGATAAGTTTGCATTGGAGTGAGATGGAAGCCTGGTGCATCTCACAAATACACTAAAGGGTGCTTTGGTGGGTCAGAATCAGATGCCGAGGGGCACTGACCAAGCAGTGGTATTTGATAAGTTGTGAGTAAGAACAGGTTGTTTTAGAAAACAATTGTATCCTTCTACAGAAAAAAAAACCTGAGGCTAATCATCAAAAGGATTGGTTGGACCAAAAATGTAAATAGTCTTTGCTACGTGCTGAATTGCTGAAATAGTGATTGCATTGTTTTATATAGTACATTTCAGTACGTGCTTGGTGTGTGGTCCAGTAGTTCAACAGCAAATCCATTGTGCTTGCTTAAAGCCATGACAGTAACATTCATATTATCAACCATTCCTATATAAGAGAGCGACCTCTTTAAAAAGAAAATCAAAATGCCATTTGTGCAGATCTCTAAATATGAAATGTATTTATGAAATATTGCATACGACAGATTGTATCAATTCAGATGCCTATGCTTATGTTAAAAATGTCCTATTCATATGAAGGGAAGTTGTAATACACAAAGTGGCTGACAGAAACAGGATTTTGTTATTGCAATTTGTCAACAGCCCAACAATCTATCAATCGACTTGTCAAAAATAATTAGTCTGCTGCCATCGTTTTCAGATCTTAACAAACTGTTCACATTCTAAATTACTGACAGGGTATTTTTCCTGCTTCAGCAACAATGGGTTCGGCTGCTGGCTTAGTCATATTTTCCCTTGATGCATATCTGCAGTTTCAAAGGCATTCTTCTCAAACCATGCATTTGACAGAATCGTTTATTAAAATATAGGATTGCTCGGTTCGTCCTGCATTGAAATTACTCTCATTGCTCATCCAGATCCCATCAAGATAATATAAAAAGTAAACGTCAAATGCCTCTTGTCTATTAAAGCAAAACACTATTTTACATTAATTTCACATGAAGTCAGTTGAATCTCATAGGTTACTCTCCCCTCCCGTAAGGTCAAGAGGCAGACAGCAATCTTTGAGCCAGTCAAAATATAAAAATATATACAGCTATGTCTGTAATAAACTAAGAATATACACTGATATCCCTCCTGCAAGGGTTGACCAGCAGTAACTCTCAAAATGCCTGGGAGGTTAATCTTAAACAACAGGCCTCCTCCACATCCAGACGACTGGGTAAGATGAAACAACAATAAAGTGTCCATGCAAATTACAATTAGTTTAGTTCTCATTCTGTTAGAGCACTAAACACTAAGTATTTTTTTAAAGAATACAAAGTACTTAAAAATATATGTCTAATTGAAATGAAACCAAAGAAAACAAGAGGTCTGTGATAAAGATGAAAGTGCTTTTTGGGAAATAAAGTTTACATTTGGTAATCGGAATTTGGAGTCCATTCATCATGTGTTTCTGTAAATTCTCCTAAAATGGTGTTATGAAACATATCCTGTGGTAATAAATGGCTGAGAAGACAAGTATTAAGTATTTATAGCAATAATCTGCCAGTGGGTTATTTTTACCCCTATAGACAGTGAGCCAGATTATGGCTGCAGACCGTGCAGAACCCACTTCTTAAACATACATTATTTTGAATATATTATTATATTATGTAATCAATCAGACAATCAGTATAGGCTTCAAACAACCAAGCTCTTCATATGGAGCTGTGTGATAATGAGCTTGAGAGCAGACTACAAAATACAATACAAATCTAAGCATTCAAATACAAACACATGATTGAATGATGGATCAATAACAATGTGGAATCAGACAGTCAAAACTGGTTGCAAATTACTTATTCCAACCTAAACCACAATCTACTAATCGTGTGCCCAAACTCAACCACTATGAGGATATCAGATTAGGAAAACAATTTTCCAAGGCCCTGACAAATGTTGTTGTCCTGCCAACAGACCTCTTTCACAGCAAACGTATTGACTTGTCATAAAATAAAAAAGCACAGGTGTTACATAAAACCAAATACCATGGCCTTGTTCCATTGAGAGTCGAGCCAGCATGCATAATACCAGTACTCTGAAGCGTTCACACCTAAATGGTATGCAGTCCAGATTAATTAACGTTAATGAGTACACCTGTACTTTTCCTGATATCGCAACTTAAAATGTTTGCTATGAAACAGGTCTACAGGGTATGTAGCCCCTCTATACTACCATTAACTTAAAATAAGACAACATTAACTTGGTTTCACACAAGACACGAACAGCAGTCCCCCCGGGTGAAAATCCTGCGCCACAGCCTTTCTCAGACTCCATACTCCTTCCTTCACTGCACTGATCGCCAAATAAAGACTTGGATGGGTTTACATCTGAGTTAGTTGAAAGCCTGTTGCATCACATAGAGAGAGGGCGAGTTGGGAGTGAGAGCGATCAGGATCCAAGCAAGCATGCTGGAAGTAGAGGGGTAAAACGAAGGGAAGGGGCCTCACACGCTTTACCGTTTTTTTTTATTTTGCTGCCATGGCCCTGCTGATGGAACCGGCCTGGAACCAGTCTTGCCAGCTGCCATGGCCCTGCTGATGCCCCTCCTCCAATGTTCCCTCTAATTTTTTTCAGCACTGAGAACATTTTTTTTTTTTCTCAGCGCACATTTCAGCACTGTGAGCAATTTGCAACCACGCGATCTGCTGAAAATGACCACAAGCCTGCGTTAGCCATAGGGGATTCAAAGAGATGACAGCAAATGCATCAATATGTATACAAGGTTGATATTTATTCAATATCCTTTATAATGGCTGGACCTTGGAAACATTTTAATGATGGTGTTTTACCAGTCAGTTTAGTTGAACTTAAAGGATCTTTGTTGAACTTCAATAAGGGGAGGTTATGACTGGTTCACTGGTTATGACTGATAATGATATATATAAAAAAATAAAAGAATTAAAGGTGTTTAGTCATTTCTCAGCAGGTACAACATTTAAGTGGAACTTCATTGAAAGAAAAATGCTAATGCAGTGCTTAACAATAATTATAGGCCTATTAAATTGACATGGTGGCATTTTTCCTAAAGGTAGCCTATATAAACAATTTAATAACTTCATATTCTTCATATTTAAATATGTCTGAAAGTTTCATCCTACCTGTGTCAGTTTGGACTATTTCATCTAGCCACTCATGTTTGAACGTTAGGCAGACCTTTTTCTGGGGCGCCTGCTCTGCTTTTCTTTTCGCCATGGTAGCCTATAGCTGCTGGAGCAGGGCCCGCCAAGAGGAGCCTAAACAGCGCCGGCCCGAGCTCATGTGGCGCTGTGGGCGAGCTTCGCTCCTGACGCCCGGAGGAGGACAGCGGCGGTGGGGGGTGCTAACGGAGGCAGAGCGCTAGCAGAGGTACAGAGAGCGCATGTCGAGAAACGGGACGCTGATTGGCCAAGAAGACTCGACACGACACATCAAAGATCTTATTATTGTGAAGATGGATCACTCCTATCTCAGAAACACTGGCGCAAAAAAGATTTTTAACCCCTGAAAAAAAAAAATGTGCACGGTCTGAAAAATCTATTGCGCGGCCGTGCATGCGCGCAGCTTAGAGGGTACACTGCCCTCCTTTCTACCTCCTTCTGCTTAATGGATCGTGGCTATCTGGATCATGGACCATGCCTACTACTCATTATATGAATATTTTCTGTCATATTCATTGAATGTGCTGTAACTCCGTTACGTTATTCATTCTGGCCACATGACATCTATTGCTTCTGTCCATCCGGGGAGAGGGATCCTCCTCTGTTGCTCTCCCTCGGGTTTCTTCCCCTTTTTTCCCTGTGAAAGGGTTTTTACTATCTTTATTGGGGGAGTTTTTCCTGATCCGATGTGAGGTCCCAGGACAGGGATGTCATGTGTACAGATTGTAAAGCCCTCCGAGGCAAACTTGTATTTGTGATGTTGGGCTATATAAAATAAACTGAATTGAATTGAATTTATCGTCGCAGCTGGTGTGATCCCATCGAAAGATGGTATCGATTGTGTCATTGTTATTCATTTGACATGGCCGAGGATGAACGATGACCTGCGGCCGACTCATTCTACTTTTACACAGGTGTCCTGGCTGCAACACTGGATTAACTTCAAAATCCTTCTGCTCACCTTTAAAGCTCTGTAACTGCATTCAGCAGCACTGCACTCGAACACTGAAACCCTCCTAATTTCAAAAATATTCAAAACATTATTGTGCTGTTGGTCAAATGTTTTAATGCTTTAATTTCCTGCTGTGGTGACCTTGTGTGTTTTGAAAGGTAGCCAACAAATACATTATTGGATCATCTGCAAGGGTGAGACAAACTATCAAGATTGTTGGACATGCAAAGTCCGAAGTGGAATAAATAAAGTCCGATGTAGAATAAATAAATAGTAAATACAAAAAACACATGTTTTTTGTATTTACTTTGACACAATGTGAAAAACTGCATTCATATTTTCAAAGCAGAGTTTTATTTTGTTATTATACGTGCTAATGGAGGAAGGACGATTAGTCGTCAACTTTCAGGTCAATACGGAACACGCCTAACAGAAGACTGGTAAAAATGTCTTTCTGCCAACCTTTTTCGTAGCTCCATTCCCATTTTTGCTCAACCTCTTTCCAAAATACTTTTGTCTCTAAAAATGTATTTTAATCAGAAAACCTCTCTTCATCACTCAACATATCCTATCGTTCCATCTTAATCCTCTCTGGAAATAGGCTTCTCTTTGCCTCATAGCATTGAGGGAAAAAACCCAGAAAGCCACTGTCAGCCACTTTCTACCTGTCACACCCATTGAAACATCGCTCATCTGTCTGCCCAGAAAATAAGCTGTCAGGATGGAGAAAGCCACTTTTCTAAGGATCATATTTATGTAAGAGTTGTGTCTGCTTCCAATTTCACATAGGCGCAACATCTTTCACCTTCACACTCCGCTCCAGGAAATTCATGTATTTTCTCCATGTGATTGCAAATTGCTCCTGCACTCCACGTCTCACATTCTTATTCGTGCTGCCGCTGATGGATCAAGTCTGTGTTACTGGCAGCTGCATTTTCCATATGGATCAATGGTGGTGTATGCATTGCTGATCGCAGATGACTATGAATATTTGATGCTGCAGTATTGTTTTGTTTGGAACAAATAAATCTTCAGTCAACAATCCTACCTTGGGTTCAAAAGAGGGCTGTAGGAAGAGGCTTAGATGGCAAGTTATATTACCTGACTGCTTGTTTGATTAAATAACCTTTGTTTTGACGCTCACAGTGTATTGATGAAATTCTTCCGTTGAGTGTTTTGGCACTGAGGGAGGTCAGGCAGTGTTGGGCTTCATGGGCTCATATTAAAAGTAATTATTCGCAATGCCTCTGGGTGCCACTCTCTATATTCCCATTATTGAGTAAAAGAAGAATTCAACAGGAATTACCATGCTGAACTCAACATTTGAAATCAGTCTGAGGTTTTTATTACACACATCCACATCCGCTTGATGAGGGTCGCGTATTACTTTTCTCAGTTTGGCAGTTCTTATACACACAGTCTTGGGTGCTTAACCGGCCATATTCTTGAGTTTAGCTCCGTTATGACAGGTGTGTGTTGCAGAGGGCTTGTACAGGATGCTTCTTGGTTTGTCACCTTCATGCCCAATTAGTTTCTGTATCATGGTGGAACATCTGACAAGTGGAGACTGCTGGGGAAAGCCTGACATGTGGCGCATCCCTGGAGGGAACAGTAGGAAAATAAATAGATGCGCCTTTTGCTGGGCTTTAAATGAAACATAATTAGTTCTTATGTTGTCTTTTACTTTTCTCTGTACTCCAACTTCTTACCCATCTTAAAATTATTATTTTTCTTCGCAATTAAAATGATGAAACAAATGACAAACAGCCTTTATCTGTTTTTAATCAATATACAGATCATTGTTATGCCTCCTATCGGGCAAAATGTAATTCACACATGTTGCATGAACAACAAGTGTATTTGTTAAAATGATAAGAATGTGAAGAAATATTTTGTTTTTCTTAGAACTCCCCTATTCAAAATTACATTGAGCAAGGAGAGACAAAAGAAAAACAGTTACCACAGAAGTGAGGTGGGGTCTTGATGTTGTAGGTGACCAAGTTTATATCTGTGGATCTCGTTTACTGGACAGTAACAACACTAAAGCAGCATGAAAAGCAACGCACAATTTATTCTGCTACACTGCCATGTAGTGTTTGTCGGGTATTTTTTTCACCCCACTCCTCAATATATTTTGCCTGTGATATAATTTAAGCTGTCCTATCAAATCAGCTCAGCATGACACTGTTCTGTGTGTCTGCTGGGACCCTGAAAGAGTTGTCAGTGCTGGTGTGTTATGGTGCTGGTTGAAATGCATGTCAGTGTGATGGTGTGAGCCTCACACCACAGGAAGTTAAACAATCGTGGCAATGAACTGAACATGCTTTGAAGTTAGCGATGCATATTGCATCGGAACCATTTTAAAGATTATCTGTGTGTCAATGCATTTAAATAGCTAATGTATGTATCATGTATTTGTTTCTTTTTATTCATTTATTTATTTTTCAACCTGAATTATTTTAATATTCAGCACATGTTTACATGATACAGTTACAGTCACCTATTTGCTTCTGATGGTATTGATAACAACACCATGCAGTATTCTAATGTGGGTCTCCTTTGATACAAAATAAAGCTCTGCCTTTTTGCATAAGGGGATTTCTTTTTTGAGACACCAAGGCACTGTAGCACAAAAAAAAAAAATTGGAGATCAAAAGAGCCATAATGTATCTAAAAGCTGATTAGAAGAAATTCAAAAGAAAAGTTTTTGACAAGAATATTTAAGTCAAATTAAAGAGCTGAACAATTTCCAGCTGAAAATGAGACATTCAAATTAAGGAGTGCATTGTCAGTAACGCACAGCTAACACATGTCTGAAGACGATCATCGGATTATTTGAATGCTGAATGCTGTAAAAGTAAAAGATGGTCCTCTGTATGTCTGACAAAACAAGCCCAGAAACTTTTCACAGAAAATGGATACAGAATGTGCAGTTATATCATTTTTGGGGCTTTTTCTAAATAATTATCTTGCTCTTTATCTCTCTCTCTTCATACCATCTGATGCAAAGTTGAACTTTTTTAACCTGACGCCTAGAAGTCTCAGATGAGGATTTCCAAATGGACATATTTTTTTACTGCTGTAACAGTCCACGTTTTATTTTTACAACACAACACTGCATGTTACTGACAAAATCCTCCAATACTGTGAAAGCTGCTCACCAAATAGTGGTCTCAAGACATTGGGTTTCTGCCTGCTTTGTCGAGACTTAACACCACTGTGACATGGACATGAGCACTGTGGGATAGAGGCAGTCTGAGGCGGCAAGACAGACAGAGGCCAGGAGACATAGATTAGAAACAGGACAGCAAAGACAGATGCAGTTGGGGGGGTTAATCCTGTCTGTGAGTGAATGATCATGTCCATCCACCCAGCTGTGGCGCCATCAGGGGCCACAGGGCTTGCTGAAAGTCTGATGAGGCGTTGCCGCCGTCTGCTGCAGGAGAGATCTCTCACTCGACAGTTCCTGTCAGCATGTGGGCCTGCCGACCAGGTAAGAGGAGAGAGATAGAAAACAGAGCGGAATGGAGCTAGAATTTATTTCATTTTCACAATGTTTCTAGACTTTTTTAGATCCTTCTCTGTGGAGTGTTTAGTTTAATTTAGTAGGATCCCCATTAGCTATAGCATTGCAGCAGCTATTCTTCCTGGGAACCAAAAGAAAGACCTTGCATCGTGACAATGCAACCATACATCACGACAGGCTTAACAATACAGATAAAAACAGGACTAAAAAGAGCCAAGACAGCTCCTGACAATTCCAGGACCAGAAAATTATAAATAATCTGACACACCCCAATCAGATTAAGGTCTGTTCCATTATTAAACAACACGATAATACATGGAAATGAATCAGTTTAATCCAGTACTCCACATAATAATCAAAATATATGAAATTAGCCTGTTTCACTCCAATATCCCCAGTCCACAAACTCAGACAGCATGACCTATCGCATAATCAAACATCTCCCATTTGGTATTCATTCAAAACTTCCAGCATTTTTTTAACACATCAGGATGAATTGCCTTTCACACTGAGATTAATTAAGGTTGGTGTGATTAATTGCAGTGTGAGGTTATCTGCAAGGTCCCTACACAGGCAAAAATGGGAGACTGAGCCAGCAGGATATCACAAACACGTCACCTGCCCACCGACAATTTTGGAACTCAAATTGCTGGCTGGATGTTTAATCATCAGTTCAAGTCTTGTGAATTTGCAGCTCACAATTGTATTTTCCCTTGAGAAAATTAATAATTTTGTATTACTTATTTTGAAATGATTGAATTCAGAGTTGTTTGTCTTAACCTCATGATCCAGGCACAAACAGAAGAGGAGAAAAGTGAAAGATAAAAAAATAAGATGAGATAATTGAGGAACTCCATTGATCAAAGGAGTAAAAAACAAACAAAGGAAAAAGTGATGAGTGATGAATAAAGAAAATAATAAAACATTGTTTCTACTTCTACAGATATATTTATGATGGGTAATTGTATAATTACATCTATCATTTAAATACACACAATGCACAAGAAGAGAAGTTTAAAACTGTGAAAATCTCTAAAGTGGTGATAATTTATGCATATATATCTTTCGTCTATATATACATTTTCCATCATTACCATCAGTCAGACCGTATAAACTGATCAAATCATAGCTGGATTATGTTAAAGGTTTATTTTTTTTAACATGCACTGCCAACATTATAATTTCTATAGTACATAAGTGGCAACTGCATGTGGTTAGGCAATGAAAAACATTTGGTTAGGCTTATGGTTGTCATGGTTAAATATTGATATGCCATAGCAACATTAATTGTTGATGCGAGACAGAACATGAACCTTGGTGTCAGGCATCAAGGTCAGAGGCATTACACCCTTACATGTTCACACTACTTAGAAGGAGAACACAGATCTGGAACATCCACTGAAGAGTTCAGAAAATTCATCCACTATGAATAGAATTCATCTAAAGACTAAGAAAAACTAAGCATGTACAACTACAGGATTTACAGCAGGCCAAAGTGGAACCACAACGTTGCCCTGCAAAATATAAATCGATATTGACAACTGACAGATTAAGTGCTAATTTTAACATTTGCCTTTGTTTTCTCCTCTGAACTCCAAGTTTGTTTATATTTTGTATCATTGTCTGAGCACTAGTGATACAACATATTATGTTTTCGCATCCTGTTGATCTCTATTCTAGCTAATAATGTTCTACTGTTTGATTGTGACTTGTAATGTTTATCAGTAAGAAACTAAGAAAGCGCTCGCGCTCTCTCTCGCTCTTTCTCTCTCTCTCTTTCTCTCTCTCTCTCTCCTGTCCAATCATTTATCCATCTCTTCTGGAGCCTTGAGAAAGCTCCATTTCTGTCTGTACCAGAACATCTTTCTGCTAGGTTTCCCTAACACATCTTGAAAATGTACACATAAATGCCATCAGTGCCAACACGCAGCCAGATTGCCCCTGTCAAGCAAACACCACTCAGCCCAGACGCTCTCGCTTACCAGATGCGAAAGCAGACTTGAAAAGTGAAACGATTCAGAGATATTGCAACTCATAAGAGGCACCACTTCATAAAATCTTTAAAGGAGATAGTCTTGCTGAAGACAGCACCAGTGATCTTAGCAGCTCACTGAAAACCGTTTTATTTTTTAGTATGTATACACTATTATACAGAAAGGGGTGTATCAGGATTAAGGCTTTTCTTCCTCTATGTTTTGCAGGCTTGACAAAAATGTAACATGTATCCGGCTACAGTGAGCAATGGACATGACTGTCACAAGATGAAGTGCTATTTGGCTTGGAAAGTATAATTAATTTACTATTGTTCAATGTCATAAAGAGCCGATGTTGCTTAATAAGCTCCTAAATAGCACATTTCTGCAATGAGTCTCTTTCTTTAAATGGGTAACATTTATATTAAACTATTTTATAGTTATAATAGCTCCTTGTACCCTTCCTCCAAAGGCCAGTGGTCTCATCCTTGTGTACTTGCATACTTACACATTAAGTAGCTATAATACAATGATATATATTATGTCATATAGTATTTAACATCTGATATGAATGCACAAATAGATCATTAGTTTTCCTCTGTCTCGCATCCAGCCGCAGAGTTCTCCCCTCATTCCTTCTTTTCCAGGTCAGTGAAAGAGCCACCCCACAAACTGTCTCTATCGCTCATTAATTAAATACGATAATACTTTTCTCCACAGGATCAATCAGTGTATCTAATACAGTCATTGACCTAAGACCTACTCCAACCGACACAAACTCTCACCAACAGGGAAGATGTTGGCCTGTCAACAGCATTGCACATACCTTTCCACTGGGAGATGAGATCGTGCAGCCATGAACCAAAATGCAGCGATAAAGAGGGTGCCGCAGAAGGCTGGCCATCATGTCTTTAGTGATACAAAGAGATGTATAGCTCATTACTCCAGCTCTTCATTGTGGATCTGTTCTCCTCTTGTGGCTATAATCGTCTTCACTCTTCAAAAGCCGCATTCATCATCCTATTGTCTCCCTATGCTGTCTCTCATCTGTTTATCTGGCCGAGGTGAACTCAGAAACCAAAAAAGACACTCATTTCTTTCCAGTAATCTTTCTGTGTCTAACAAACACTTCTCATTCTGTCTTTCCTCAAAGACAAATCCAATGCAAGACCTTATCATCTCTTCACCTTAGACTTAACAAAATCCACAAAGCGCAACACCAATTCTTCAAGATTATTATAGAAATCCCTGTTGACAATCTTTGATCAAGTTTTAAGATTTAAAATTGTCGTTTTTTAGTGTGCTGAATGTGACAATCCATCCAAAATAGAATGTTTCTGCCAAAAAGTTGTATACATTGAAGTTTAAACTAATGACATAAGTCTATAGGTGTTTTTAACAGACTAATAACTAAAAGAAAAATGCAATATGACATAAGCTTTCTATAAAGCATAATGTTTTTTCTTTACTTCCTTTTAATCTCCTCTTTCCCTCTTTGTATCTCACAGATTCCCTCTTCATGCAGAGCTGACATAGCCAAGTGGACATGGTGAGTTATTGTGCTGGAGGCGATGGTACTCTGCTGTGCTTCACAGATGATCATTTCCCAATTCCACAGCCGAGGAGCGCAGGCCTGCAGTAATTGCTGCAATGCATCCAGCAGCCGGTCCTTATCTGATGCTGTGACAAGAATAGGCCCCATTTTATTGGTCTCACACCCTATGTAATTCAAGAGAGCTTGCATCATTTCCTGCAGAAGAGATGACCATGATGGTGTCACCATAGGGTGCTTGATGCTGATTGGACGCACAGCATGGCCATGAGCAAATAAATCATTTCTCCTGTGTTCAGAGTAGAAACATAAGCCCTATGGGTGACCAACCGCTCTCGTCACTGAGACACACACTCACAAAAACACACGCACTGTTCGCTTAGCACAAACAATTACAGCCTTGATTCCCTAGGCCCTAATCAGAGCCAACATAAGGCACATGCAGCATACTGGTGAGATCATAATTAAAACCTGTCTCTTGGCATATTATGTGGCATATCCCAGAAGGAAGATTCTCTAACTGTAAATATATATCACACTAAATCACCACCACACCAAGGAATCGTTATGCTAATTTATACCAGCATGCAGAGTATTTGATTGTCAGAATATATACAGGTTTTTCCTCATTTCAGCATTAGAAAGTACAAATATAAAATGTATTTATTCAAAACAAAATGAGCGTTTGAGTGTATTCTATGGAAACTGCCCCTGACTTGCAAACATACTGCGTCCACATATGCTGACTTTTCCTTTGAAGAATGTATATGCAAGTTCAGAAAGAATGATTTCAGAACCAACCATTAAAGGCCATTGTTTCACATACTGTCTCCAGGCGATCTACCATTAAATGTACAGTAGCCTGTATTGTGCCACCTACAATAATCCACATCTGTTTAACATGGTTAATGTCTTTTTTTTTATCCCATTGTATTTGAACATGCATTCTAAGTCAGTATTTTACTACTAGTTTTCTTCTTCTTCATTACATTAAGAAAACTACAATGTTTGAGGCAAAAAAAAAAACTGAATTAGCAAAGAAACATTATTAGATCGTTGTAGCTATAGCAAACTGGAAGTGCACAACTCCAAGCCCGATTTAAAATATAATTATTTAAATGAGAAATAAAAGTCAGCAATTTTGGTGACATTTGGTTACAGTTTATACCTGACATATTAATCTGAGCCACACTTGGGTTGCAATGTGCAACACTCAAGCCATCAGGCCACAAAACTGAAAACACAGACCAAACACGGTCTAAAAAATAGAGCTTTAGGACATTTTAACAAGGCTTTAACTGCTTTGGTAGAAAAGCGCTCACTGTATTTTACAGCTGAAGAAGAAAAGTATTCAACCTCCCAATTATAATATGGATTAAAGTTTTTGAAAGCGTTACAGAACCAGTTCTCTTAGTTGGCAGCAAAATCTGGAGCACATTAATTAAAGAGGAAAAATAGGACTCTGACTGCAGTAAAAGCATATTAAAAGTTCACAGGAACTGTTGAAATTGTGGATGCAGAGCTGAGTTCTGACAATATGCCATTATAATAAAAATGAAAAAGAACTCCTACATTTGGGAAGAATCAAACTCAGTTCTATTTCGTATAGGCTCCATCCTCTACGAGCGGTCTCTGTTGGATTCATTCCTGTGCGCATGCGCAGTCATGACGATTTGTTTGTGACCTTGTACCCTGCACAGCCTCCCTTATCTACACACTTCCAACACATAACAGCCATGCGACCATAGTTCATTCTTCTGCATAAAGCAGTCACCCAGTAAAGAATAAAGAAGTAAAGAAGATGAAGAGGTATGGCTGTGTACTGGCTGCTGAATAAGCTACATCCTTCCTGCAACTTTTTGATGATCCGACATGAGGACCGCAATGATGGGCACAAATCTGCTGTCTCAGCTCCCTCAATAGTGGGTTCTCTTCCTCTTCCTTGTTGCGAGCACTTGAGGCTACTGATGAGATACAGAGCCCTGCACTTGCAACTTTCTCCATCCCCAACATGGACTGAAGTTCAATTCAGTTGCACTTCCTTAGCCACAGCATCACAGACACCAAGGTGCTCAATCCAAGAAGAGGCACCCTCCAGCTGCTGCTGGTCCTCCACATGCTCCAGTGCAAATATCCTCCACTGTCGGCCGCAGCCCAGTAATCCCTGTGCCATCACGGTGAGAGCCAACAGCCTGCTCCCACGTGGTTGAACCGCAATGGTACTTATCCGGCCCACCCACCAAGAGTGGTCTTCTCTCAGTCAGTCTGGGAGAACAGCAGGTCCAAGTGTTACACAGGTCTAAGTGTTACACAGGAGTTCACAGGAAAAGTATCTGCAGCGGCAGCTTCTTCTTCTTCTTCTTCTTCTTCTTCTTCTTCTTCTTCTTCTTCTTCTTCAAGTAGAAGTGGATAAGGTGGATCCAACCAACTATACTAGGTGCATACCGCCGGCGCCGCCTAATGTACCGGAGCTGTGCAATGAGAAAATAAGTTAATAGGGAAAAATAATTATAATACATGTATTTCTGAAAAACAATTACATTATAAAATAGATATAACACTGGTTTTAACGGGGAGAGAAACACACACTGCCCCCAGCTGAGGCTGATTATACCTCATTCCAGCACCTGTTCCCTGAACTACACCCTCGCTCAGTTCCCTCTGCAGCCGAGCCCAACCCCGCCCCGCTGCCACAGTAACAAATTGGCTGAAAACTGTCAGATGCTCCACAGATGTGCATGCGCTCACTTATGGAGCACGGCTCTCTGTGGTATAGCCTGCTTTCCATGAATATATCAAACAAAAACAACGTAGTCTCACTTTGCTACATAATACACACACACATACAAAGCAAAAGCACATTATATGGTGTAGGGCGGAGGATGTATTAAGGGGTCTCACTGTCCGATCCAAATAATTGCCCTGAAGTCTGGTGGTACAGCAGCTCATACTTCTGTATCTCTCCAGGGTGAACTAGCTATGGCTGGCATGGGTATTGTCTTTTAATATCCTTTGAGCTATTCGCAGGTACCTCTGCTCACTGTGTGTGCTGCATTAGGTAACTGAGGTTTTTTGTGGTCTTCAATTTTCTCAAGAAATGTTTTTACCAGGAGATGTATGATGACTATGGGTCCATCCCAAGTCTCTTAATTGCATCCCTGTTTCCCTCACTTGTGTCTTTTTCTTGCGTCTTAGTCCGTCCCACCAGGGATGCATGGAGAGACGCAAGGAAACCATGTGAGGATAGAGGACACAAGGAAATATGTTTTAAGAGACATGAGACGTCCTTTCCTCTGAAATATATTGATACAAAGGATGGTAATGTACTTCTTCTTCTGTACTGAAGTGCAGTCCACCATGTCGCCAGCAGGGGGCAGTGTATGTGGTTTATGACGTTTTACGTCAGTCAGACGCTTTATGGCAATCGGCTGGTTTACGACCACAACGGCGCGAATTCCCTCATTCTGCAAAGCACCGAAGCAGTGAACAGACGTGAAAAAGTCGTTGTGTAATCTCTGTGTCCTCTTTGCAGGTGGGTGAGAATAATGAGAATTGTACGAGGTTGTTTGAATGAAAATACTGTTTTGATGAATGTATGAGTGTGTGTGAGTGGGTGTTCAGTTAAATTGTCCGGTGTGCTGTGCGCGCAAAAATGGCGCCACATCGTCACGTCCATCAAGATTACATGTTGTTTGGCTCAATGAATGTTTCCTGTGATATTATTATTTTATAATGCTGTTGAAATGTAAGTTATCATTTGTTTATGCCTCATCCCGTTGAACAGGCTAAATAAATATGTGGATTCTGCAAAGCACCGAAGCGGTGAACAGACGTGAAAAAGTCGTTGTGTAATCTCTGTGTCCTCTTTGCAGGAACATATTATCTGCTTCCCAGGTACCAATGCTTGTACCTGTAACATATACGTGTGTGGTATTTATACTGTGTTCGGTGTCCTGCTTACACGCAGTATTGAGTTCTAGAAATTCTGAATATGACATCATTATAAAATAACCCACAATATGATTATGGTTTCTCTTCATTAAATGTTGTAAAAAGTGTTTCCTCTCTCCAGCTCTCTATTTTAATTATATACATAATTCAAGTTATTGGGTAAACAACAGATCAAATCTTTTTATCAATGAATAAAGTTGTTAGTGGTCCTTTTGTTGTTAAGACCTACAATGAACATACGTTTTAACCAGATGGTGACTCAGAAAACAAATCTAATATATAACTTGAGTTTAATCTGTGATCGTCTTCACTCTGGTATGAAATGCCAGCGATCCGCAGCAGCGTCCAATCAAATAACTGATGAACAATGAGGGGGCGTGTCGAGCATTAAAACACTTCCTGGAAGCCCACTCTTGTGGCTCCTCGATCATGGCTCCTCCGAGATCCCTCCTCGCTCCCCAGAGCAGAATAAGAGCTTTGGGACAGCCGTCAATATGGTGACGCAGAACAACCTCCAGTTCAATTGAGGAGCGAGGAGCGAGAAAACGACAATTAAGAGACTTGGGATGTGTCAGGTTGTTTGTGATACTGATTCCCAGAAATGTAATACTTTTCACTTGCTCCACATCAACGCCATTGATGTAGGCAGGGGTGTCTCTCACAAAGCCAGAGGGTTCGACTCAACTGCAGGACACACTGAAACTCCAGATGATACTTGGCCTGCATGCTGGTTCTCTGAAGAAAGAGCTTGAGGCAGCTGCGTAGAAATGCAACATTGACTTTTCCCGAGTTGTTAGATGAGGCTAAAGAGTTGGAGAAAAAAAGCTGGGCTGATGAGGGAGATGGCAGGGTAATACAATCTACACAGTACCCCTTCTTGATTCTCTTGCCCAGTGGAAAGACAAAACTCGGGCCAAGCTGCTTAACATGGTGGCAGAATTGAAGCAAGTCTTGAAAGAGATTGCGAACGCCGTGCAGGTCAACAGTCAGCCCAAAGCTGTACCTGACCAGCCCAGGCATAAGCGTCCACGTAGGAGCAACCAGGAACAGTCCATTTGTCTTCACTGTTGATAGGTTGGGCATTTTCGACGAGACGTTTCCCAGTGCCAGACAAGTCAGCCCCCTCTAAACTCCCAAAACCAGCCACTGTCAGGCGAGTGGTAAGGGGTCTGGACGCAGCGTCCTTATTAAAGCAGCACAGCTGACAGATTGATTGGATTGGACACACCTGGCTGGTGAGAGGGTCCGCTGGCAAGTTGCTGCCGCGCCTCCTCCGGTGTTTTCGTCTTTCTTTCTTTTTTTTTAAGTTTCGGATTAATTGATCAGGATTGTCTTGTGTGAATATTTTGACTTTAAATCCGTCTGCTGGATTTGGCTTGGTTCACTCAGCCAATACCGAAACAGCGGTTGGACAGTTTCTACCTGTCTGATACCTCGCCACTCGTTAGCCAGAAGCTAGCCTCGTCGGTACAGGGTTCACCTGTGTGGGACTCCTGTGGCTCATCTCCGCACTCTGCGGCTGGACAGCCTGCTCTGGTGTGCCCCACGAAGCACACCCGTTCGGACTGGTCCGCTGTCGCCCTGCCAGCTCTCCTGGACGTTCACCTGCACCTGCCGACTGGCTAGCCTGTTGCTAATCTCCGACGGCGTCCAGCTGGTTTCCCCGTCTCCAGCGAAGCTACGGCCGGAGCGCTCCGCTCCTCTGCCCCAGCTGCACTGGCTCCATGGCTTCACCATTATCACCTGGACCATCTACCGCTGGATTACGTCGCTCCCGATCTCACATCATGTGGAGCTTTAATCTGCTGCTTTGGATTGCGCTATGTTTGACTCTCACGAGCGCATCTCTGCCGCTCCGTTACTCGGCAACGGAGGTGTTACGTCTCCGGACCTTCTCAAGGACCCCCCCACCTCAGCTTGCATCCCACCACTACATTCTCAAACGACCAAGATACATCCACCGTGGCTCTGGACGGAACTTTCAATACACTCAACACAACAGCAACACAAACATCCGCTCCTTCTGGTCCACAGCCCTAACCCCCCCCCCTCCCAAACACTGCCCGTCCTGTTAATCACAGTGTACTGTTCCCCCTGCTCAAAGCAACCACCTACTCGCCACTCACCTGTCTGAAACTTTGTCTGTTGAATATCAGATCCCTCAGTAACAAAGCTCTGCTGATTGCTGACTTTATTGTTGACTATAAGCTAGACATTCTATGCCTCACTGAGACCTGGCAACAGCCAAATTACTTCTCCCAGCTTAATGAGGCTGTCCCACCGGGTTTTTCTTTTATTAGTAAATCCCGTGCTACTGGGAGGGGGTTGGTCTCGCTCTCCTTCACCGTGATAACATCAAAGTCACTGCTGTCACAACCCCCCATCACTCCTCTTTTGAATGTTTAGCTGTAAAACTCACAGGCCCCAAACCCGTTATCATTGTAACCATCTACAGACCACCAAAACCCTCTGCTGTTTTCCTCAATGAATTCTCATCACTACTAACATCTGTATGTGCAATGTCCCCCACGGTTATCCTCCTCGGCGATTTCAACAGCCACATTGATAACCCATCTAGTATATTTGCTAAAGACTTCACATCACTCCTGGACTGTCTCGGTATTATACAATATGTCAACCTCCCAACCCATAACAAAGGTCATATACTCGACTTAGTCTGTTGTACTGACATCACTCCCACTAGCATTGATGTCACTGATTTCCCCATTTCAGACCACAAAGCTGTACTTTTTGACATTCATACACAACTACACAAAGCCAAAGAACAACGAACCATCTCCTTCAGAAACATCAAACATATCGACACCACAGATCTCTCCACCCTTATCAGCTCTTACCCCAGCCCTCCCCCAGCATCCTCCCTGGCTGACCTTGTAATTCACTACAATAATTGCCTCTCCTCTGCCCTCATCATCCTGGCCCCCCTGAAAAGTCGCTCAGTCTCATTTACTCACACTGCTCCCTGGTTCACACGGGAGCTCCGCCAGCTCAAAGCTACTGGCCGACGACTGGAGCGACTCTACAAAAAGACTGGTTTCACGGTACACAGCCAAATGTACTTGGACCACCTTCATCACTACAAGAAAGCCCTCACCACTGCTAAATCTTCACACTATTCCAACCTAATCAATACTGGTACAGGCAACAGCAGAGTCCTCTTCTCAACAGTCAGCCACTTACTTCAGCCTCCTAAAACCCTCCCTCCAGATATCTCCACTGAACAGAGCACTGCCTTCCTGGACTTCTTCAGCTCTAAAATCAACACCATTCACCAACAACTGGCCTTATCTTGTACCTCCTCAAACAATCCACCCTGGATGATCACCACTGGCCTACCTCTCATCAGCTTCCTCTCCGACTTCACCCCAGTATCAGAACACACCATCTCGGAACTCATCCATAAAGCCAAAACCACCACCTGTCAGCTCGATCCTCTTCCCACCTCCCTTGTCAAAGCCTGTCTGTCATCCATTTCCCCCATGATCACCAACATAATTAACTCCTCTCTCACCACTGGTACTGTACCCCCCACTCTCAAACTGGCTGCCATCACACCTATCCTGAAAAAACCCGGTGCTGACCCAGCTGTCCTCAACAATTACCGGCCCATCTCCAACCTCCCCTTCATCTCTAAAACACTTGAAAGGGTGGTTGCCGCACAATTACAGTCCCACCTTGACATAAGCAACCTCCATGAAACATTCCAATCTGGCTTCCGTCCAAAACATAGCACTGAAACAGCCCTGGTCAAAATCACCAACGACCTCCTCCGTGCAGCAGACTCCGGACTCCTTACAATTCTCAAATCCTCCTCGACCTCAGCCTTTCATTTGACACCATCTCGCACCCTCTGCTTCTGGACCGCCTGGCTGGCATTGGAATCACTGGCGCTGCACTTTCTTGGTTCAAATCATACCTCACTGACCGCCAACAATTCGTGCAACTAAGGAACCACAAGTCTGGGTGTTCGGGTGTTTCACTGGGAGTGCCCCAGGGGTCAGTCTTGGGTCCCCATCTTTTCACCATTTACCTCCTCCCCCTGGGCACACTCCTCCGTCACCATGGTATCCATTTTCACTGCTACGCCGATGACACACAGGTCTACATCTCCTCTAAACCGACAGCTGCCATCCCTCCTACCTCCCTCATCACCTGCCTTGATGACATCCGGAGCTTGATGAGCAGGAACTTCCTAAAGCTAAACGGCAATAAAACTGAGGCCCTGCTCATCGGCTCCAAATCCATCATCACCAAATCCCTACACACCCCAGCTCCACCCATCATCATCGACGGATTCTCTGTACCCTTCTCCCCCCAAGTCAAGAGCCTCGGCGTCATTCTGGACAGCACCCTTTCATTTGCACCCCACATTGCATTTTTCCAACTCCGCAACATCTCCAGACTACGCCCATCGCTGACCCAGTCCAGCACTGAAATCCTGGTCCACTCATTTGTCACATCCCGCATCGACTACTGCAATGCCCTCCTCACCGGACTCCCCACCAAACTCATCAACAGACTGCAAATCATTCAGAACTCAGCCGCCCAGATCATCACCTGTACCAAATCATCGGACCACATCACCCCTGTACTCATCCAACTTCACTGGCTCCCTGTACAATACCGCATCGACTGCAAAAACCTTCTCCTCACCTATAAAGCTTTCCACAGTCTAGCCCCCACTTACCTTTACGACCTCCTTCAGGAATACACTCCCTCCCGCACTCTCCGCTCATCTTCTTCTGGACTGCTATCCATCCCCACGCCACGCCTCAGTACCATGGGTGCCCGAGCCTTCAGCTGCTCAGCACCCAGGCTCTGGAACTCCCTCCCCCCACACATAAGACAATCAGACTCCATCACATTATTCAAATCTCAACTCAAAACTCATCTGTTCAAACTGGCATACACACTATAACTGGTCCCTGTGCACCTCACTTGTTTTTATGTTGATGCTCTGTTTTACTGTTGTTTATATCTTTTATGCTTATCTTTTACCCTATATTATTTCATTGTAATTGTAAGGTGACCTTGGGTGCCTTGAAAGGCGCCTCCAAATTTAATGTATTATTATTATTATTATTATTAAAGCTCTTTTTGGTCTAGGAATATCCAGCAGTATAGGTCAAATGGGAGAAACACACAAATACTCAGCCTGTAGAATGGGACTCAAGTTGCCAATAAGCCTTCGAAGCCTTGAAGAGTAAGTTGGTGAGTGCTCCTATTTAGGCTTATGCAGATTCGAATCTGCCTTCGAAACTGTACACTGAGTTGAGTTAGTCCTTTCCCAGGTGCAGGACAACAAAGAACGGGTCATAGATTATGCAAGCTCTAATGAGGGAAATTACAAGAACTACAGCTCATTTGGTCACACATTGCGCTCCACAGAGAGGTGACAGGGCTGTCGGTGATACCTGCTAGGTGCAATGTCCGTAGGCCATGTGGTTGTCCCACTGGCTTACTAGAGCCCCCCCCCCCCCCACCCTCCTGTCCTTTATGATTGATTGATTGATTCCTCCATTTTTAGTTCATATTCAGGAAGATAATCTTGTGGCACCAGAGTGCAAGAGTGGGCCATGGTTCCCCACCATGGTGCAGTCGCAGACAATGGCTTTGGGCCTGGCTGAACTGGAGCACTTGTAACAAGACGCATGATGCCTCTCGTGCTAACCTTCCTACAAAAGGTTTATCGCTAATCATTTGTCCCCATGCCCTGTTCAATCAGGAGAGACTTGTTTAGAGCTTAACAATCATTTATTACAAGTGCAAAGTCTTTGACGATTGGATTCCATACTGAATTAGGAGATGGGATAATGATGCTGACATCTGCTGAGGCAGAGTCCCCCCTGAAGTCCAGACAGTGGTGGTGGTGTTGAAGAAGGGAGTTACTGTAACCCGATGATGAATGAGGAGCAGGACTGAATGCTGACTGGAGTTGCCTGGTGTGGAGGAGGGTCGCATTGTTTTGAGCTGAAATGACAAATGACAGCAGCAGAGAGGAGAACCTATTTAAAAGTTTGACAACACCAATGTGATTGGCTTACAGAACTGCGCAGAATCTGATTGGATAATTTAATGATCAGCTGATGGAGTAATCGCTGGGAGAATTAGACTGAGATTATGAATGAACAGGAGTGTAAAGAATGTCTTGCCATGCTGGCCATAGCAAGAGATTGTTTCTTGCTCATCCTTTGATGAAGCAATTTTTGAAGGGAGTCAGACGACAGACAACTTTTTACCATTCTCTAGCACCACAGTGGGATTCACACTCTGCGGGGTCCCTCTTTTGAGGCAATAACCTAAATCTCTTTCAAGTTGCTCTGTCCACAGACAGCATTTTCCTAGCCTGTTTAATAAAATGAGTTACCTATTTCAAGGTCCATCTACTAGCAGGAGTTACAATTTGGAACGTTTTACTTTACTTTTACTTTACATCACACTACTTTACATCACATCAACCAATACAGCCATCAAGGCTTGAGAATCCAGGCTTGACCAGGAGTAGACATGAAAAAGCATGAAACAAAAGATATGTAATTAATGTAGAACAGAGCTTTGGGTGATCAGTTGATAAATAGGGACATGAATAGTAAATGTGGAGGAAGTCACAATCAACTGCTTCTTTATTATTATCTGCAGTCAACAGTCCTTGATGAAAAGTGCCCTTGTAGCCCTCTACCATGCCATCATGATTAGACAGGACATTTCTGTATACTATGAAGTCGGAAAAATATATTTTTACGCATGTGCACACACACATATACACACCCACAGCGTATGTGTGTGGCAGATAGAGAGAGAGAGAAGCAATAGAAAGAGAACATAGTTGAACAGCTGCCCAAAACGCCTAAAGGATTAGATTGCTCTCTTTTGATCCCTCGCTCACAACATGTACCAATGTTAAAATATCAGTCTGTTGGATTGGTTTAGGGTTTATCTAGGAGTTCTTCTTGTAAGCACTTGTTATTTCATCTGATCAAAAAAGATTATCCCTGTATCTGAGAGGCTTACCGTGGCTTGAAAGTGGCTAAAAACAAAAAAGGCCAATTCAAAATAAATCACATAACAAGATATGAACATGCAATTACCATTTGTACTTATAATAACTGAAATAGATAGTGAGATTAAATAGGGGATTTGATTTCATCTCCAGTTCTGCACCGCATTGGTGTTTTGAAGAGGTATGTTGCTGTCAAAGCTGAAACATATTTTGAGGTCACATAAATTACAGTGTAGGAGAAATAGTACAGGCCCAGATGGATAAAAAAAAAATTAATTACAAAGAGAACACTGGCCTTTGCACGTTTTGGTTTCAAGGACTAACTCACAAACCCTACAGGGTACATACAGTACATGGCCCTTGTATTACCCAGCAACTACCATATTTCCATCCATCCATGCAGCCATCCATCGACACTTATCCAGGTCACAGTGGCAGCAGGTAAAAGAGGTAGCCCTTCTCCTAACCTAACCAGTCCTCCAGCTCTTGCTGGGAGATCCTTAAACACTCAGACTAGATAAAATGTATAATCCCTCCAATATATTTAATGCACCTGGAAGCCATCCCAATCAACTGGCTCCATTCAACTTCTCCCATTCTTTCAGTCACTACCCAAAGCTCTTGGACATTGGCAATGGTTGGAACATAGATCGACCTTCCCCTCAGCAGTTTGGCACAGTGTTTGCATGATAAACGAGTCTACGTCACCCTATCTATCTAACCCTCACGAACGAGTCACCAAGATATTTGAACTCTTTCACTTTCAATAACTGAGAGGTCTACAAATATGACTACCAAAATGTGTTTAGCTTCTGGAATCAGCATGAATGAAGCAACGCAGGTAAAAGCTTTAATTCCAATGTCTGGAACCCACATAGATGCAGGCTATCCGAGTTATTCTGCTCTAGTCCTCATCCTTGGCAGGGGTATTGATGATGCTCAGTGTGTTTTTGTTGGCACTCAAAACATTCGGCCTTATCAGACAGATGCATTATTCACATTGATTACCACCCCCACAACCCATATGATGTCTTAGTCAATGATTGTTTTTGTCAGTGGGTTGATTATATTAGCCAAGGTATTGGTTCCAGTTTCAATCCTCTCTTGCTGGTGAGTACAATACGGCTTAATGTTCTGTCTTTCCTACAACCCTCTAGGCTTCCCCTTGGTTAGCTGGAACATTACAAGCCCTCCCTTCATACCTTTCCTCTTTTACAGGAGCCTGCATTCAGAGAGGGTTTTTAACTTAATTCAGTGGAAACTGTTTAGGCCTCCACACACGTCAGACTTTACCCAAGTCAGTCCTCTCATTGGACCTAATTCTCTAATATGTGTATAAATGTTCTTACTTTGCACACAAAATAAGTGCACATGCAGGAGGAGGAGGAGGATGAGGAGGATATGTCACTCTTACCTGTCTTAAAAACTTGAGAGCCCTGCTAAGGTAACTTGTACGGTTATGTGTGCCACCCACCCCCATAGGTAGCTTGGATGATTGACAGGTTTTTAGGTTTTATGAGACCTTCACTGACCTCCTGAACTCAGTAAATGCAATAACTAATCTTTTTATCTGGAGCAACTTGTCCCTGTAAACAAAATAGCTAACATTACATGTCATTCAGTCCGTTTAAATATTTAGCAAATATGCATATGTTTGTTTATTCTCATAAAAACACAGATTGGCACTTTGTTGTCTTGTCTCCGCCTCCCTGCAAAAAAAGGCATAGCCAAAATTGCAGTATACTGCTCTGTGTCAATTTACAAGAGGATATAAGCCACAATAGGGTTGTGCTTATAGAAATACTACATTGCAAAACATCCTCCTCCCTTTTCTTTCTCTTCTTATTCATCTACTTCTTCTCAGGTGATAGTTTTCAAAATTAAAATAGAAATAAACTCAAGACTGTCAATACATTAATTCCCCACACATTTATACTCTTTGTTTTGCTTCTGGGGAACTGGGTACTGGAACAGCTATACCTAGTCTTCTCCTGATTTGCACCCGCTAGTAGTACTAAGGCGGTTGCTGTACATACAATAGGAGATTTGACTATTGATATGCTATGATGAAGGCAGAGTAAAAAATCCTAAAGTAATAATGAGTAGACAGGTGTTGTTACTTACTTATCTAGTAGAATGAATGCCAACTGAAAGTCGGTTTGAAATATCTCAAGTCGCAGAGCTCTCTCCATTGAGTGAATGAGGTTTACTCTTGTTTATTTATCTAGTTTTTTTACTCATTCTCGCTCTTCTCTTTCTTTGCCTATTACATTAACTGAGCTCTTGCTCTGCCCAGTAGAGCTACCACTGTTTTTATTCCAATGTCATTAATAACACAGTCATTTTACAATACAAATTACTCCAGTTATTCCACTGTCTACCTGAGGGTAGCTACCAATAGCTATCGGGGAAAACAGAAGCACTATCCTCATTGGTTGTGCAATGGTTAATGCATTTCCTTTTTACTGTAAATCAAGCCTTCATTCTAGTTTGTACCCGTGACAGATTGTATGGTGTAACCAAGGCTTATAGGCAACCAATCTAAATGCAGATGGTGTCATTATCGTATGGTCATTACATTGTGCAACCAAATTGTACCTCATAATGATACATTTAAGCAAAGAAACATGCTATTGCCACACACAAAAAAGAGGAACAAGTGTGAAATGCACTCAAGGAAAGCTAGGAGACTGGGAGGGAAGTCATACAAGGATGCATGAAAAAAGAAAAGATCATACATCAGGTCTAACACTGTTCTCAGTCATCAGTGGAGAGAGAGAAAATCACTCTGACATCACTGAGCTAATGTCCTGCAGTCTCTTCCATCAGTAGCACCCGAAATGTGCCTCTCCTGTCTGCTCTATAAACCTTTCATGAAGAGCGAGGGAGAGAATGTGGCAAAGAGAAAATGGAGAGGGGAACTGCCAAAAAGACAGATAAATCAAATGTGGAGCAGAACTGAGGGAGAGACAAAAGAGAATTTGAAAATAAAGATAAAGGAGGGGTGAAGGAGGGTGAAATATAGGAAGACCCGAAAGGGACAGAGGCAGAAAGAAATTGGGATGCATTCAAAGGAAGTAAGGAAAATGGAATAAAAATTGAAGTAATTGAATAATAAAAAGGAGGGAGACTAAGCCAAAGACAGGTACCAGGCAGGTCACTGTGTTGCATCTGTGTTTGGAGCTATGACTCTTTCCAATCATGGAGCTAGCTACATTAATCATATCATCTCTGAACCTCAACCAACGTTTCACAATGGAAGGTGAACCTTCCCCCTCCAAATCCATTTGATTTGTTGGGGGTTTGTTTGTTTGGAATACTATCACTAATGTTGTTTGTGTAAGCAGTTGCTGCTGTGGCTTTGACCAGCAACATTGGTATTCTGTATTTGGAATGGCCGGCAGCAGGGCAACTCCACCGCTGTGGCTCCCGACATCCTCCGATCCTGTCAGCCTGAACACAAAATGCAGCTGCTATCCACCAACTACAATCTCATCATGCAGCCAAGAAAGCAGATTGTAGTTTAAAGTAGAGGAAATGGATAGCATGGATAGCATTATCTGATTATATAGCACGTTTTTCTAACGAGTATAATATAAATTGTCAACAGTCCCAGACCAGCTAATCGGACTGAAGCTGATGTTGCTTCAATACCGTTTCTCTTCATGGTCTGTTCTCTGTATGCATGATATCAAACATAATTGTCAACTTGTTACCCTCTGTTTCCATCTTCAGTCTGACATTGCCTCCACTCTAAACAATTTGCATGGGGGGTGGGGGAGTTTTGCCAACCATTTACGAGAGACCAGTGCATTTGCTTGAATCTAACGTAATTTAAAGTCGACAGGTGATGTGTAGCAATAACAACATACTTTTTGCTAGTGTTTAAGAGTGGAGCAGAATCAGTTAAAGTAAAAAAATGTAAACAGAACTTGCCTATGTTGTTGGGTGACATTGAAGAGAGAAACAACATGCAGTTCATGTTGAATTAATTTGTTAATCAAGGGGGACCATTTTTCAGCAGCCCAAACATGCAAAAAAAGTGAATGATTCAAATATTTTCAGACATGTATCCCATACAGCGTCTATTCTGGAAGGATTTGTGTATGTTTTAGATTACCTCTAAGGGATGAAGTGATACATTTAGATACTGTTGGTGTGAACTTGCATTGCATTGCAACCATGTAATGTTGCTTCCCAGCCCAAAAATATTGTCAAATATATTATCAAACAGCAAAATTCAACAATACCTATTGCAGTGCTGTTATAATGGATTAGAGTTGGATAACGTTGTTCATGTTACTCTTTTTGTAGTGGTTGTGTAAAACAGAAGAGATGAGTGAAAGGGTTGCTGAGGACTGTGCATCAGAACCATTTATTGCCATGTATGTTTTCACATACAAGGAATTTGTCCTGTGGGAGGTGCATAACATTTAACATTTAACAATACATATTTAACAATAAACATTTAACAATAAACATAAAACAGAGTCCAATAAATGGGAGATATGCAAAATAGTTTCCTTTGTACCCAGCATGAAAATCATGATCTCTATGCATCAGCTCGTAGCTTACTCACCATTTTATCATGCACTTCAAGTAAAGTGTAATCAAACTAGGTGGCCAATGCACTCACCTCGTTTCAAAGAGATCAGTATTCCCCATTTCTGTTGAGCTTGGCCACTCTACAGTATTTCCTTATCAGAAGTGTTATTAAGGCAGTTGGTCTGATAAATATTACGCCCTGTGGAAACACAGAAAAAACAGGACTGAATTGCACGACCCAGACAGCTAGATAGGTGTACAAAATAAAAAATAAACGTACTATTGGAACAGGTAGAAATCAGTACAGGTAAGCAGATGGATGAGGCAAAAATGAGGTTGGGCAAAATCAGGCAGGAATCACAAACACCAGGAACACGAAACAAAAGGACATTGCTGGAACATGAAACACGGAGGTGCTAAGGCGAACTGGCACAGAGACAGGGGAACACAGAGTTTAAATGCACTGGAAGGTGTAGGTGATGAAACACAGGTGGATTCAATCAGGAATGAGAAAGACACACTGTAACAAATTTCTGTAGTTTTCACAGTAATACATTACATTACATTTCATTTAGCTGATGCTTTTATCCAAAGTGACTTACAATAAATGCAATTCCACCATGAGTACAAACGCAGAACAACAAGAATCAAGTAAGTACAATTTCTTCAACAAAGTTAAACTACAAAGTCAAGCGCTATCAGTTTGTGCCATATAAGTGCTACTACGGTGCTACCTTCCCTGTGTTTTTAGTTTGCGACGGAAAATGTCGAGACTTTCTGCTGTCCTGATGTCAATGGGGAGCTCATTCCACCATCGAGGAGCCAGGACAGCAAACAGTCCTGACTTTGTTGAGTGTTTAACTCGCAGTGACGGAGCTACAAGCCGATTGGCAGAAGCCGAGCGGAGCGAACGGGCTGGGGTGTACGGTTTTACCATGTCCTGGATGTAGATTGGACCCGATCTGTTCGTAGCACGGTACGCAAGTACCAATGTTTTGAAGCGGATGCAGGCGACCACCGGCCAGTGAAGGTCGGTAATATTACTGTATACTGGCCATATTCTTACTGTAGAACTCCTATACAGCATGTTGCTGTAGATCTGCAAAGCATCATGGTCAAAATTCATTCCCAGGTGAATATTATTGTGAATAAATGTTGCTGTGAATCACAATACAGTAATTTTGAGCGGGAATACACCATAATCCGTTTTAACATTATTTTCAACAAAGATGTTAGGTTTAGCTGTCCTCAGACAGAGGGGAAAGCAACATTGTATATCTTCCGTTGTGTTACACAAAAGATGACAGTAGACTATAACGGCATGTGCCAATAGACACTTGCTTCTCTCGACGAGGAGAGGAAGGAGAGGCTTCTCTCAACATTTTGGAGCAAGAGCTACAACATTTCTGACCAGTGTCCACTTGTGTGTACCAGTGTCCAGTGTGCACTTTAAATTGTGATATAAATCATTTGGCTTCATATAGTTGATACATGGCATGCGTTTAGTGTAACGTGTAAATTAATTGGAATCGTTTATGTGTGATGCCGTCACTGTGTATGTGTTGCTCGTTAGCTAAGGCTAGCTCCATGGAGAAGTTTTGACTCTTTTCTCTCTTGCTAGCTACCTTGCGGCACAACATGGCACGAGTAACGTTACCGAGCACAACTGAAGGTGAACCAGAACGTTGTGAGTGAACCAGAACGCCACAACAGGTCAGACAGCACAACAGGTAAGACTTTTACATAGAACAACATGGCGTGTGTTTTCTGAGCTAATGCTACATGGCAGGGCAGACTGCAAAAGCTGGTATAAAGTTGATGCATTGTTGCTAGCTTAACCCTGCTGTCGTGTTCGGGTCTAATCTGACCGGTTTACAACTTTAATCAATCATAAATATTGTGTTTTTCATCAGATTGCCTCAATACCTAATGATATCCTCCACACTAGGCATTTTAACATATACAATTGCTGATCATATTCTAACCCCCTCTGCTGTTTGCAGCCCCATATAGAAAGTTGTACACATTTCAAACTTTAAACAGAAAAAGCAGGTGTTTGTTGTGGGAACCATCTCTATCCTGCTCCAATAGATTTATTCAGATATTTTATTATTGCTTTTGATAAATTGATTAGATTAGAAACCAGAATTTTGGATGAATGAGACTACTGCTTTGGTAATAAAGTGAAACAATAGAAGTCCATGCTGCACAGACTATAAATAAGAAGCATATCTCATCTGTTTCAATATTCTACAAAGCTCCCAGGCTCATACCTCCCCCAATACCTTCCAGAGAGGCAGCAAATAGATAAAAATGACATTCCTTTTAAAGCCCCTACGGGTAAATGCTTGGTTAAGTGTTCTTTCAACCAGTATATTGTTGGCTGGTAAAGAAGATTTGTTTGATATAGAAAACAATTTATACTGTAAATAAGTGAGAATGGGTAGCCTACTCATAAGTATCAATTTATTTTGATCAACTTATAGCCCTTGCCTATTTTTAGGACATAGGATAAAAAGAGGCCTTGACACAATTGCGTTGTCCTCTATTGAGCACTGCCCGCCTACAGCATTTCTGTCACATCTGATAACATGATTTGGGCGATGCCGTTGCAAAAAAATGTGAATTTCTTCCTTTTATTAGCATTTCTGCCCACATACCTATTTGTTTTATTCATGGACTGTTGCTTAGGCCACATACTTGATGTTTTATGTTAGATGGTATCTCAATGACAGCTTATGTTGTTGATAAATCTGTCAGTATGTAAACAATAAACCTGAAATTAAATTAAGTAAAATATAAATAAGACCAATCCATCTCCCTCAAAATGGTTCATCAGTTATTTAAACTTGTCAGTTTTGACAGTATGCAGATGAACTCAAGAGGCCTCTCACCTTTATCAACGTGGTGATTCTGCACGAAAACACAGGAGTTCTATGAAAGTTATACTTTTGATGATGAAAACAAGTTATAACTGTTAGCGTGGAGGAATTTGATATATGCTTGCAATTTAAGTAGGTACAATTAGTCGGCCCTGACTGAGGGAATATACTGCCAGTTCCTCTGCTGCACAATTCCCTGAGTGGAAGGTATTCCTATTTTTAAGGGGAGCCTACAAGGTCAAGTTCATTGTCATACATAGGTCAAAAGGATTTATTTAAATTTGTAACCTTTGATAATATATTTATTAACTGAAATCTTATTACTTGGGACAAACAAAAAAGCACTCCAATGAATGATTTACTCTGTAAATAAGACTGTATTATGTTGTCAAATGTAGGGCTTACAAAATCTCAAGGACTAATACCAAGGCCCATGAGTTATACAATCAAATAAAAAAATGTATTGTGCACTATCTGGGCCTTTGTGTACTTGTTGTTTCCAGTACCTTGTTTCTTTATTAGGCAGTGGTGTTATTCAGTAGGTTCAGACAAACCATTTAAGTAAGGTGAATTAAACTGTCAGCTTTGAAATATATAATTCTTATAGCGGGGTACTGGTAGCTTGCAAGCTACTTCTTGGTGACCTCGCTATGCGTTTTTGATTGGCTCGCTAAAAGTTCAAAGAATATGTACATATGACAACACAAAGTAACTTTCCAGACCTGTTTAAAAATCTATTCAATCAAAATCACAGACATCCCTCACGCTTCTGACAAAGAAAATTAATATTTGCCAATAAACCGTCAAATTAGGCTGCCTTGAAGTTAGGTTACATCAGTGGTGCCGTAACATTAGTATATGTGAACAAACAAGCAAGCAGACACTACATTTGACAGCAATAGCAGAAAGTGGCCAGGCCAATAAAAGGCAAAAAGTTTAGTATTTTTATTGTCGTCAAGATGTGACGTCAAGTATACTTCAGGAAAGGCCACAGCAACCTTTCATGGGATTTTCCGACTGATAAGAGTTTACAAACAGAAAAGGTGAAGGAGCTGAAAGTAAACAGTCACTGTTAAAGTAAACTGACAAAGAAGGCCAACACAAAATAGGTGATAAGATTCGATGCCTGAAACTTTATTAAAAAACTATGAAAGTAAAACAGAAATGAGGTCTCCTATTAGCAATGTACAGGTTGGTGCTATGAGTAGCTCTCAACCTCCTTCATTTTGTCAAATTAGCACTCTAAATTTCCAGACAGTTTTGCCCTCTGAAACCAAGAGAAGGATAACGTTCTAATACAGCAACATCTGGCAACACATGCGCGCATATGTGCGCGCGTGCGCACACACACACAAACACACCGTGATGAAATATTGATCATCACTAATTGTTCAATCTTCTATCTTCTAGTGTGCCTGAGAGGTGTAGCAACATGGATGACACGTACTAGACAGTATATGTGGTAAAACATTAATATTCATAATGAATACTGGATGGATTCTTCATAATACCCCAGACAGAGACTTTTAGTGCTTTGATAGAGGATGTCTTTCTATCCTCAAATGTTGTAAAACCACACAGATATGCTGCAACATTACCACTGCAACATATTAAAAATCTTTTCAATAATATATTAGTGCCCTTACATTCTGCAGTGGGGGCTCAGCTCTGATCCTGATGTTAGTATAAAAAAAAAGTCATAGTAAGAAGAGAATTTGACTGTTTTTATATCACATATTTTTGCATTCCGAAGGGAGATTATGTTCTTTGACAAGCTTCGCTCAATCACTTTCAGCATTTACTCCTTGGTTAGGTATATCACTCCTATTCTGTTCCTAACCCCTCCTTAGTCCCCATACCTTGGATTAACATCTATTTTCGCAATAGCCAGACAGTGTTAATTTAGAAAAAATAAATAAATCAGCGCAATCCTGAGGAATGCGTGGGTAGAAGGTGGGATCTGTTGTCTATTGACGAGGGCTTCGCTTTACATTTGGCTGGAAAAGAACCATGGCAGCACACTGAAGAATGGCATGATGGAGCAGCCCTTTACTCTCTTCACTGGTGCTGGCCAGACAGACAATGCTACAGGTGTGACAAGATGTCCAAGTTGGATTAAGGCCCAGTCCCAGGTGTTCCCCTCTCACTTGCTCCTCAGTCTCTCTCTGATGTTCTCTCCCAATAAAACCTCTTTCTCCTTCCCATCCTACCTCATTTTGCCTTCACTCTCTTGCTTACTTACCTCAAGCCAAAGATCAGTTGGCGACAATCACAAGCCAGGTGAGGGAAAGTCAACTGCAGCCAAAGAGAAAGCTAACATATCTGTTAGCTTCAGGGGCCTGTCCAGGTGGCCGCTCCAGTGGGCAACAGCCAGGTGCTGAAAGGAAGCTTGGCAAATAACAAGGATATGATGTGTCTGTGATGCTTTTCCAAGCCAACATGAAAAGCTGCTCAAAAGCAAGGGTGTTGTCACAGTAAAACACTTGCAGTGAAAATTGTTCAGTGGATAAATGTTCCTGTCAAAACTACACCTACAAATCAATGTGGCAAAGAAACTTTGTCTCAGTGTATTTATACACAACTTAGACCTCTAAACAACCCACAATTGTTATATTTCGTATATTTTACAGTACACAAGACACATACTCAAGATTAAAGGAAATCTAATTCAATTGCAATGACATCTTGAAGGCTTCCAGGCTATATTGTGTTCAGAACAATGTACCTCACATTTACACAAGGAATGCTCTGCACTCATTCCTCACAAATTTGTGTTCAGCCACGAATCTCTGAGGAAGCAAGGGACTACCTACTACACATTATTCGAGAGAGAGAGAGAGAAAGAGAGAGAGAGAACAATTTGACTGTTTATCAAAAACACAACAAAAAGAAAAAATAATTAGTAAAGAAAAAAGCACAAATCACAAGTTCAGAACCAGAGCATTGTCTCTGACTGAACACAGAACGTTCTTCAGAGCCCATATGTTCACAAAGAGTTTTTTGTGTTTTTTGTCAGTCTGTAAAAACCGAACTCCACCCTGATCCGAGCAGTCAGCAGCCCTGTCAGCATCCAACTCACGTCCTCTGACCCGTCACACGTTTTTTCCTTGTTTTCCAAACTATTAGTTTGGTCAATCCTGAAAGGAAGTTTATTAGTGTGTACATATGTTTTTTTTTAGCAGAGTAGTTTGGACCGTAGATAAATAGACGAAAAGAAAAGTCTTCTCTTCTGAAACCACACCTTCAGATGGCTGAAGAGTCTCACCAGTCTGGAGCACTCAACAAACAGATGATGGATGGTTTCTGTCTCAGCGCAGAAAGGACAGCCGTCTCCTGAGCCGAGGTGCACCAGATACCTGTTTTTAGCTATAGCCCCATGTACAATCCTCCACTGGAGGTCTCCTGTCCGTTTGTCTACAGGGGGTTTGTACAGGGACAGCTGAGACGACCCTCCCACTCTGCACCTGGGACCCCGGTTAAAGATTGGCTTCCTGGTGGGAGGAGCTGGGACAGCCCACCTCCGAGAGGGCATAAAAGGCGGCACCAATGGGCATGTCGTCCTCTCTCACTCAGCAGGACCTGCTGCACCAGCCTTGTCCTGTTTTGTTTGCATGAATTGTTTGGACCTGACAATAAATAGGGTTTTGTGTTGGAGATCAAGGTCTGGACTCCCTTTTTGCTGCCAGCCGTGAGCCAGGTGGCCAAAAAAAACTCTAAACTGCCAAAAAACTCAGTCCACCTCGATACCCTCACCCCTGCCAGAGAACGCAAGCTAGAGACTTTTACAACAACCTGGTATGCTGCTTGCCTTCCCAGAGTCTCAAAATACCCCAACCGCGGTGTCTTTCGAGCCGCACGGCCCGCTATTGGAAGGAGATGATATCGACATCCAGCCCAGGTGAGAACAGAACGGCTACACCTGCAGACCCATTGGTTGGTCCCATGAGACTGGACATAATGGCCCCTCCACCACAAACCCCAGTCTACCTCATTATGTGGGTTGCTCTGCGTTTCCTGCAGGAAAACGATGTCCAGTTGTTTCCGTTTAATCATATCTTCAGTGACCGCTCTCTTCTCCTGGTGCCTCCCACCGTTAATATTTAAAGAACCAACCCTCACCTTGTGCACTGAGAAATAGAACTGTAACAGACAAATTAAGTGCAGCACATCCATCACAGACTCACTTCAAAGTTCTTAACTTTTTGGAACCGCTATTCTTCGGCATTAGCTCCTTGATAGTATTTTCTTAGACGGAAACGCTTCTCATCCAATAACTCCACCCCGACCCCTTTCTGTATAGCTAAACACTTTTCACAAATTTGTCTGCGTCTGGAAAATGCTCTAAAACTTTGACAGTTTTACCAAACGTCTCGTCCAGGAAGTTATTAATTTCCTCTAATTTATAAAGGTCTCCACTGTAAGACTGGGAGCCGCCTCCACAACACAATCCCCACTCACTTCTTGACCAGCAGCCTGACTTTGGTCAGTTTCAACAGTCGGCCCTTTACTGCTAACTGCTCCACTTCCCTTCATCCCCTCCTCTGCATCTGCTGCCAGTGCTTCCTCTACCTTCTTTCCCCCTTTTGTTGGACTCAGAACAGCTGAGTTCCCCTCAATAGTTTTTCCTCAGCCTAACTCCGCTCTCTGTTCCCCGACCTGACTGTCTGTCTGCCCGCTGTTCCCCTCCTCGGGGCCCAGTGGACGGGGCATCACCCCCTTGCGGTGAACTATGAAGGAAAAAAGAAGAAACGTTTGAGAAAAATCTAACATTTAGCGTCTCTCTCGCTCAGTCTACCCTTTCATAGTTTCTTACTGATAAACATTACTAAACAAGAATAAAAGCTGGCAGGCAGAACCCAAAATGGTTGTTAATCCACTCATTTGGGATCCATCCATCCATTATCAGCCCCTTGTCCAGGGTCGGGTCACGGTGGATCATTTGGGATCCACAGGGAAATGTTTGAAAAATGTAATTGTTCGTGGTATTAACACTTTTGAGGCAATGGTGCAAAAAAGTTCTCTGCATATTCCTTCCAGTAAAAAAATATGGAACATAATCTCTTTTCATGCTAAGAGTTCTCTTATCAGTGTAATATTATACTTAATACTATGAATATATACCAGATAATGTAGACAGAAAATACAACAGTCTGTCCTGCTCCTTCTCTGAGTAGTACAACACTCAAATTATTTTAAATATTAGACCACAATGGCCACAAAATACCTTTTTGTCTCCCGCCAGCTAAACCTGAAATAACCCCACGGTCACTCTTAAAACACAGCAGGTGTTGGACCCTGCTAGCCCTTTAAAGGTACTGACTAGTAGAGCTGCAGATAACCCCAGGGCACTGAGTGGTACTTCAAATGGCAACTACAGCTAATAAGGCTTGACAACATAACAGTAGTTGGTCCTTAATGAAGCCCAGAGTCTAAGCAGTGATTTATGTGGAAACATAAGCAGCTATGGTTGTGAAAAAGGGGGTTTTGGTGTCAATACTTTTGCTTTTATTTTGTATATAACAATGGTGCCTGCTTAATGGACACTTTATATGAAATATTTAAAATAATCTTACAAACCCTACTAAAATTGAGATTTGCCAACTTTATGGGACAATCTAAGAACAGAGAATTAAACATTCTAAAATGTAAAAGGAAAGGGCTGAAGATCTGAACATTTGACAGGAGGTTATAAGCTGTGAAAAGCTGTTTTGATAGAGGTCTCCCATTGCACATGAATTACTTACAAACATATAATGTAATGTTGGCAGAGTGGCTATATCCCAAAAACACAAAAAGTTCATGTGTAGTTATTTACCAAATGGAAAGCCAGCAACCCTGAGCAGTAATATGTGCAGTCCTGGCCAGAAAAAATAAATTAAGAAAACAATACTGCAACGTTTGTGAAACCAAAGAAAAGCTCAGTTCTCCACACTGGCTGGGCGTCTTTATTAAAAGACATAACCTCAACTGAAAAACCCACCTCCAGGAAATCCAACCCCCTCCTATATATAGTATGAGCCTGGTCCTACTAAGAGACATTTAAGGGTGTTGTTAGGCCCGACGCGCAGCGGAGGGCCGGCAAACCCTTGAACAGTACCTTATTTTACATGCAGTACTGCCTCGAGTACCTTATTCCTTTTTATAATACGGTTTCCTGCGACTTTATAAATAGTAGTAGTAAGTTCCCTTTCAGCACAATAGTTGTGTATCGCATTTCAGCGACAGAGAAAATAGTCCCGTATGGTATAGCGCCATACACATACGGGACGCACATACAGGACTATAAAACTGACTGCCTGGTTGAAAGCAGGGTGGAGGATGACACTCAGCCACCGATGTAAAGAAGTGCTCTCGCTGATTCTGTCCGTCTTTTCATCATTATTCAGCACAGACACCTCCCAGCTAGCTTGAGTGTGTGCATATTGGTTGCATCTTACTTTATAAGGCTTGTGCTATCCCCTTGACACATAATCCCCAACAGTTTTGGAATCAAAAAATAGATTTGTTTATTTTATAGATTTCAATAAGGTGTTCGACTAAATTATTAGGAAACTTCTTCAATATGGTTTATTACATTATGATGTTAATAGTAAGATGTATTATGCTATTGAGTCTTTATATTATAAAGTACCTGTTGCCAATGGACAGGGTAATGATTTTTGGTTGGGCTCTGTGCAACTATATTACATTATAGCTTTTTAGTGGCCATCTTATTTGTCTATGGATTTTTGTTTTGGGGTTTTCTGTTATGATCCTTTTTTTTTCATTCATTTTTTTTCCTGTTTTGTTGTGATTTTCTGCCCCACCTGTGTCCAATCATCCCGCTCTGGTCGTTGCGTTTTTCCATTTTTGTTGTCAGTTAACCTGTTTTTTCCCTTGCAATAGTTTCTCTCACAGAGTTTCTAGTTTATTTTTGTATTTTTCGCTACTAACCAGCTACATCGTTTTTTCTGTTAAGAATCGTTGTACTCTGTCTGCTGCTTATGTATAGAGAAAATATGGTCGGATGACATTTTGTGTCAAAAAAATGTACAGACCTAATTGCATTGTAGAACTTTTTTTCGCACAGCTACTCTCAGTAACCTAAATTGAGCTTCAGGGAGAGTACGTTTTGTCTCAGCCAGAAGAGAAGTTCACAAAAAAAAGCTTTTGGCCGATAGTGCATGCTGTGCTTGGGTAAACACAGCGGACCGTGGCCAATCGAATGAGGTTTCACTCCCGTTAACATATCTGTGCATGTTAGACAGATGTATTGTCAAAATATGGGCTTTTTACTAGCAAATATTGTATTGCACGTACAGTAATGAGCGTAGTTGCTGTCAGCTTGTGTATCCTTCGCTTCACCTGGTTCACTTCACCGTAGTAGCCTATCTGCTCACACTTCGTGCGTGTGTCCATGTTTGTGTGTAGTTGGAGAAGCTCTGCCGGACAGAGAGCAGAGCATATGTGCCCAGCAGCGTGAGAATAAATTACATCAAAAAGTACTAATAAAAATACCGGTAACGTCGGGATGGCTGACTCCGTGAAAGATGGCATGCTCCCTCTGTAGATATAACTTTTTCTAAGCTTGTGAAAATACTATGATTCGTAGTTTCAGGTGCCGATAATACACTGATACACTAAAGTGAAAGTCAGAGTTATCAATATTGTATTCCATTTCTGCCAACTAATCCCCATTAATGTTATATACTGTTCATATTTGGTACAAATCACTGTCTAAAATAACAGCAGAAAAGAAATTTCCCGTTGTGTAGAAAATGTAATTATGCCGAATACAAAATAAATCCTGTTTGCTACACTACATTGTTAAAAACTAACCACATGTTGACCTCAGTGCATGAAGCACCATCAAAAGCTTCATCTTTCTTCATCTTTAATCATAAAAAATTAGAATCAAGCTTAGCTATGACACAGGAAGGAGGTGATGGGGAATCTGAAACAATGTACAGATCTGAGGGCCCTAACTTTAAATGAAAGGTTATGCAATTTAATGAGGAGCACCAGGATATGCTCGAAACAACTGAAATAACTTGGAGCCAGTGTATGCTGTTACATAGTATGTTAAAAGTTTAAGGCAAGCGTGAGGGGAGAACAGTGCTGAAATACTATAACTACATCTGAGACCTTTATCACATCTCCATTTATATCTCACCCGTCATGTATTAAATGCACTACTCTACTCCATGAGCGTATATACAGTATATGTGTAGTCCATAATGAATACCTATACTATGTGAAAACAGCTCTACCTTTGAATCAATGCTAGAATTGAGTAATTAAAACAATCACTCAATTCTAGCATTGAAGCGTTTTGCCCATATATATATATATATATATATATATATATATATATATATATATATATATATATATATATATATATATAAATAAATAAATAAAAGAGTGGACTACAACAAATGCATCCTCAAACAAGAGGGACCTTTTAGTGTTAATTCCTGCAAAGAAGTCCTGCAAATTATGAATGAGAAAATATTGAGATGATGCTACATTAAAGTGTGCTCAAGATAAAGATTGTTCCTAAAAAAAAAAAAAGAAAATCTAAATTTTATGAATTGAATGTGATTACACAATGCATATTTTTAATAAAAACATTTAAAACTATTGCAACTAAGTAGTATTGCAAGGTAAAGACACGTGTAGTTCCAGGTCCTTAATCTTTTGGCTGTTTAATGTTTGACATTAGTGAATAAATGCCCAAATCTAAATTTGAAAAGTACAGTATACAAAACAGTCAAAACCACGAGTAAGCTTTATTATTCATACATTCTCAAGGCCCATTGTTAGTATTTTGTAAAGATATACAAACTCATCAGCAATTCTCAATGTAAAATGGCTGCTTCAATGAAAACAGTATAGTAAGACCACTACCAACGGCCTTCATGGTTTGATCGCCTGCATACATTGCCTCAAACACACAGAAAAAGAACTATTGCAGCTTGTCCTCATGTAATACATCAATAGATCTGACATCAGTGTGTGTATTCTTGAGCAAGCTATCCTGTGCTGGCCATATGATTGTATGTGTAATAACACAGCTCTCATGTATCTTTCTTTTACACACACACACACACACACACACACACACACACACACACACACACACACACGGAAAACATGGACAGAAAACTGCAGCAGAAGGTATACATATGTATATATATATTTTTCAAATGGACAAAATAACTTCCACAATTATGGGACCTCGGAAAAATAAAGAAATCTACCAATGTTTTGTCCTGTCTGTTCTTCAGAAACTTCGCATAGCGTGATTTCAAGTTGTATTTCTCACAGCTCTTCACTTCAATTTGGGATGATTTGATGCAATGGTTCCACTGAGCAAACAGCAGATAGTATTTGACATTTATTCAGGGGCATTGCAGTGTGAAGGTTATCTCTGGAATTTTTTAGGCTTGTGCCATATCTGATGTCTTTCTCTCTAGTAAGCCTTGCATTTGAGTTGAAAGGCATGTTTCTTCTTATACTTAGATATCAGCTTCTTTCTGTTTCACTGGACTGACAAATGGCTGTAAGGCAGACAATATGTCACTCAATGACATTACAGTCATGTGATTCTTTACATTCACACGCTTCTGCTTGGTTAGGTATTACCTTCATTTCTGTATGAGAGTAAAGCCATCACATGCATAATGCATTTATATCATAGTATTGATGTCAGTATTTGTATTGAGACATTTTTTGTTGTTGCCATTTGCGGGCAGCAGATCACTAAATTCATCACTTCTAGTGACCCTTTTTATATTTTCAGTTTTAACATTGTCACTTGATACATTGTTAAAGCTTTAAGTCACATTATCGCGTCAAATCCTCATGCATTGTCCCAACATTGTAGTTCGGTTAGTACACCAGGATTATCATTTGCAGAAACGGATATCTTCATAATGAACATCCGTCACTGGTGGCAGAAAAATTAGACTTGGGTTATTTTGGGAGAGGCTGTGATGAATACATGTACAGTAGCAATAATAGGAGCTTAATTCAGGGACAGGACATTTGGATGGTTGAGGTGTGTCTTTAAATCAATATCTAGGAGTATTCTAACAAAGTGTAGTGAGGGGAGCATAGGCTCACAAAATATCAAGACGGTGAATAACAATGCAAGATAACATACTATAGACAGTATATTAATTACATTTTATTGGAGAAGTGTCACAGGAAACGGTTTTGTTGGAATCTTCAACAAACTAAACCTTCATGTAAATTGTGTTAAATCATTTAAATATATGGAAATAGGGATGCTGCACACATAATATGCCAATTATCAAAGATGGGCATGGAGCTGTGGTGAAAACAAAAGCACGGAAATCAAGTCAGCATGCAGTTCTGTGAGCATCTTCTTTCTATTTTACTCTGTGCTGTCTTGACCCTGAAATATAAACCCCATATTTATATGCACATGTAGTCACATAAACACAAGCATTATAGAGAAAGCCCACATCAAGTTTTCTTGAAAGTGTTTGATCAGCACAGCTGCATATTAGCCGTGCACAAAGGCTTTCATCAGTAAGGAATGCAACACAGCAGCAGATCCAGGTCTCCTGCCACTGTCTCACATCTTTTACACTGTATTTGGTCCATCCTCTCCCCACCTCCTACTGAACTGGAAAATGATGAGGATTATTAGAATGGTCCTCTTTCTTCCGCTCAGTTGTCTTTTTGTTTATGCTTGGTGACCTCCACCCACAATCAGTAGCTGACTTAATGCCATTCAATTGACAAGCTTTTGTGAAAGTCTGCTGATAATTCTTTATCTTCATTCTGTTTCAGAAATGACAAATAAATGGTCGTGAATATCACAATGACTGGTACATGAATGCAGTAAACATGGGAATAGTGTGTGTGTGTGTATGCATGTGTATATATATATATATATATATATATTGATTGTAATGTCACAGGTTGTCCCTAGGGCTGCCTAGGGTGGGGGAGTGCAAGAGAGCCGGAAACAGGCAGTCAGACGGTATAAATGAAAACAAAAGTTTATTATTCCATTTCCCCAGTAGTTGCTTTTAAATCAAAAACAAAGTCCATGAATAAACAGAAAGCGTCCCAGGGGGAGAAAGGGGTTATCAAACAAACAAAACTCAACACGGTATAGTCCAAGGGATAGTGTCGTCCTGGGAGCCCTTTCTCCTCCAAGCCGGTGGCAGCCCTCCTGCTAGTCCGGCTCCCTTCCCCCTTGTGCTCTCCCATCTGTCCTTTATCAAGCCTCCCAGCCCTGCCTCAATTAGGGGCCTTAAGCACCTGTAGCTGGGTACGTCGTGAGGCAGTCTGGGAGCTGAAGTGTCGCCCACGGCGGACATTTTGTGGTGTGGGCACGGCTCCGTGGGAATGTAGTGTCCCTCCACAACCTGTCCCCTTGTGATGCCACAATATATATGATAATTGGGATAAAGACCCAGAGTCTGACTACACACATAAGCCCTCTAAAGGGGTCTAAGCTTTACGGTCAGTTGGAATCAAAGTGGACATTAAAGTTAAAATAACGTAATTGGAACTCTGCTTATACAGCAATTACTACCGTCAGTCTGACAAGCATTAGTTGAACTTGTTTTCATTTATGGTTAAACTATAATTGACACCCCAGAGTAATGTTACACTGTTGGTGCTACACTATTAGCAGGAGAGCAAAAATCCACCCAGTGTGATGATCCCATGCTCATTAACCCATGCCAATACTGTAAAACCACCACTCCCAACACATGCATGGGAACTAGAGCTAACTCATTAGGAGTGGTAACACCAAAATGGCTATGATGTCAAACAAAACACCCACATAAAGTAGAAATGTAGCTCATTGTTAAATAAAGAAACTGTTTTAGTGCATGCATTCAATTAAGGTATGGTTCATCACCTGTCAGCCCTTTGTGCAACAATAGTGTATTCCTCAAGTTGTAGAAGAATGTTCTGGTGTGGAGTGAGAAAGAAAATGACTCATCACAGTGTGGATGTAACTTAATCAATTAAGACGTGCTTTATGTTAGCTACAGTACAAAATAAGCCTTCTAGCAGACACTCATCGCAGTCATTGAATCTGGTGCTCCTACTTTTGAAAAGATGAAAATATGTTTTGTTGATATGTTCATTAATTACAAAAACAATCTAATAGCATTGTTAGAGAAAATAATAATATTTCAATTAACTGAAATGTAAGCTTCATAGCTGATACTGAAGTTTGACAAAGTTTGTTTTACTCTCGTACCACACTACAAGACAGGTGTGATAGTTGCCTCGCGGCAGAGGGCAATTTTCAATTGCCAGAGCAACGTTTCGATTTTACTTGGAGCCATGTTTCTCCTCGGGTTAAGTCAAAGGACAGTAAACGTAAAACTGACTGACATAAAATATCTCTGTTTTACAAGCACAATCCTACAATGTATCTTTAGACAGTAAATGATTTGTGTCTCTTACCAGTAAGTCAGTCTGATGAAACTCTGATGAAATATATCCTTTCCCTTTTCTTTGTTTTCTTTGTTTTTTTTTTGCTATCACCATATGACAGCCAGCTGGTTTAGACAACGTCAAGGTTATTGCTTTACCCTTACATTGCTCGGTACTTGTACGTCAAGTGTGAATTAAACAATGACAACTGGGGGGAGGGGGTTGAAGTAACCCCCTCAGGATTCTTCCTTTCCAAAATGGTGCAGTTCGTTGCAATCGGGCCATGGGGATTATTTTATCATAAATTATTATAAATGTGTGTTTATGGTGCAATAATTAACAATTGCTGTTATAACATTGCATCGCTTCCCATCCCGGGTGTGTTTAGTAAGCATTAAGTTATAGTTCACATCCATAGTTTTTTGGGTAGGTGTGTTCTGATTGGCCGCCTATACCTATGCTAATTTCCAGTGGGAGAGCACATGCCCGTGGTTGGAGAACAGTATCACCCATAGAGTCCTTTAGAGGGCTCCATCTCTGCTTATAGAACTAAGGTTACAATATTGTAACAGTTGTTCTACCTTTTGAAATATTAACATGGACTTTGTTACATTTAGCGTAATACCGTTCCAAGCATTTTACTCCTTGATATTTCAGCTCCATTAAAGCTTTTGAGCAGAGTGATAATTACATGAAATACATGCTCATCTTTACAGCAGAAAGGGGAAAGTGGTAAATAGGAACATTGAGATGAGGCAAACCTTCCTATCATCAGTTACCATGGTGAACTGAGAATCCAGCTTTTTGTGCCTCAAAGCCACCCATTATTATGGCGGAAGAGAGAGCTCCATTGCTTTTGTCCACACATTTTCAACCCGTTACACTGGCAGGACATATGGTCTGTTTTCCTGTAGATTAAGGTACAGAGTTAGATTCTGAACAAAGTGAATTTGTACAGAATTGAACTAAGAGTGCATATATACCATGTCTCCAGTTCTACCATTATAAAAGCAGACTTTTAGACTTCAGACCATCTTGCGATGGGATCTCAGCAGCTGTGACTGTGTAAAGTGTGCGTTTGTGGGGGGTTTCTTAAATGAGCAAAAAAAGACACAGAAACACCTGGAAACACCTGGCGAGTACACAACACTGTTTCTTTGTTAGTTCACACTTTTATTTTGTGTGTGATTTGATTGATGTGTGTGCCTGTGCAGTCCCTTCTGGTAATTGGGCAACAAACGTACTTGGTTTAGTAAGCGATCGTGGTTTGGCTTCAATTAAATGCATTGTATATATTTGGTTCGTTTTAGGGGGAAAGAAAACATCTTGGTTAGCTTGAAGAAAAGATAGTGATATGGGTTAAAATAATTACGAAGTTGTGTTACTGAAGTATAGAAGTTACGTTCCAAATGATTTAGCTTTTGGGTTATAATAACCATGGAAGTTATATCACTTAAGTACGGAGGTTATGTGACAAATAAGTCAACATTTCATCTGGTTTCATAGCAGCAGGCTCCTGGGTGAAAGACTCATGTTCTTAGACCCATCCGTCCTCCCCGACGTGCTTCATACGCAGACTTAAGTCGCTCTTTATACAATGTCAACTTTCTTGGCTCATTACAATGTGGATTACATATGAATTGATTACAGTGGTTACAATAAATGATAGTGCTTTACCTTTTATAGGTGTAGAACAGTGTATGATAACAGCCTGTCCAATGGAGTGTAATGTACTAAACAAATGGACCTTGTTCAGTATGAAGGTGCAAGCATGGAGGTGGGCACTTTTCTTAACTCCAAGAGACCCACGTACTGTAGACCAGTTTGCCTTTTTTAAGGGGTGACGGTGAATATGTAGATGGAGATAACAGGTCAACTGTATATGCCACATAGTGTGAAGTGGTATAAACCATCTGAAAGCTACCTGGAGATTAATTTGAGATGCAGCTCAGCACTGTGTCCAGTGTTTCTAGTCGTAAATCAGAAATAAATATGAATTCATTATTTCAATAATTTTAGAAAGTGTAAAAGGGCTAAGCAAATTATGTTGGATATATACGAAAAATAAAATAACAGCATATCCTATCAGGGTACCTTTTACCCATGACGGGGTAAAATGTGTTAATTAGTTGTTTAAAACATTAAAGCAAAGCATTTAAAAAAGCTCACTGGTAATAGAGTAATTCTCAACTTCCCCAGACAGTCAATGGTCTCCTTGGATATTTTCTCCAACTCCTCTTAATCCCCTTGTCCAGCTTTTTGTCTTAAGCTCCACTGTTTGTGTCAAGTACCAATCTGGTATTTCTAAAAGGGTTTACATTTTTCTTGTGTATAACACCATCATGATGGTGCACTTATAGATTCTCATCTCCAACCGGCAAAACTTGCAGTGAGCTGTTGTCATCTCTCAGAATGGATTCAATCCTCTTTACACTTTTCTAATGCTCCCAATTCTAACAATATTTTCTCTAACGTCTACCTAATTTTCGACTTATTTTGCATCAAGATATTTAGGAAGCTATTGTCTGTCCTCTCATCTTTCAAACCTGGCTACTTATTATATTACATTTTTTGTTTCTTTTTTATACCTCTCTTTTTATACAAGTTTATTTTGCTTTGTCTCATCTTTAATGACCTCTAAGCTGAGTACTTGTGCTTGTGCTCACTCTCACAATGTTCCGTATGCGCTTGCCCCAGCTTTTCCCCGATGCTGTACCTGTGTGTATGACTGACTCCACCAACCGCTGTCAATCGCTCTTAATGAGACTTTAAAAACATAATACTCCCTCACCAAAGCTTCCCACAGCAACAAGTTGTTCTGAAAGTAGGCCATAAAATAAAACCTGCATTATCATTTTTAACCTATTATTCAATGTCACAGATTTCTGCATTAAGATATTTAGATGTATTGCTGAGGGCAAGATAACTTCAAAACAAACGTACTAGCTCTAACTTAAGTTTTTTTTTTAAGGGTAAAAAAAACAAAAAATCCATATAAATATACGGTGTGCAACGTTTTGCACACCGTATGTTTTTTATTTCGAAGTTCTTCGAAAAGAACGCAAAGAATGTCCCTGTCAGTTGCAGTAGTGTAAACGTTTGCGTAACACAACCGGGTGTTATTTCACATTCTATATTTGACCTTTAATATTGATTTGTAGCATTTTCGCATTGATATACATTTGTATTATGGAATAGTTTTATGGGATTTATTATATAAATGTACAATGTTTTCTTTTTCTCACTCTTGTCATGTTTCTGGTTTGTACTGGTTCATTTCTTGATTAAGTGGATGTGTTTAACCTGATTTATGTCACCTACCCCAGTCTGTATAAATGCCAGTGGCAGATGATTAGTGCTGTATTTGATCCTTTTTGTCATACCTGATGACAGTTTCCTCCTTGGAAACTTTGGGATCTTCACTAGAATGCAAATGTTCAGTGGGTTTAAACAATATCTGGTTCCACAGCATGAATTTGTGATGACTTGCCCACCGGCTGGTCAATGAATTCAAGTGGTTACAGAGGAATTACGAAGGACAGAGTTAGGGTTCTGGGGAATGTGAACCTTGTAAACAAGAGATAAGAAGGCCAACGTGACAACTTGTGACACCCTACATTTGGCTCAGCTCAGTTATACCGTCTGGGTGTGTTTAAGATAAAGTAATAGCCATGGGCAGTATGTTTTTATTTTGAATTCATGCCAGTGAAAAGCATAATATAATTTCAGTTTTTGTTTTTTGTTTCTCCTGCAATGACTTTGCAAAATATCCATCCATGCATTTGCTAAACCGCTTATCCTGTTCAGGGTCATGGGGGTTTAAGCCTATCCCAGTATGCAGGTCAATAGTCACACAAGGCTCATACAGAGACAAATGCACTCACACCTACAGCCAATTTAAACTAACCTGCATGTCCAACCCTGTCTCCTAAAAATTACGTTCCCCCAGAACTAACACGCATTCCCAATTATGTTCGATCAGAAACGTATCTCCTCCCTGATTATGTTTGTGTTTGACGTATTACACATACGTTGAATAAACACGTATGTTGATTATACACGTATTTTTGTTTTATTGTTTTTATGTTTGTGTTAACGTATTACAATTTTTTTATTATTATTGTTGCTTTATTTAAGCATATTTTAATTTTTAAACTCTGCGGAGAAAAAAGAAAAGAGGGGCGGGGTGAGGACAGTGACAGCTGGCCAGTGACAGCCGGCCAGTGACAGCCGGCCAACGACAGCCGGCCGGGCCGGGCGCCGACCGTATCGGGAGCCCGAGAGTCGGCCGCACCGGGAGGCGAAGACCTCTTGCCCGCCGTTGTTGGGCCAGTCTTCAGACTGCTTGCACCGGGGCTCGGTCTTCAGATGCTTGGCCGCCGCCGTCAGGCCGTCGGTAACAGCCTCCTTCGCGCCGGCTCCGGTCTTCTCTGAGTCGGGTTGTTCGTGAATGCACCCCAAAGTGTGTGATAAACTCCGCAGTAAACCACTGCGATCATCAGCAGACACTCGGATCTCTGTGGTCACATCGGCTGCACCAAAATCTGACGTAAAAAATATTCAAACGGGCGGAAGGAGTCACGGGACCCAATATCCGGTTTTCAAAATACTAACTGATATGAATGTGTTCAGAACATTTCTGACCACATCCAAACATCTTAACTGTAACAGTACGTTGTGTTTGATATATTACAATATTTATGTAAGACCAGTACAGTAAATATGTTTGGTTTACTGCACTAGATGGAGTTTATCACACACTTTGGGCTGCATTCACAAACAACCCGATTCAGAGAAGACCGGAGCCGGCGCGAAGGAGGCTGTTACCGACGGCCTGACGGCGACGCCAAGCGTATGAAGACCGGCCCCGGTGCAAGCAGTCTGAAGACTGGCCTACAACGGCAGGCAAACGGTCTTCGCCTCCCGGTGTGGCCGACTCTCGGGCTCCCGGTGCGGCCGGCTGTCACCGGCGGCCGGCTGTCACTGTCCTCACCCCGCCCCTCTTTTCTTTTTTCTCTGCAGTTTAAAAATTAAAATATGCTTAAATAAAGCAACAAAACAATAACACAAACACATGATTATAAACGTATTTGTAATACGTCTAACACAAATATAAAAACAATAAAACAAAAATACGTGTATAAGCAACATACGTGTTTAATCAACGTATGTGTAATACGTCAAACACAAACATAATCAGGGAGGAGATACGTTTCTGATCAAACGTAATTGGGAATGCGTATTAGTTCTGGGGGAACGTAATTTTTAGGAGACAGGGTTGGCATGTTTCTGGGCTGGAGGGAGAAACCCATGCAGACACTAAGAGAACATGCAAACTCGTGAAAAAAAAGAAATAAAGTTGAGCCACACCTGAGCCACCATGCCACCACTGTATTGCATGAATAGCGATGATATTTGTAGGAAGTTGAATTCCAAACAATTATATAACATTGATTGGTGGGATTGTTCAGGGTTTCTGTAATGTCTGATGTGCAGTTTCTTTGCAGTGACGTCCATGTGCAGTGGAATAACACAAATGCATAGGCTTCAGGTGAAAACATTAGGACATATACAGAAACAACACAACAGTGTTGCTGGCATCATTTAGACAACCTTTATCACATCACACATAGGTCCATCTGGTTGCCTTTGAACACTGAAGCTAGTTACCAGGGCTAATAGGTTCAACTTGATGCAGCTGCGTTAACCTTGGTGAGGCTCTTTTCATTCATTTTTTTAAAGCTTAAAAAAGGCAGAAGAGTAGTCCTTGAGAAGAGACGTAGCCTTAGGATCTGCTTTATAAAATGGGCTGTATGAAATAAAGCTTAACACAAACATGGCATTTAACCACAGTAAATAATGCCTTTGTTCAGCTTATTGCATTTCCTTGGACAAACACTTATGAGAGTTTTACGTGTACCAAATACCAGACCTAAGATGAGACGAGCAAGTTCAAATTAAGACACTTTAGTAATACTTTATTTCTGCACCTCAAGTCCCACTTATACACGTTTCATCCACAGTAACTACAATATGGCTTCAGAGCTTTACATATAGCAGCATTGTGAAAAATATTGGCCTTTCAAATTAGAAATTAGCAAATTGTTGACATTGAATTAGATTAGTTTGCTTTGGAAGGTGTAGTGGTAATCAAAATAAATATGACATAGAAATGGCATTAGTTTGATATGCAAGTTAGTCGATAAAGTAATCATAAAATGTGAAAAAGTCCATGAACTCGTCCTTGCCATTTAATGTGGTACTGACATTCATGGTCTCCAAAGGATGAATCATTGGTGATCCCCTTAAAAAAGTTTGTACCACAAGGTTGACCTTTTTTGATTTTAAGTGAAATATCAGCCATTGTTGCATTGACTGCAAATTAAATTTAGCACAGATAGTCAATGTCCCCAGAGAACGAATCTTAAAAACTTTGATCCCCTGACTTTTTCAATGGAGCCACTATCAGTTACATTTTTTCAATTATGATTATGAAATATCTCAAGATTTACTGGATATTGAGATACCAGCACGCTGACGTTATCAATGTGGATCAACGCTAGGGATGGGTAGCGTCTTTTTTTTTTGATACCGATGCCTAAACCGATACTTTTTTATTGCCAAGGCATTTTTTTCTTCTTCAAATTGAACAATATATTAACCATTTAAAGTATACTGTAAATAAATAAGTACAAAACACTTTACTTCAAACTACAGCTTCAAATCTTTTATCTTCAAACTATAAACAATATATATGAAAAAAAAAAAAAAAAAGCATCAGGTGGCCTGATAGGGAACGTGTGCAACAGAACTCCACTCAGAAACTGTTGGATTCCACAAACTCTGCTGCTTTACTGGACTACACGCAGTGTTGGGGTAACGAGTTACAAAGTAACGGATTACAGTAACGATATTACTTGTATAGGTAACGAAGTAAAGTAACGCATTACACTCAAAATATTGGTAACTACACTACTTTACTAGACCTCAGGAACGCGCTTTCCTGCGTTACTCATTTTTACCAGTCCGAAAAGTTCTCTTTTAGCGGCGCGCGAGTCACACGACACTTCCTGCATGAACAATCTATCACAGAACTCGATCTGAGTGATTTGAGTGACGTAGCTGCTGGTGCGTAGAAGGAGGGAAGCGGGGAATGGAGGAGACGGAGATGCAGACGGAGTGCCCGGATCCAACTGGGAGGTTCTCTCCAGGTTCCCTAGGATTAAGGATATTGCAAAGCAATACAACACTCCAATACCATCAAGTGCACCTGTCTGTAATGACGTGGAGCTTCTAATGAGGACAAGACACGTCTGGTATGAACGGAATCACTTTACTGGTGAACTGCAGTATTACAACTGTTAAAGCGATTGAGAACGCGCTCTTGCACCAGACATGTATATGTTTTCCACACGTAACATCAACATTAGTTAGCGTCAACAAGCACGTATCATTGTACTTTCTGCCTTCAAAGTAAAAGCACTTCCTGTTTACATGCTCTTCACAATAAGAGTAAATCATGTAATAAAACAAGTTACAACACTGTCAAAAGGCTTTTCAGCCTGGGCAGTATTGTTCTGACCCCAAGGAGGAACAGGCTGTCGGATAAAAGATTGCAGAGACTTTTACTCATGCGATACAATCGCTATTTTGAAGAATAGAGAAAAATGATAAACTTCATAGGATATAGTGCACTTTCTGTTTATTTAGGCAATGATGAAGTGGATTTTCTGTTCATTTAATTGCATTTTCTGTTTCTATTTTTTGGGTTAAGTGCATTCCTATTTCTATTTCATGGGAAAAAGTGCCATTAATTTTTCTATTTTTCTTAAACCACTACAATGATTCCTATAACAAGCTGGTTTTGTTCTTAGGAGTCGGCCCCCATTTGGTTTAGTGGGGTCTCATGTTTCCAAAAGCCTGTTTTTAATGTGTTATGCTGTTTGACCTGAATGTCCCCACCATACACAGCCTCTTGTATCCTGTTGTTTGTGGATTTTAAAGTGAGGCATATTTCTTTGGTCAGACGGTGTGAACAGGGTTAATGTTCGTTCAAGTTAATGGCTGAGTTTTATATGCCATTTTGTTTTACATGTTTACAATTACAATACACTATGTGGAAAGGCTAAGAGATGCCCTTTATTGAAAATAAAGTGATGAAAGGGCCATGATGTTTGTCCATGTATCTTTGCGGTTAATTTAGACATTTGCTTAAAAAAATGGAAAGCAAAGTAACTAGTAGTGAAGTTACTTTTCAAATGCAGTAACTAGTAAAGTAATCTAGTTACAATTTTCAGAAGTAACTTGTAACTTGTAACTAGTTACTTTTTCTGAGTAACTACCTCAACACTGACTACACGTCATCATTAATATCAACTGGGAGAGCTTTTCTGAACCAGAAGGAGCTGCTCTTGAATTCGGCAAACACCAACTGAACCGAGGAACAAACACGTCTCCTAATAATCTCACTTTGTGTCGCAGCTTGGAGTGTTTCTCAGCCGGTGTTCTTGCCGGTCATTTGCGGTTTCTCCGCTCTGACGTTGACTTCTATCAGCGAAACAGACGTTTCTAACTCTAAGTTTAGAGTTTATAGTTCAGGAGTCTTTTCTGTAGCTTTCACGTCCAGATTCAAGCATTTAAAACAGACGTTTCGTCAACGAGGTTTGATGGAGGAAACAGAGTGTTTCTCTCTCGGAGTTCGGCTCTTCATCTTTACACGCAGTTGTTTTGTTGCATTTGCTGCACAATATGTTTTTGCAAAATACAACCACACTTTTGACCGTTTACCTTTCGGACTTTTCTCTGTTAAAAGGTTGATGGCTGGCTAGCTAGCTACTGTAGCTATACAACCTGCTGCCACGACGGACCTATCAGAGTAGTGAAAAAAAGAAGTGAGTTCCGGCTCAGGCACCAAAAGGAAGCACCGAAATCTGCGTTGCGTTTCGGTCCGATAGTTACCGGTCGTATTGGTCAATGCACCTCTGTGTTTAAGTACAGATTCATAGCGCTGGACTGTAGACTTTAAGACTCTAATCTTTACATAACCATAATCAAGTAGTGTAAGTTGTCTAAACTAAAATTGAACCATAGTGGTAGCAAATCCGTCAAGAATATGTTTTGTGTATCAAAGGATGTTTGTCAATCTCCACAGCAAATCATAATACAGCATAATTCTCTAATGGACAATAAGAAAAAAAGTATCCATTCACGGCAACATGTGGTATCATAACCCTAGAGATGCAGATACAAAGATATGGGGTGGGTGTGGTCCCTCATAAGACTGTGATGAGGGAGGAAATAAATAAACATGTAGAACAGGGCGTTGTGACAGTCTGGCTCTATGCCCTCTTTTTGTGAAGACTGGACTGTTTCATCTTTAGAAGATGATGTCAAGGGGATTTCGTGTTTTGGGTATTCCGTTTTTGTTTTATTCTGATACTCACCCCCTCTTTCGTCACAGACAACTACACTTCCTGCCTGTTGGGGATTCTCCCTAATTGTTTTCACCTGTCCCTCATTAGCCCTGCTGCCACCTGTCCCTTGTTATCACCCTCCTTTCCATGTGCATCGCTCCCTTCTCCTTGTGCCAGTTTGGCATTGTTATTTGTTATCTGAGGTTCCAGGCATTTTTAGTGTCTAATTTTTCCAGTGTGTTGCGTTCTTGGTTTATTGACCTGTTTCTGGTCTTCAAATCTTCCTGTTGCCTTCCTGCCAGACCTACTGATTAGAGACTTCAGGGAGGAAGCCAAGTTAACATGCTGTATTGGGACATGAATGTATACTTTTTATGAACTTATTTGGACTGTAAATTAATTTCTAAATTGTATCATTGAACTCGTCCTGCAGCCAAATCAATTAATCTGCATTTTTGTCCAATCCTGAAACTGCGTTGTGACAAGAGTTAGATGGAGGAAAAGGACTGAGAGACAATGAATAAGACACTCTTACTCTTAATACAGTACATGGCAATTTGTTAAAGATTTTAGAAACGCATAATGGGAAAATGAGCTCTAACTTCATCACAAAGGAAATGCTTATCCATTATTACATATGCATTCACTGAGTGGAAGTGCAATTGTAAAAATAAAAGGCATATTATAAATCATACTCAGAACCCAATACAGCTTAAGCAATACAACATCCTTCCCATTCATGCAGCCCTTAGGAAACCATTTTAATTAATTCATCCAGAAAAGCTCATTAGACTCTCCCAGCAAATTGGGGGTGTGAGTATAAATGCACTAATCTGGCATAAATAGAAAAGAATATGCACAATCATATGAATTTCTGCTCTTTTATGAATATTTTTTAATCCAAGAAAATAGTACCAATAGACTGAAAAAAATATATGTGGAAGGTAGGCAGGAGAAGATAGAAAGAAACCACTAGTCTGACTTCATAAATACTGCATAATTATCTGAATGTTTCATCCTTTTTAATATGCAATCATACATTCTAGATGCAAATGCTAATTCAGTGTGATCACACGATGATTGTGAGTTTCCTAATTATGCAGTTTTGGGAATCAGGGACAGAATCCATAAACATTCTGAAAATATTCTGCGATCCCATTACTCAGCCTAAACAAAATTAAGCAAGGAGTCCTGGTTTAGGAGGGATTTAGACTTGCTCAGACCAACTCAAGGAAGGGACAGAAACCTTTACCTTAGTGAGGAGCTGGGTTAACCCTGTGGCTCGGTATGATACGTACTTTTAAAGAGGTGTGATTGGTTGATCTAAAAAGATAAAGAAATATGCACTCCTATTGATAATGGGCAATGAACATGGACAGTGAAATATATGGATCTAATCATAGACTTAAGTCTCTGTTCAGACATGGTGAAATGATGTCTTTAATAACACATAGGCCTCCTTTTTAAAAGTAGCCTACGATATATTTTAAAACGCATGTGCACAGTAGCTTATTTACATGCTGATAGTTGTTATAATTATTTGCTTACGTTTATTTCAAATGCTGGTAATTTTTGTACTTAATCAATATGATATTAACAAAGTAAAAATGGTTAAGCTTTCATCCGTTTCTGTGATTGCTGGCCAGTCTATATAAGTAGCATTGATGATCGGCATGTGAACCTATGAACCAGCGAACACCGTTGCCAAATATCTCTTCAGAACTACTGTTTTTGGAAGTTGAATTTTCCTCCAATTTGCACTACCCATTTAATTGTTTGCTATATACAAAACGAATAGATCAAAGTTATTATCTATGAAAATAATGTATGTGACATTGGTAACCGTTGGCAACAGTGAATATAGTAAATAGTTCAGAAAGCAAATGAGTACCTCTGGAAAACATTTAGCAGTGTGATCTTATCTCACAGCCTACGCAGAGGCTGAGCTTTAGAGCAGTTTTTATTTAAGCCCTGTTGGCATCTTCACAGCCTTCATCCTGATTTGGACAGACACTTTTCCCTGTGACCGTTTCATTGCTTTAATGACTATGGCCAGTAATTTAATAGCTTCCATGCATTTTTCAAACAATCGGTCATTTGTGAAGACAGGGTATGAATAAGGACATAAAGATAAATGGGATTGATTGTGGGCAAGAAAATTGACAGTGAGATCGAAGAAAATGTAATTTATCATGAAAACTCAACAAAAACACTATTTGCTGCCTCAAAGCAGTGAAGCACTAGAGTAATCAACCCAGTCTGCTGTCATTTTCATCCCATGCTGGATGACCTTAAAACTTTTAGAGATGTGTAGTGAAATAATGAGACATGCAGTTTAGTGCATAGGGTGAAGGCGCAACAGACAAGTCAGTGAAGTAGTAAGAAGGAGAGCACTGAATGAGGGCAAAAAAAAGAATAAATGACCACTGGCACATGACTGAGCACAATCAAATAACAACGTATGTATTGAAGCTGGCCTGTATAATGGTCAGCCAGTGATAAAGAAGGTATACAGAGTCAGGGGGGCTGTCCAAAAAAACTTTACATGACAGTTTTTGAAATATAATCAGAGTGATGAATTAGTAAAATAAAATGTTATAGCATTTTCATTTGATTATTTTTAATCAAACAACCAACATCATCTTTGGAAAATATTGTAAGCCATAAGACTCCTTTTAAAAGTAGCCTACAAAAATGTCAATAGGCCTTCTTGAGCAGTTGTTATATTTATTTGCTAACATTTATTTGACATGCTGGCTATTTTAGAATTTACTCTATTTGATATTTAATGGGGAAAATGGCTCCGCTGTCATCAGTTTCTGTTATCGCCGGCCAGTCTATAAGCAGCGTTGAGTACATTTATATACCACCGATTCGGACACGTCTAGGACACACTCTTGACTGTGAGAGTTTCATTGCTTTAACGGTTATGACCAGTAATTGACTTGTTTCCTTACATTTTTCAAACAATTGGGGATAAATAAATGGGATGGTGGACAATCAAATGGATAGCGAGATCGAAGAAATTTTAATTTATCAAGAAATTGCAACAAAATCACAATTTGTAGCTTGAAAGCAGTGAAGCACCAGAGTAATCAACCCAGTCTGCCATTATTATTTTTCATCTCATGCTGGATGATTTTAAAACTTCCATTTTTTTGAGATGTGTTCTGAAATAATGAGATATGCACTTGATTGCATAGGGTGAAGGCACAACAGACAAGTCAGTGGAGCAGTTTCAAATGGTAATGTAGCGGGAGGGAGCTTTGGTCGCTGGGTCTCGGCGTAGACTTCCGCCATGGACGCTCGTGGGCTCCCCCCTCCTGCACAGGAGATGCCCCTATAGATCGCCGTTGCTGGCTGTGACATCCTCATATGGCGTCTTGCCTCCTGCCGGCGCGGATCGGAACCCTTGCCTGAGCGTACACGGTTGGCTGAGTTCGGGCGGAACGCTGCCGCAAAGGGTGCACCGCTAGCCGGCGTAACCAAGAAGCACCTGCTGTTTTGCCTACGGCGGATTTCGCCGACGGCCGGCTTGCACCTAGTCTTGTGTTTGTACCAACCTGGTTTCCTACCTGTGACGCCATCGGACTGGTGTGGAAGGAACTAATTCTTTTAGCGAGCCCTTTTATCACAGGTTTATAATAGATTACCCCTGTTCTCGGTTGTCGTTTTAATTGTCTTTTGGTTGAGTGGCCTTTGTTGGGAGAACCGGAGCCTGGGATTAATTGTTTTTCTGTGTGTTTGGAGGTGCGGCGGGACTGAGGTGGTGGGAGTGGTGCTTCCTGGTGTTGGGGTCCCCCTACGTGTGTTGTGTGGTTTAGGGTACCCCTGGTCCAGGACCCTCACGTGTGGCTGTGTGTGTGAGTGATGTGAGCGGACACGTGTGATCGGGGTGCTTTATTTTTATTTCGGGACCCTCACCAGTGCAGTTCCCCATCCCTTGGTCAGTCCCAGCCCTACACCCCTTTTTTTTATAATAACGGCTCTTTTATTGGTATATTGTATTAATATATTGTATTGGTATATTGTCTGTTATTAGTGTATTGTATTAGCATATGATATTGTGTTCGTAAAGTGTATTTTATTAGAAAAGGTATTTAAACTGGTATCAATGAACCCACAGTGATTTAAAATAAAGACTGTTCATTTGTACTGGCACCACGTCTCCGACCTGTGTGTCCTTCGAGTGTCATCCGAGTCTGGAAGACTGGGCACAAACATAGTCTTGTCACAGTAAGATAAAGAGCACTGAATGGAGGGAAAACAAGTTGGGAGAGGAAAAATCGAAATGACCACTGGCACAACAAAGTATAGTATGTATTGAAGCTGGACTAAACACTAGTCAGCCATGGATAACTAAGGTATACAGAGAGCTTTCACAAACTATTAATATATACACCATTTTCATTTGAGTCACCCAACCAACATCAGTTATTCTTTATTATGTTTTATCTCTCTATTTACTCCAAAGTGAGCAAGAGGAGAGAATACAAATGCGTAACAAGAGAGGAAGGACAGCATACCTCCAGTAAATGCTTTTCATAATTTCTTGTAACCCTAGTTCTATAGACGTAGGTGGAACACTCCACTCTGACTCATCAGGGTCAGGGGTGTCAGGTGCAGCATAGACAACACACAAGCCACCTTTTTCACCAGTCCTGTGTCTTTTTAGTAAACACAGGCCCTGAAAAGGAGCCAGGCATGTCAAAGAAATAGAGCCATATAAACAGACAACACTGCCGCTAATATGTCCTTGACACTGTACAAGGCTGGGGCTCGCAATGGGAGGGTCTATCTTGCCTTCCCAAGGAGAGACATTTCATTATTTTTATAATGAATAGTTATAATGTTTGTAAATAAAGGAGGAATTTGGTCTGAGGGTAGCCCCACTGTGGTCACCACGAAGCAGCAAGCAACCAGGGTGCACCAACAGGGCCTGCTGAGGTCAGTGCAAGCACCAAAGTTGTCTTGAATGACAATGCCTTCATAGAGGAGTGCTCCAGAGGTTCAAAGAGACCCTTCACCAAAACCTTGAGCACCAATGGTAGTTCCCATTGCAGATACTAGGTGCCCATTACCGGGTGCCGCCTCCTGACCCTCTTCCAATATGCAAGGGTGACCAAAGACTGGTCTGTTGCCAAAACCCTAAACAGCAGAAAGAATTGGCTGCTGCAGACACTTTTAACAGAATCAGAAACGGTTCATCTACAAGTACGTTTACTCATACAAGGAATTTGGCTTGGTGATTGATGCATGACAATAAACACAGCAATAGTATTAAATAATTTAAAAATGAAAATGTTACAATTAATTATGATGAACAAACTAATTAAGAGTATGTTCAAACAAGTCTGTTATTAAAGTATTAAGCGTATATTTAAGTGTAGCATTGAGCAGTAAATGTAATTGTCGTGGGTACGTAAGTGTGTGTGTGTGTGTGTGTATATATATATATATATATATATATATATATATATATATATACAGAGCTGCCAACTTTTCAAAAAACCTTGGAGTGAGATTTTGTCAGGAGTGACCAAAATGTTGCCGCCCACGCAGCCACACACGTTCGTGGCTCAAATATCAGGAAATTGGAATTAATTTGGCGTTGTAACATACCTTAGTCCAGGGGTGGGCAATTAATTTTCCCAAGGGGCCACATCAGAAATTTGGACCGTTGTGCAGGGCCAAACCAATTCTGAACTTAATTCAGTTAACTCAATATTAATGTTATTACTTTATTAAAAAACTGTACATTATATGGTTTTGAGCTGCTACTGGTAATAATACATGTTACAATAAAGCTATAAAGATAAGTAAAACAAAATGTAATGTAATTTTTTAAGATTTTTTAAAATCTTACCTTTAATATGTATGTTAAAGCAGTGTTTTTCAACCTTTTTTGAGCCGCGGCACATTTTCTACAATAAAAAAATCCCGCGGCACACCAACAACCCAAAAAGTTACAGAATGTCACAGTATTCAGTGTTTCCCCTAGGTTTACAGCTTTAGGGGGGGAGCGACTGACGGACATACTATATCGTGGCACCTCACAGTACTACAAAGTAATACTTCACAGTAGTAGTGACTCCATCTGTGCTTTTATAAATAATAGAACATTGAAATCACTTTCAATTAAACCAGATTGCTCCATCAGACAAAAACAAATGTGTTATCACTTTGTTAGAAAAATGAAAATAAAGTTATATCCGTGCAAATAATAACTAATATTTAGTTACAACTAAATAGCTTATTGTGGAAAACAACAAGCTATTTTTTTGCAAAACAGAATGAGTGCAGATGTGTGAGCATAACGTTGTATCATTAATAGTGGCTGCAGTGAGCTGCTTTCCTCTACAACTCTTTTTAAAACGAGGTAGATTTGATACAGCCGTTCTCAATTCATGCTCCATGTTGAGCGACGCAACAGCAGAAAAGACAACCTCACGGAGATCTCATAAAGATCGGCTTTTGGCCTTTTGAATGACAAGAATCGGCGAGTCGTACATGCGCATGTGACCTATTAACGGCGTACGTTAAAATCAGCATTTCCTCTTGCGCCCCACCTGTAATACGCCCCAGTTTGATAAATACTGACTTAAAGGAAACATAGTGTTCATTTATTCTAATAATGACCACAAAGTGAGCAGGCTTTGTCACTTGAGTGTGTTTTTCGGGCTTTTGGAAGAATATTTCCAGAGCCTCAGAAACGTCAGAAACGTCATTGATGGAGCGCCAGGCTGCAGCCTGTTGGATGTTTGTCTTGACCTACAAATACCTTAACTGTTGGGCTTTAAACATGAGAGCTCATAGCTTAAAATAGTGATAGCTTAAAGCAGCAAATCCCATTGTGAAAAGCACGCGACATATTTTTCGCCACTCTCTCTGTCCACTGTGTGCTCTCCTGTGTGCATCGCATCGGGGCGGAAAGAGTTGTAGACGCGACCCAGAAATTACAAGCTGTCGTGTAGGATCAATAACATACGGCCGTTTAGTTTGTTTAATATCAGAACAAGGTGCAGATCTGTTCTATAGGAAACTACTAGGCCAGCCACTATATTGCAGGCTCAGATGCTCAACAATGGAAAATTATTTGCGGCAGCTAAATAATATTTTTTTGGACCAATTAAGTGAAATTGAAAATTTTCTCACGGCACACCTGACGATCTGTCACGGCACACTGGTTGACAATCACTGTGTTAAAGACCAGCAATTTATTAACTTTAAACAAAAGCAATAAGTGCTTTTGATGTTTTCCAGTTCAGTTGTTCTTACTCGGGGAGAAAAGTCCAGTCTGTGTTGCTTGAACAAGAGCATGAAGTCTGGTTGAATGAGGTGGAGATGTGAAGGACAGCTGACAGGTATCAGTGAGAGAGGATCTGATCTGTTGAACTTCATCACTAGAATGTTTGTTCTCATGTAGGTAGATCCAAAGAGAACCAACATCTTCTGAGCAGGCCTCCTCATGTGAGGAAAGTTCTCCTCTTTGAGGGAAGAATAAAGATCCAGAAGTGATCGTGACTTAAAGTGCTCTGCCATAGTGGATCAGACCGCAGGTCAGATCCGCGGCGGCGGCTTTGCGCGATTAATGTTCAATCTGGAGGCGGAGACTGCAGCGCGAGGCTCCTTGGGAGGCGCGGGTCTCGCCGCAGCACCCGCTGCTTGCTGAGGACAGAAACTGCAGAACAATACGCTTTCACTTCAGTCTCCAAGTCGGCAACACTGCCCGTCGTGAGACTGCGTAAGCGCGCGCCTACACATAAATAAATCGCCTTCAAAGTAAAAGCAGTGCTGTTTGTATTGCATTCATGGCGTGCACCTTATTCATTTAGTTTTCATTTTTGATGGACCTCACGCGGGCCAGACTGGGAGAGCCGCGGGCCATAAGATGCCCAGGTTTGCCTTAGTCTCTGCTCCTCCTGAGTTTCTCCCACGGTTGTGTCCGTTTGAAAATCTTCTTCTGTTGCTAACTTCGGGACTCTTTGGGGTAAATAGGGGCCGTTTCTCAATCAGCGTTCTTCTCTGTACTTGTGTTCTCGTGGACTCGTGAAACGTCATCAGTCGCGGCCCAAGTACTGTTCCAATTCAAAAGTCCGCTTCTCGCCAAGAACGGTGAAAATGCCCGGATGTGACTTGATCCGCCCATTTTACCGGGGACGCATCAGAGCAGACTTGAGCGTTCTTGAGAGAGCCAATATCCCAGAATGCATTTCGGACCAGCAAACGGGGAACAATGATGGATGAGAAAATTCATAACTGAAAGTTGACATTCTCTGAATACTACCGTTGTTGAGTCACAAAATGTAATTTTAGGATGTTTTCAGGCGAGAAGTTAGTTGTTTAAGCATCAAATCTGTGGTCGCTTTCTCAAGAATCGGCCGACTTAAAAAGATACGCCGACGGGTTGAGGTCCTGCTCGCGGGACCGTGAGCCCCGCAGCACCGGGCCGTCAGCGCTTTGCTGCCCGCCGAGAGCAGCCTGATCTCGGCTGGACTTTTTGAAAAATGATCCGCTGGCTCCGATGTCGATATCGATTAAACATGAGATATAATTCTGTTTCGAGGATTTAACAAGCAATCATTATTATTTATTCACAGTCACATTAAATCAGTTTGACTGAGGGAAAGGTTAAGGTTTATAACTTAAGATTTTAATGTAACTTTTACTTTGAACTACAGCGGTGTCTTAGTACTTTTGACCGAATTGTTTGCAATTATATGTATATATATAAGTATATATATATATATATATATAATACATATTTATAAACATATAATATATACAATTATATGTGTATCTATATAAATATATTAGTATATACAAAACACATTTATAAACATATTATATTTACATTTATATGTGTATCTATATAAGTATTTATATAAAATACATATTTATAAACACAATATATATACAATGAGATGTGTATCTGTGTGTGTATATATATATTATATATATACACACAATATATATATATATATAGATATACAATGACATGTGTATGTCTGTGAAACCAGTACAAAAAAAGCAGGGTTGTCATATTTTGTTTGAATGTAAAAATACCTTACAGTGAAGAATCAGAGTTACTATGAGGTGGTGACATCATCAAGTCAGCTGCTGTTCCAATTGCAGAAAGACTGTCCTGCGTTCTCCTGTCCTTGAGAGTCTGGACTCCCAAGACCAGACTCCAGAAGTTCACAAGCCAAGACCTGTGTACTTGGTATTGAGAAACGGCCAGGATGTCTATGCAGCGAATAGGTTTATTCAGTTCAGTATAGCTTTTGTAACTTAACATATGTAAGGAAGTAAATGGTTTCACCTGGACTCATGATGTCTTTGGCTGCTACAGAGGAAAAAACCTTACTGTGTAGCTGTCTGCACTGTCCTTAGCGCCATCTATCGTCGGGGAGTTTGAAAAGGAACGAACGCGCCTCGGCCCAAAATCAGATTTTTTTTTTTTGCCGTGAGAAATGGGTTGTGTGGCGTGAGTGCGTGTGAAAACATGCAAAAGCGTGTGTCACACAGCGAAACCGTGAGTTGGTAGCTAGCTATATATATATATATATATATATATATATATATATATATATATATATATATATATATAAAACAAACAGCTGACTGAACTGAATAAATCGCTACTCAGTATGAAGGTAACTTAACATGTGCAGACAGCTACAGTAAGGTTTTTTCCTCTGTAACAGCCAAAGACATCATGAGTGCAGGTGAAACCATTTACTTCCTTACATATGTTAAGTTACAAAAGCTATACCTTCAAAACTTCACTTCAGGTAGAAACACTTTTAAATACTTTAAATATATGGTATACCTTGCAAACATGCAAAACAAATCAGAATCAACCTAAATACCACCTTTACATAATCTACTTCCCTCCCTTACTTGGATGAAACCCACCCTCCTTTGGACTCTGAATCACATGGTGGATATGGTAACAAACAAAGTAACAAAAGATATGATTAATGAAATACCGCACTAAATGACTAAAGAAATATGGGGACAATTGGTGAGTTCTCACCCACTTTGTCACAGGGGGTCTCAGGCTTTGTTAATGCACCCAATTGCGTGCCAAATCCCATCCCAAATGCCATGGGAAGAATGTTTTTGTGGCGTCAAGTATTGGTACTGACAGACCGCAGCCTCCTGCCAGAGGGAAGGGATTCAAACAGTTTGTGTCCAGAGTGAGACGTCTACAATCTTTCTTGCCCGCCTCAGCATCCTGGAGGCTTACAAGTCATGGAGGACAGATTGCAGCCAATCAGGAAATTATACGCTGCAGTCTGCCCTTGTCCTTGGCCGTCGCTGTAGCCTACCAGATGGAGAGGATGGAATAAATGATGCACCATCATTATTTTTGTAAGGTTGAATTTCTTCAGCCGCCTCAATAAGTAAATCATCTGCTGAGCCTTCTTGGTGATGGACCTGATGTTTAGCACCCACTTGAGGTCCTGGCACATGATGGAGCCCAGGGAAAGCCAGCCTTGGGGGCAACCAGGCTTGTGGTCTGAGAGTTCAAGCTGTGTTTTCCCAGCTTCATATGCTGCTATGTCCTATCAGACATGAAATCTGTGATCCACTTGCAGGTGGAGTCGGGCATGTGCAGCTGGGAGGGCTTGTCCTGCAGCAGAGACACGATCATTATGAAAAGGTGTACAGGCCTCAACAATGTTGTTGAAGGTAGAGCTGAAGTCCACAAACAGGATCCCGGGCGGAGTTTCCTGAGAAATCCATATTTCATTTCTGGCTGTATGCAGGAATCCAATGGACCATGATGTGGTCAGTGTCAAAGTCCAAAACGAGGGACAGCGAGGTAAGACCCGCTTATTGTGCTTATTGCCAAAGTGCTCTGTGTCAGAACAGCTGGAAGCTGGTGGAGGACGAGTTTAGGAGTCTCAAAGCTTGATGAAAGAAGGTGCTCTGAAGTCTGTCTGGTGTCTGATAACCTTATATTGCTTGGTAGTAGGCAGCAGGGAGAACAGGCCATGGCTGGGTTGGGTATTGTTACTTAGTATCCGTTTGAACTCTTGGAATCGAATCTTCCAACCACTCAAAGCGCTTTAACACTACATGCATCATGTATTCATAGACTCATGGAAGGCTCCATGCAAACAGCCCATCAAGACGAACTAACATTCATACAATGTTCACACACCGTAGGCACAGCTATGGGAGCAACTTGGGGTCTATACATTGACATGCACTAGCCGGGGAGCAAAGGATCTAACCATCTCTGACTGAAGGACGACCCTGCTCTATCACTGAGTCACAGTCACCTCACTCTTAGCAAGCACTTCTTCTCACCAATATTGATGATGTTCTGGACAGTTTTAATCATCTGCTGTTGAGCCCTCTTGTTCGGGGCTGTGCATATATCATGCCAGTAGTGTTTCCAGTCAGGAGGCTTTCTATTGTGCCTTTGTCAAATTTAACAACTTGGCAATTTTGCCCACATAAGTTTCCTTGACAAATACAGCTGTGTTTTTCATCAGGATGGAGATGTCAGTCTGTTTGTTACGAAGATTCCCAGAAACTTGATCCACCTCAAGTGATGGTGAGGGTCCAAGCTGGCTGGGATGTTTGTTTTTTTAAGCTGTAGAACCAGTTTCTCAAAACTCTACATCAGAATGGGACAACAGGAGGTAGTCATTTAAATTGGACGTTGCAGAATCTTTAGGTACAGGGACAGTCTGAGCTTGCATGGAAATCTTTGAGTGAGAACGTCTTCATCGTCATCTGCAGATGAAGCTAGTGTCTCAGCAGGGAAAATCTGCAGTAGTGGAACATTGCCGGCTGGAGTGGGGACTTTGATAGGGTTGATCTTGATCTCTGTCTTGTTCTCATCACAGCAAAGCATCACATTGAAATAGCAGAAGTGATCCCTTACCTTGCCCGTCATCAACCTTTCTTACAATTTTATATTTGAATTTATGGGAGTATCATTTACCACAGATGATGGAAACATATTTACCAGATACGACTGCAATCTCTTACAGATCAAACAAAAGTGATGTGCATTGTGTCACCCAGACACAGATTTATTTATAGATATCCCAGTACAATCCAACTATCTACACTCTTCTGATATTTTGAGTAATGGTAGAACAATTCAAACTAATAGAAAAGTAAAAATGCATGTTACCTTTCACAATATGAAGCGACATTAGACACACTGATAAACCAACTGGTTATCTCTTATAATTATATCTCCATCCATCCATCAGCTTCTCTTCCTGGTATACATATCAGTCTAGCCAGTGCAGCAGGTCTGATTATTATTATAACTATTGTGATTATACACACAGAAGACAGAACGGTAGCAAAAATAGCACACAGAAAATGGATAATTGTGGAAGATATATTCTACAGGATTGTAGAATTACCTAAAACCTTGTAAGTGTTGATGCTGAAGCTTTACAACCACAGTTTCAGACTTACAAAGAGAGGCAAAGCCTTATTTATTGGCCCAATCTAGCTGGGAAAAACAAAAAACAAGTATGAGTGTCTAGAACTATCTAAAACAAAGCAAAAATAATAATTACAAAACTGACAGTTCAGTCCACTGAACAAACTAACTAACTAGGAGTGAGTGGGATTTCCCGTGTCGGAATGTGTTTGTTTCGAAGTTATTATTTTTGCTTTGTTTTTGATAGTTCTAGAAACTCAAACTTGTTTTTGCATCGCAAATGGTTATTATCTATAAGCCTACTATCTTGTAATGTCTTGCTCAGGAGGCCAGGTTTCTCTTGGTAAAGAGACTTTAGTATCAACAGGGCTCCTATAGGTTATACTGTATAAAGGAAACATTAAGACACTCGGACAGATACAATTTGATGTATTTTTTACCACATGTATCTGAATATAACCTGTTGTAGCTGTTGCGTCTCCTAAGTATCTCCCCTTCAGCATGCCTGACTACTTACATTCCTTACTTGATTATAATGGCATGTTAGTTTATTACTGTCCCTGTGTTGTGTGAGGGGGGGCTGTGTGGGGAGAGGGGTACAAAGATTCAGAACATGACTGAAAGAGAGGGGAATTACATTTAGAGATAGGTTAAGGATTTGGTACAACTGAAATGAAAAAACATTTAAAAACTACAACATTCATATAAAAAATGTGACTTGCTCTACTGAGAATGCTGTGACTTAAAGTATTCCAGGTGGGAGGTCATAAGCATTCCCTTTCACTATGCCAACACCATGTAGTGAAAAAAGTTGAGCTGTATTTACAATTTTGATTAAAAAAAAAAAAATTAAATGTTTTTTTTGTTTGGGCATGGACTAGATAACTGTCAATGTTTATATTAATATTACCTTTAAATATTATAAATAAATAAAATATATAAAAAAATATTTCTAAATAAATTCTAATAAATAGATGGTCATGTTACCATGCCTGCTTGTGCAGTATAAACACTGCAGTTCCTTTATTGTGTTAATTTCAGCCATTTCTCCAACATCGCTGCCCTTCTGCTCCTTGGAGCATCTGCTTCATTTGATCAAAAGGTTGGGGGAGGGCGGAGGGGTAAATAAGTAAATATAGTGTTGCTAGAGTGAGAGCAGTGTTGAACTGGTATATCTCAAAATGACCTATCTCGTATCGGCCCGTATTTGCATGAGTGCGTGTGGGATGGGGGCGCTGAAGCCGTGGTAAAGATTGTTCCGGTCAGTTAATTGATGCTGTCATAGGAAACATGTCAGAATAGTGTCATCTGTCGGAGACGGCTAATTAGATCACACTGTAGGGCTTCCTTCTCTTTTCTCCTCCCTCTCTCTCTCTCTCTCCCTCCGTCTCTCTCAATTGTCAGGGTAATTTTCCTCTTGCCTGCTTTAAAGCAACACCAGCCATGAAACAGATAAGACAGCAAAACAATTATGAATATATTTGCATTCTGCTTTTAATTAGAACTTTTGTAATTGCGGGAGCTAACCTATTTTGTAGTGACAATTTCAAAAGTTAAATCAATTTGAACAAGCATGAAAGTGGAAGGGAAGAAACAGCCGTGCCTGAATAAATAAATGAAATACAGCCACTTGAGTTTTAATTATAAAAGGCATCACTACGTGCCGTCGCTTGAAATGAAAGTTGTCAAGAGATTGTTGCGATAACAAGCCAGTGCCACCTTCATGCATTTTTGCTCTCCCTTGACAGTTCTTGACTGTCTTGAAGGACCACTGTGTAATATATGCATGTGTGGGTGTGTGACTGTGTGTCTATGTGTGGATGGTTGTCTGCTGACCCGTGTTGCAATCCCTTCTTAGGAAGGGATGTCACTGAGTTGTGCAGGAACACTTAAAGCTCTACAGTGTCAAAGATCAGAACAATAGCACTACGTTCATGGATGGAGTTTACAAAGATGCTGAAAGACATACACATAAAAACCTCATAAAACGTGACCTCAGAATCACAAGAGGTTTGGCAGAGTTGTGCTGTACCAGGATACCATGCTTAATTCACTGACCTATCAATCAGAGGCATTTGATTATCGACAATGTTCCCAAAAATAATACTATAGATTTTTGATTGGGGTAACATACAATGACCCAAAAGCAGTGCTTAGGTTGAAAAGAAGTAAACTGGCACATTTACAATGGTCTAAATACAACAGAAGGTCATCTGAGACTTTGAGAAGAGCAGACTGCTGATAATGTATTTACCTTTCAGTCTCTCTAATGAAACCTGAAGCCTAGGTAGCCTAACAACACAGTGCACTTGAAATATGAAATAGTAAAAAATGTATCTATTGATTTGTGTATACATTGTGTATACATTTACCATTTTTTTATGTGTTGTTCAGCACGACGATCTTTTTTTCTGACAGTCGGGGCAACATAATACAACAAAGCTAATAAGGTTTAGGCAACAAAACCACTTAGTAAGGTTCGGGATAAACTTTATGACTGGCCTTAAAACAAGCACATAAACGTAGGTTTAGACAACAAAACCATTTAGTTTGGTTTCGGAAAACACACCACTTCACATCAATACTTGAAGACACGTCTAGTCTTGTGGTTGAAGAACAGTGTTCGTTTGACTCGTTCACCTCCCCAAACGCCCACCATGTGTGGTCTATTCTTAATAGTTATACCACTGTACTACCTCTGACAGCTTGCATAGTCATTTGGATGCGTTTTATCCTTGTATTCACCATGAAAAAGGATCCTATTTGACTTTCCATTGGCATTTTTTTTGTGCTGAGCGGCATTAAAAAATGTAACAGTTGTGACTGTCAGAGGGACAGGAGAGTCCAAGATATCTCCACAAATTGTGTTAAAACGTGATCAGTCTTGTGTGTTCATCTGAAAGGGTTGGACTTTAGATCTGCAGGGGTTCCCACAACACCTCTCTTTTTAAGCGGATGACATTGTCCTGTATTTATCAAGCCCAAAGACATCTGTACAACCACAGCACTCTACAATTAGCTGTTTCAATTTGTTTTCAGGATTTAAAATTAACTTGGAAAAGTGCATTGATACCCATTTCCACAAATGTTATTGAATCATTTCTGCAGAACATTCCTTTAAAAAAAAGTCAACCGCAGCTTTGCATATCTTTCTGTTACAATAACAATGAAAGCAGATAACTTTCTACAGGTTAACTGGTAGGAAAAAGGACTAATTAAAGGAAAATATGGAATTCCTAAAACAGCACACTATAGAAGTGTACAAATCAGAAAAAACAAAATAATAACAATTAAAAAACCAAGGGAATTTCAGCTTGCCACACTTTAAAACATAGTACTGGACAGCTCACTTGTAACATTGTATTGTAGTTGCAGAAATAGGACCCAGTCAATTATTAAAATTACTGACCAGCTTGGCAGTCATTGTAAGGAGACCTCGCTTCTTTTCTAAACAATTACATTACAATTAAGAATTTATTAAGAATGCTAAACAAATCTGAAAGCAAATTCAATTACACATAAAAGCACCAAATATCTTGTGGCGATCACCCAAAAATATTTTATTATTAATATTATAGTCTTGTCTTTTGTTTGTTCTCACATCCACACACCCACCAGTTATGTGATATGGCTCTGATTTACTTGCTTTCAAAAGGCCCCATCAAGTCTATTTTGAGAAGAGATGAGACAAAAAAGATCAGTATCACTTATTTTTATTTTAACTTTAATTTGTATTCTCTGTAGATCCAACTGTAAATAATAAATACACCCAATTGTAAATATCCATGCTCCCTTTTTATTGCACTCCGTTTCATGTTTATCGTTAAATGTGTTTTGTTAAATGTTTTGCATCTCCCGTCAGGACAAATTCCTTGTATGTGTAAACTTACTTGCAATAAATGGTTCTGATTCAGGATTGGGAGGCCAAATTGGATTGATAATGAGTGTAACCTATGAAAAATAAATATAAAACTCAGGCCATTTCATTTGGTATGGGTGAAGCAAGTAAACTTGTTTTACTTATGTGGAAGTCAGAAAAACACAAGATATATGGAGAACAAGACTATTTGTCTGAATTTGGGCCCCTGTACTTGAGTTCTTTAAGGGGAGGGGACTGTAGTGGACTGACACAGTGAATGTATGTAAGCATTTTAATTTACTAGTATTGTTGAAGTCCTGTGATTTTGGGGTGTTTGTTCCTCTGTATTTGTGAAGATAATCATGGCTGAGGTGCGTATTTTGAGTGTTTGTATTATATTAAAAGTAAAGTAAAAACATTTTTTTTACGTTTCATATTTGAGTTTGTCCCTGAATGATGCATCTCCTCAACACCCAAGTAAATAACCCTTGGTCAAAACCTTGGTTTGGATGTTCAGGTGGGAACACAGTAGTATTTAATCAGCAAGACATATGAAATAACATGTTTCAGGGCGCTACAATAACAACACCTTCAGTTAATCTCACCTACAAAGACATTGTGCGAAACCATCTGAATTGAAATCATTCAAGGTTCAGCCTCTCCATCGATCCCGTTTAAACTGTGTAAAATGTGACTTTCCACACAATTTGGTGATCCTCTTTAATCTCTTATGGATTGCTTCAGCAATCCGAGGGAATCGGCCTGCGCGATGGGCGGAGTTGCTTAGGTTACCCCTGAGAGTGACACCGGGGGGGAGGCGCGTGTAGACATCAATATGTGGGGGAAGGGGGATGAAAGGACGTGATTATGTTTAGTGTCTAATGGATTTTGAATGGATTGTAATCAAAGGCTGATCCTTTTTATCAAACTACCTCCACTCTCTCAGGGCCCATTTGAAAAAGGGATGTTCTTCACACTTTCATGCAAATGAGAGAGGAATTGCTCTGAATTCTTTCTTTGGGTTTATTCATCTCAGGTTCATGTGACTTGATGGGTGCCATACATCTAAAGAAGTGGATGGGCTTGAACAAAACAAAACATTGTGAGAACCATATGATGAATATGGAAGCCCATTTCCGCCTCTTTGATAAATAACTATAACTATCTCATAATTTCGATTTAGTATCTCATAATTATTTCATAATTATTTTGACTTCAGTCGAAATTATGAGAAAGTTTCTCATAATTATGAGCTAGTAAGTAAAACATACCGAGACACTGCGGTCAAAATAGCGAAAATAACGCTGTTCTACATGTTGTTGAGCGGCCGTTAGCCTCCTCTCATTGGCTTTTACCTGCAAAGGTTGTATTGCAGTTACAAACCGTATCTATTCTTCACCTGGTTCACTGTTTCTTCACCATAGCTTCTGCTTTGTTACGCCCCACCCTCAGTCAGTATCTCATAGTTATGAGATAGTAATGTGATATTTGTTATAAATGTATGTTGGTACTGTCGTGTTTTTTAAGCTTAGTTAGTCACATTTGGACTTGCACATCTATATAGAATAAGTTGTTTATGTGTACATTACAATGCATGAAATATGATAATTAATAAGGGATATTATTATGAGGGATTTGTAATTGTATGCATATGAAGGTCACTTTTATTACTGTAGAATGATTGATGTGAGTGAATGTTAGACAAATACTGCATGCTGCATGATATATTGACTACTGCTTTAAGGAGTTGTAGTTCTCTTGTTCGCCTGAGGGGGCGGAGCTGAACATTGACTTTTGAGACATTGGACACTACCCTTTTTGGGGAAGAAGAAGAAGACAGAAGAAGAAGTCTATTTCCGCCCCTGAAACGGCAGGGCCAATGATATGTTTATAAAGGTAATAAAACATTAAACCCAATAGGAAGGACTCTAAGTCCCGCGAATGAGTTGAAAACTAACCGGTACGCGAACGTTCGACCTCTTTCTATCCGCCCAGCGAACCACTCGGACCTGTGTTCTGAGGTGCGCCGTGGATTTAAAGGGCCCGATTCGGGAGCATAAGCTGTCTATCATCTTTTATTAAATACTTTTTAATTATACCTCATCGCATTCCGGACTATCACTTCCCATGATCACCCAGGATTTAAAGAATACATTCACAGTACATTGATGTTCATGTATGGCATCAGCATAATCTATAACAATGTCACTGATGATGACGGTTGCACAGCTGGAACATCTAGGTTTTAACTGCTCTGCATAATCTTTTGTTGCCTTGGTGTTTGCACAACATGGAATTTACTGTCTAAACGGTTTGGGTGCACACTGTCCACTGTTACTGCTTCCTCCGGGAATGTAGTGGGATTCATGAAAGTAGGGACGTACAAAAGAGGACCACATTAAAACCTTTGCAATTAAGTTAGAATTTTTACATTTTTTGCATCACAATCTACAGATGTAGTGTTGGAAAACAAACGCACAATAAACCTGCATTTAGAGTCTGTACAGATTCAAACCCCAATTACATTTGTGGTATGGTATTGCGTAGTGTGCATGCCCAGGCTGTTATACTCTGCATTTTTACACCAGGTACCATCTGTTCATCAGAAAACATGTCCAATAGCCTTGGTTTATCAAAGTTTTTGTTGGAAAAGCTCAATATTACAGCATACAGTCATAATAGAGTTTATATAATAAAGTATACAAATGAAAATAATGTTCCTTTTATGGTATCTCGTCTTCTCCCTGACAATAAGCTATGGAGCACTTTTAAATATCAAATGAAAGATGAAGAAAGGAGAAGCTGAAGATTGTGAAGGTTGATTTCATGATTATATAATGGTTACTAAATTCAACATGTACTTAAACTAGAAAAAAAAACGAATAAAACTTAGCATTACATTTCAAATAGCAGCTTTGACAGACAACTAAGGTGGACATAACATCAATGTTGTAGGATGCAGTTTCCGTGCAGTCTACTATATTAGATAATTTACTCTATGCAATCATGACTACATTTCCAATATGTCCATCTGATAAAGGTTTCCACTAATGATGATCCCTTTTCTCTACTGGAGCCTCTGCTCTCCTCGCTACTCCGAGCAGAATTAAGGGAATTAAGATGTCATTCGTGATGGCGGACCCAATCAATTTCCAAGGGTCATTGGAAGGGGGGAAAAGGACATGAAATGAGATGCCCCTTCAATAAGTAGTAACAGGGTTCGATGTCTTCGAAAGTTACAGGAGCATGCACACAGAGGGGAACAATTCACTTACACTACTGATTTTATTAAATATAAACAACACAACCAAGGCTTTTGCCACTCTGTTAACCGCTCAGGATTTGAGTCTCAGAGAGCATGCTGCTGGCGTAACATATATATATATATATATATATATATATATATATATATATATATATACACTTTAATTGCTAGGACAGAGACCCCAGCCTCACTGCAGGGGAAATAAATAGACACGATACTAGATCGTGCACGATACTAGATACTAATTAGCAATTTACCTGCAGCTGTGATTGCAGAACTGTGCAGACAGTCTATTTTGTGTCTGTTTGTTGGGGAGGAAGGGAGAGACAGAGCTGTGACTAAACTTATGGAGTAGAGTGATGCTCAAAATATAATATTTTGGATTTCTACAAGAAATAAGAAGATATGGCTACAATGGAATTTAGGATGTAGTCAGGACTGAGTTGAGTGTCCAGCATGTTGTTGGGATAAGTGAAGAGAATGTATACTGAGATAAATTATCAGAGTAACCTTTTTCACGGTTTTATCATATGTGATAAGTTAAACAAACGTTGTTTACCATGAAACAGCACCCCAGATATAACTTTGAATGCAGATGCTGAACCCAATAGGATAACATCTTCAAGGCAGTCAAGGATCACTTCAGTAGCACAGAATGCCATGTGGGAGGAGATGGTATATTGTATTACCCTCAAACTTCATCCTTGAAGTGCATCTTAGGTTGCCTTCTGATATTGTAAGATTATGTCAAAGTATCAAACTTCAAGACTTTCTTTTTATATAGGCCAGTTACTGTGGAACCCCCTCATGATGCCTTTGTCAGGCCCCACTTTTGAAGAAGAAAAATGTTCGGGGCCCCACTGCCCTAACAAAATTGTAACAAAATGGTCCAACTTTTTGTTACTCCTCCATCTGTGCTTTTTCAAATAACAGAATAAAGAAAATGTAAATCCCTTTCAAGTAAACCAGATTGCTCCATCAGACAAAAACTAATAACATGTGCAATCACTTTGTTAGAACATTGCAAATAAAGTTCTATCTGTGCAAAAAATAACTAATATTTGGCAAAATAAATACTTGTTGTGGCTGCAAATAACCTGTTTTCACTGAATATATTTTCAAGATAATAACAATGACGTTCAACCTGTGACAGGGTTGTAGATTTGATACGGCCGCTCTCAATTCATGCTCAATGTTGAGCTTAGATCTGTATTCTGTTTTGAGAGACGCAACAGCAGAAAAGACTTTAAAGAGATCTCACGGAGGCTTTTAGCAAAACGCCAAGAATCGTCGAGTCGCGCATGTGCAACGTAACCTGTTAACGCCGTAACGTAAACATTTCCATGAAAGTACAGGCATTTCTCCATGTATTTATTAATGAAGTTTTATGTCTGTGTACTCTTTGTACTTTTGTTACTATCTAAAGTTATCATGTTCATGGGGAGAGTGGTCGTCCTGAAACCACAAGGTAGCCGGTTCGATTCAGGGTCTCCCTGTCACTGCTTGGTCGTGACTCGTGTCCTTTTTTGTCTTTTCCTTGTGTCTCTGGTGTCCCCTGTTTGTCTCCTGTGTGTGTGTGTGGGGGGGGGGGGGGGGGCAACTGGCAATCATCTCCACACCTGTGCCTCATCTCCACCTGTCTTCAATCAAATCATCAGATCCTCCCTGTTAAAACACCCCGGCTTCCCTCTTTCCAGTGTTGCCAGATTATTACACCATTTCCAGTGGTACCTCGACTCTCGGCTTCTGTAGAATAGCTCTATAGACGTACTTCACATTGTGTTTTGATTTCTACTAACCCCTGTTCCCTGTGCCCAGGATTCCCGTATCTACACTTCAGCTCAGCCGCCACCGCTCACGCCACCGCTCCGCCTGCACTCTTCCCTACCATCTCGCCAGTGTTCTGTTAAATAAACCCTTCAAACAACCTTGCCTCCCTGTGTCTGCGCTTGAGTCCGGCCCAACCGAACCCTCACACTCTCCATAGTTCCATGTGGAAGTGTCCTTGAGCAAGACAATGGGTACATCCCAAGTCTCTAAATTGCATCCCCGTTTCCCTCACTTGCGTCTTTTCCGTGCGTCTTAGTCCCTCCCACCAGGGATGTATAGAGAGACGCGAGGAGAGAAGACGTGAGGTAATATGTTTTAACAGACATGAGACGTCCTTTCCTCTGAAGCGTCACGTGAAGCGACGTCGGTTTCTGATGACTGCGGCTGACTGACAGCCAATCACATCTGATCACAGCTGATCAGCTGTCAGTCGCTTTAACAGCTGATGAGTTTTGTCAGGAGAGTTTTTAGCGAACATTCCAATAAAAATGATTGCATGTTTTCTTTTGATTTAATGGTGTTAAACTACTACTTATATTAATAAAGACAAAGTTATCATGAGTGTCAAAGTGGAGATGTTTTCTCTGTCGTCTGTTACCGTTTAATAAACTGCATTGAGTATTTCTACCGTCTTATTTATTTATTTATCATTTACGTCGGTATGTTTTTGAAATTCTGATTGTGACATTGTAAAATAACCCACAATATTCCTCTCTCTCTCTGCTTTTAATTACATACATAATAAAAGTTGAGGGAAACAACAGATCAAATCTTTGAAGACAGTTGTTTGTGGTCCTTTTGTTGTTGAGACCTACAATGAACATATTTTAACCAGATGGTGAATAAGAAAAGATATAATATATAACTTGAGTTTAATCTGTGATCGTCTCTGGTATGAAACTCCAGCGATCAGTCCGCTCAGCTGCAGCGTCCAATCACATAACTGATGAACAGTGAGGGGGCGTTTCCAGCGTTAAAACACTTCCTGGAAGCTCGCTCTCGCGGCTCCTCGATCATGGCTCCTCCGATTTCCCTCCTCGATTCTCGCTCCTCAGAGCAGAATAAGAGCTTTGGGCCGGCCGTCAAGATGGCGGCGCAGAACCACTCCCGGTTCAATTGAGGAGCGAGGAAACAACAATTTAGAGACTTGGGATGTACCCACTGAAGCCCCAGTGCTTCACAGCAGCACACTGCTCCTTAATTACTAAGGAAGTAAAATGCAGAGAATAATTTCCCCACTGTGGGATTAATAAAGGATGATATATTTATAAATATATATATATATATATATATATATATATATATATATATATATATATATATATATTCTTTTTATCTAACAGCATTACCCCCCATGCTCCACCTGTAATACCTCCGCGCCCCACTAGAGGATCGCACCCCACAGTTTGAGAACCACTGCCTTAGAGCCACTGAAGATAAAATATACTGTACATGGTGGAGTGATGAGGGACATCTTCCTTCAACCCTAGAGCCCGGGTTTGAATCTAAGCAATTACATGCGTTCATGCTGCCGAAGTGCCTTTGACCAAAACACTGAATCTCTACCAACCTTCGGAGTGTACACCTCTAGCTGACCAAGCAGTCGGACTTGCCTGTAGACAAGAGTAAGCGAAAAGAGAATTTCCATAAGGGGATCAATAGAGTATTGTGTAATTATTACAGACATAGACCTTTGCCCTGCTTCTTGTTACCATGGGGAAAAGGAAAAGATCTAATCAGACAGAATGTTCTGTTCTAACCCCGACTGTGCAGCAAAGGAAATGCCTCATTGCATTATGTACTTTACATCAGGGAGAATAGGGGACTTTAAGGGAGAATAGGGGATCTTGAGGGGGAGAGCCAATAACTTCTCAACCCAATTCGTCACATACTTACACTTTGTCAGGAGCTATTGGCATTATTGTCTCATGCAGTGGGTAGCTCAACTATGACTCAAATTTTGAAAGTGTAGGGTGTATGATGGATGAAAACAATTACGCTTGTATACGATATCGTTCCCATTTTCAGTGATGTTTCACAAGTTGTTGAAGACACTTTTGGGATTGTACCATTTGTTACACAGATATGATGCAAAATATAATAATTTTGACCACTTAAACAAAATATTTCAAAAATACCACATTAAGATACAAAGACATTGAAGAATAATATAGAAATCATGCTGTGATTTGATATCAAAACTTTTAACGTTTGGAGATTTCTGAAAGAAGTATTGGAACAGCTGCAGATCCTACCATCTGCATGGTGGATCCCTGAGCGAGACACTGAACCCGAAGTTGCTCCGCGGGTTTCTTGATAGCAGCTCCTACGTGTGTGCGTATTCCGCACACGCTCTCTTAAACGCTGTCAAAAATGTACTTTTTTCAGGTTTCTAAGCCTCATCTTATGCTACACTTTTAGCTCCTGATTATGTGTATCTAGTTGTCTTAACAGAACCTAAGATCTTAGTCATCACGTGCTCGGATCTACCAGTTCAGTCAACCCGCCGAGACTAAGTGCAAATAGGCTTTTTTTTTTAGCTCTTAGCTCTAGGTACCAACCTGTTGCTTACGCAAAGAAGGCTGCAGACTCGTAAAAGTCCAGCTACGATCTGCAAACCAAAGCTTTATTCCCGCAGCTGGTCCACTTGTTGGACTTGTGTCACTATCTCATCTATTGTCCACTGACCTCGCCATCCGGCATCCATCCTGCTGATAAGATCGCAGCAGGAGAGGAAGCTGCTCCCACGCAGAGGCTGATGTCCACCTTAAACTGCGAAATCCCAGGGTCATATTTGACCAGTCCTTGTTATTTGACCCCCATATTAAGCAGCTATCTAGATCTATTTTTTTCCACTTAAGAAACAATTTCAAACTGAGATCTGTTTTATCAACAGCTGAATTAGAGATGATCATACATGCTTTTATCTCTTCTATTGATTAATGTAATGCACTTTTCTCCTCACTCAGTAAATCTACGATTAACCGGTTGCGGGTAATCCAGAATGATGCCACCAAATTACTAACTAAGATAAATAGACTGTCTTGCATCACCCTCATACTCAGGTGTCTTCACTGGCTCCCTGTAGATTATAGGATTCACTTTAAGATTCTCACTCTTACATACAGAGCACTACACAGCCAGACTCCTGCATATATGGCTGAACTACTTTGCCCTTATTTACCAGCCCGCAAACTCAGGTCAAACCTGTTAAATTGACTGTCCGTCCCACACACTCACCTTAAGAGCCGTAGTGACTGAGCTTTTGGGGCAGTAGCACCAAAGTAATGGAATGCTCTGCTTGTGTTATGATGTTGGTTTGTTTTGTGTCGTTTTATTGTGAAGTCCTTGTCTTGTGTGTCCTCTGTGTTCCTGCACTTCCTGCCCCTGTGATTGTCCGTGATTGTCTGTCTGCCCTGTTTCCTAATTGCGTATTCCTGTCCCCTCGTCGGATTTTACTGGTTTTCCCCATGTCTGTTAGCTGTTCTGTTAGCTGTCTTGTGTTGCCCCTGTTTTTTGGAGTCCTGTTTTTGTTAGTTCGTTCCTCAGCCTGTTTTGGAAGCCTGACCTGAGTTTTGTTTTGTGGAATAAATTAACTTTGAACTGTTGCTCTGGCATTTGGGTCCTCCTTAAATCACTGCCTGACAGCCTGCACCCCTACGGTTTGCTGAATCTACACTGCCGTTTTGGTCAAATTCATGCTTTATGGCCTGCTTTTTATCTGTTTTTATGTTTTTTTATTGTGTATTTTACTGTGCCTTCCTAAATATGTGTCTTCTGTTAAAAACTTTGGTAACACTTTATGATAACTACACGCTATTTAGCATTAGTTAAGTGTGAGTAAACATTAACACTCATTAGTATGCCATTCATAAACACAGTTATAAATGTTTTATTCTTGATTAATAGTTTCCATACTTTACAAATGGATTGCCCATTTGTAAATTAAGTAATATATATTACAAATCAATTATTAAGGACATATAGATTATAAATTATATCATTTATAAAGTGTTAGTAAATGAAAATTATTTTAATGTCAATTATGCATGCATTTATTGATACATATAATGATTTAGATATGCACTAATGCTTAGGGACTATGTTAACATGTGCTTTATAAATGCAGGGCTCTCAAGTGTCACGCATTGAGCGTGACTGTCACGCATTTCGGTCTTAAGTCACGCCCTCCCGCCACACATCGTATTTCTCACGCTGAAAAAAACTCTAGGCTATTTAATGTGCCGCAGCGCGCAAACATGACCTGGTCGCGCTGCCCTCACCATGGAGGAATCAAGCACGTCTCACCCGAATCCCCTGCCAATCAATAAAAAGAAATGGGCGACGCGAATAGCCAATCAGAAAAACGTATCTGTTGTATCTGGGTGAAATGTATTCCCGGCCGTGCCTCCGACACCCCCTTTAATCCCAATTGGGCTCACTGGATCCTCAAGAGTTTCCACTCATACCCAATGTATGCAATTCCAGTGCAATACAATACCCCAGTGTGCAGAAATAACAAAATACACAATTTTTAGAATAGGCCTTAATAACTGCACACCCTAACCATTCCCGAACACATAGTAGTGACAGTCAAACACAATCGAGCACCGAGTGCTCGATCCAATATACCACACTTAACAAGCTGTATCTGCGTAATCTCAGCAAATCTAATGAAGTCAATGCACACAACAAACATTTAATCGTTGTATTTACTCTGCAAAGTTGTGGTGGTCACGTGACTCAATTTCGCCACACGAATTCCGCCATTTCACGTTTCCGGTCAGAAGTCAACGGAACCACCTCAACAAAGAACTGCGAGCTGAACTTCAAGGTAAGAATAAAGCTAGCAATGTACAGTGAGTTGGTTAGATAAAGTCTTTGCATGTTAGCAAGTGGCCTTAAACTACCGTTAGACGTAACATGTCCCAACTTCATCCAAGACAACCAGGCTGATCCTCGGATATACTTTGGCCGATTCCCTAAGTCTTTCTCCGGGCTAAAATGGACGATTTTAATGGGGAAAACTGACCCGATCACCGTTTCTGGAGCGCCGTTTTCAAGCAAAATATGAGAATTAAACCCCCCTCCTCCGAATTGTGGATCTGCCCTCTCCGCTTCCCCAGCTTCATCTCTGGGCTAAATTTAACCTTGCCGATTTGCATCTAAATGAGTCTGTTAAGTCGGGACCCCGGTTCACAGGCACCTTCTGAGGCTGATTTAAGACCGCGAACAGCGCCGTTCCTCACATACTTTCTGTGAAACTGCGATATCAATAACCACTGTGCAATACAAAATACCTTCTTGTTAACGTTTTTTCTTGTTATAAACTGTACTCAGGATTGTCTCAAGAATATAATTTATTTTAGACTTAAGATTCGTGTCCAGTGTGATGTTGAGTGTATAGAATGACTTTGCAGTTAAACATTGTGTTGCTACTCCAGATGATTATTTAAAAGAAACTATGACTAAATCAATTCCAAAACAGTATTGATCAAGAAACAGGCCAATAAAATATATACATACATATATATATATATATATATATATATATATATATATATATATATATATATATATATATATATATATAGCAACATTTTTCAAGTTCAACTACAAGAGTCTTAAAACATAGCATTAGGGCATACAGCATCAAATAATATACAAATGATAGGTTAATTATATTAGAACAAGTTGGGCAAATGTTATTTGAAAGAATACCTAAATGTTATAATGTTTCTTGTGTAATGGTCAGCTACTAATTATGACATTGTATCCTTACCAGGTGATTTTCTTCAAGTCTTCAAAATCACTGGATGAAGGTATGTAAGTACAAACACTTGGACTACCAGAGATAGATGTAAACAGTCTGAAGACAAAATCAGCTGCTGACAGAACTCCAGCAAAAAACTTGAAAAGGGCAAAGAAATGTGAGGTTAACTACCTTCCATGGCCTCCTCAAGGTGAAACTGTTGAAACCCTTGAAAAGGAGAGAGTGGAGCTACTCTACGAGTATAAGAAGAGGAACAACAACAAACTCATCAACGAGAAGATGGCAAAAGCCTTCTCCCTGCGTCGAAATGATGTAATTCTCAAGAAACCTCTCGTGATTGACTTCAAAACTCGATGGCCTGCCCTGGTTGAGCTTTCCATGGTATGTTGAACATTTTGACTGCATTGCCTTATGCACAATGCTTATCTAATATTACTGTGACAATAAAATAAAAGCTATGCTTACTTGATTATCTGTGGGGGAAAATGAGTAGTATTCTTACCTAATGGAGCTTTGAGGGAAAACACTATGGCTATCTGATTATCTGAGGCATGTTGAGAGACTAAGTGCAGAACTAAGCACACATCATGTACTTGACAGGCATGACTGTTTTATTCACACTGTCTCTAATTATGTTTCTTTCTGTATCTTGTGATGTTTCTCCATCTCTCTCTTGGTCTCTCTCAGATTGAGGAGGAATGTCGGAGGATCCGCCTGAAGCCACTACTGTCCACATTCCTGGGGAAGTTGGACCAATACTGTCAAACTGTTGAGCCCGTACTGAAGGAAGGGAGGCGCTGTTGGGAAGAAACTCGATGAGACCCTTGACAAATGTGAAAGTGTCAATTCAATTTGAAGGCCCAGGTAGAGGAAGAAATTCAGCCAACAACCTTCTCTCGTTCCTTTGTTTTATTTGTCAAGTCACGAGCAAGTACAAGCGCTGTGATTGCAATGGCAGGAGTGATCCGACCAGCCCTCAGGCTGGGGAAAGCACACATTTTATGCAGAAGACATCACCTTTTTATCTCATTGCTCGGACGTCTGGGCATCACTCATTCATTTATTATTCTAACTATCATAAGGGGAAGGCGGTCTCCACCCTCATGATGTCCGACACATTGCATACAATGCTTGCTGTGTCTCTCTTATCTACGTGTTTAATATCAAGACATCTGTGAATGTTGCAGAGTGCAAACGGTGTGCCGTGGACTACTGGAACGAATCAACCTAGATCTCAGTCAGGGCCGAGTCTACACTATATCCTGCTGACTCCCACTACCTTCCTCTGGCCTTGACAACCACAGCTTCGCTCACTTTACACACAGCCCTCACAATACTTTTATGAACATCACACAAAATTATTCTAGCACGCTGATTATTAATAATGATTATCAAATGGAATGAGGCACGTACAGTTTAGATGTTTTTGTGTAGAAGCAATCTGATGTCTATACTTGGCTTAATCCTATTTTTCATATTTCTACAGGACAACAGCATTGAGTCTCGGAATAGAAGCTCTGTTAAGAGGCCTCATTCTCTTTGTTGGTAAAAAACCTTGAGTTTATCAAGGTTTACCAGGTAAAGAAAATATACCTCTGCCGCTGGGTTAGCACCCAAGACCAGCCATCGCGGGAGCAGAGGGGCTTTTTTGTATTTCTGATGTTGCACCTGCTTGTGCCTACCTGATTCAGGGCCTTATGTATGCCTTGGAATTTAGCTACCCTAACAAACTTAAATGTACCTTTGAGATTTTTCTTGCGGATGTAAACCCAAAAATGTAAACCCAAAAATGTCCTCAAAGGCCCATGATCTAGCTACGTCAAAGGTCAATTTACATACCTAAATAAGTCAGACAGACATCATTGAAGGCAGGGAGTTTGAGCGACCTCCCTCTTGTTTAATTTCTCAGTTTCTCATTTTTCTCACTTTACACTACTTCATCTTGATTTTTGATGCTTATTTTTTCTTTTCATTAGTATAGCTGGACAATCTTTTCAGTGGAATAATATGTGCATGTTATGACGATTTTGTGATATTGTGTTCATTAATGTGCAAAGAATAAACTGTCAATTCGATAATTGAATGGCTATTCCTATAACTAATATTTTTTCTACCAAAGGTATTATAACATATTATTTGACTCCGATTACACGTTGCTCTTACATACACAATATACAATAAACAAGATAGCTTGATGATATATTTCACAAAACATTATCTTGCTTGTTCTACTTAACCAAATCGAAGCAACTTTCTGCATAAAATTATTATGTAGAAGAAGCAAAGCTGTTTTTGTATGAATTACTCAGTTTTGTACGTAACAAATTCTTCTTTTAAGGTATATCTAACTTAATTTTTTAGGTTAAGTCAACTAATTTTTGCAAGTAAAGTGTACCAAATTTTTCAGATTACGTTACTTGACTTTTCAAGTAAAGTCAACTTGATTTTGTAAGTTAATTCAACTTAAATTTACAAGCAAATTTAAGTTGAATTTACTTACAAAATCAAGTTGACTTTACTTGACAAATTAGGTTGACTGTACTTGGAAAATTGATTCGCTGCATACAAAAAATTAAGTAATTCATACAAAAACAGCATTGCTTATTCCATGTAATAAATATATGCAAAAAGTTGCCTCGATTTTATTAAGTAGATCAAGCAGGATATTTTTATCAGTGTAAGCTTTAAATTGTATGCAAACCAATTCTGTAGTAATTCAAAACACTCAAGTCAGTGTTTTTTTAAACTTTGTCTCCCTATTTGTCAAGGCTTTTCTTTTCTTTTTTTTATTCCCATGACATATCAACGCATTCTTGACAGTAACATGGAGTGGAGTACTATTCTAATTGTTGTAACTGACGAATACTACACTGACCCATCAAAATGTCCTGCAGTATGTGTATCTGGCTCTTGAGGGAGGCAGACCAGTGGCAAACGCCTCTGGCGATAGGAGTTACTGTAGCAAGATAAACTGTAGCTTGGGTGAGTAAAATAAGGTTCTAATGGGTCACTATACAGCATAACCTGAGGCCATGTTGAAAATATAAAGGGAATGTCAAGGGGTTGAGATGAGAGTGAGTGACACTTATTGTTATATCCAAACTGTCCTCATGCCCTACGGCTAACAGGTTCTCATGAGAGGACAATGAAACAACACTGTTGAGGGCAGTGCATGCATGCCTGTTCATTTGTCTAATTGTCTTCCTACAGTATCCCTGAAGGGTTGTCTTGAATTTGAAACCTCTAGGGTTGTCTCAGTCAGCGATGATCTGACTGACAATCGTGAAACTCTTAGTGGTAGCAATAAAAAAAGGGAACAAACATAGTACTTTTGGAAATGTACATGTGGAGATGTGTTTCATATTTACAAGACCCTCAAACTGACTCCTTAGTTGTTGTTTTCTCTTCTCCTCACCGTGTACCTCTCTGCCACCACCTTTTCTTGATTAACATCTCATTATTTCCTTCTGTCTGTCCTTCCTTCCTTCCTTCCAAATGCAGGCTCTATTCTTAAGATGACCCAAAACGTTTCTAATTATAATCTTTTCCCACAGGACTAACTGGCTGCCAGGGGCTGATAGAGTTCAGTGAACCTACAAAGTGTACAGCTGTTATTTTTGACTGGTGTCCAAAAACAAAATTGGAGCTTTGGTAGAAGGTGGGTGGAAATTCTTTTGGGTTTGTGAGTGTAAGTAGTTTCATCTGGTGACAGGCGGAAGCAGTAATCAACAACTTATTTTTAATTAGATTTTAAGTGAGAAATGTTCATATTAATGCACAGAAATGGAAGGAGATCTTAAACAGACTAACACCAACACTCCAGAAACAATTGATACCAGGGAAATTTTAAAAGCATTTCCTGTTGTGGTAAGTTCAGGTACAGGAACTAATTTTGAGTTTTCGAAGCATAAGTTGTTCGTCATATAAAGACAGGTAGTTATCCAGCATTATTACATTCCAGCAGAATTCTTTTGAAGATAGTTTTTTTCTTATTTAAGTTATCTTTCTTCTGTTTGAAAATCACAGAATATGGAGACAGTTATTTGCATACTGTATACCAGGGGTGCCCACACTTTTTTGGCTCACGAGCTACTTTTGACCTACCAAGTCAAAAAGATCTACCTACATTAATAATGGCAAATACCTATATATATATATATATATATATATATATATATATATATATATATATATATATATATATATATATATATGTATATATATATATGTGTGTATATATATACAGAGTATACTTTATATTTACAATATTGGCGTACCTTGCATAACTGCATGAACCCTTATGACACAATACAATTCTGTACATTTTTGGTCATTATATTTTACTCTGATGACTTCACTGAATTTAACCAGCAGGGTTGCATAGTCCTGACAGTAGCTGCTGGTAGCCAGCCTCAGGCAGACTTCCAAATGGTCATCAGTCATGGTGGAACAGTGTTTGGACTTAATATTTTTAGAATATTATTATAGAGTTGGCCTTCTCCAGATGCGCAGGGAACAGCCGTCTTTGAAGACCTCTCGCTCGAACAGAACAGGCGATCTTCGTTGCTACATCCATGATCTCTTTCATGTTTAGCATTGTAGCGCATAATGCTTGTTGGTGTATTATGCAGTGGTAATTAAGGAAGTCGGGGAAAACCTCGTCCTCTCTGTACTTGGCAATAAATCCATTCAAGCTGCCAACCATTGCGGGCACACCTTCCGTGGTGATTGACAATAATAGGTTCGTTCGAGATGAGCCAGTTCTGCGCAGAATCGATCGCCGGCGATTAGTGCGGTATGCATGCCGGTTGGATTTTAGTCTGACTTGATTCCGACTTGATCTGACGTCACGCACACGGGGTCAACGATAATCTCACGAGAGCAAGGCAGCCCCCACATCAGAGAGCTGATTGGCTCTTAGATTTGACAGCAAACACGTGTTGTAGAAAATCCTTATGGTCGATCGCGATCGACGTACTTGGCACCCCTGCTGGATACAATGGGGTAATTAACAAGCTATGCACATACAGTACAGCAACACATTAAGAAAATGGATGTGCGGATGTGTTTTCCAGCTTTAGGTGTTAGTTTTGTCACTGTTTCGCAGTAAAACAACAGTTTCTATGTGTTCAAAGTATTTTTAACCAGGTCAAACTCCCACTACTTTTTAATTAAAGGTCATATCACTAACAACAAGCTGCTGCATCATCTCCACAGCTGGCCTGTGCTTGTCACAAAACACTGTTATACATGTAAAACATTTTAACTTGTATATCTGGCCTGATTCTGACATCTGTATTTAATCACCATCCAGGGCTTTAGGCACACATGTAAGAGAGAAGCAACAATCACACAGAGTCTTCATGTATTTTGCTGTTTGTTATGCATGTGAGCCGTTCATTTACCTGAATGTGTGTGTTTTCTTTTTAAGAATTACAAGTGGTCTCTCCTATTCAATTTTTCATTTCAGTTAGTGGCTTCAATCAGGGAAACGGACCTCCTGGCACAATAAAATGGTACCTTAATGCATTCTTTCATATGCACAGTGCATATGAACCAGATAATCTAAACTGATGTGCAACCTAAGCAAGAGGACATACATGCATGTAGAAAAGAGCCAAATTTTAATTATTTCCAAACTAAATAGTTCTCAAAATGATATATTTTCAAATATCCATGTTGCAGATGGGTTTTAAAATAGAATAAGGATGAGAAAACTATGAAAGATTAAGGTACATGGCTCATGTCCAGTTACCATACGATGTCTGCACCCACTGGACACAGCAAACTGAACAACAATTTAATTTTGTTTTACAAAATTCTGTCTATTCCAGGGCATCCGCGCTTGAAAACCAGATTTGAAAGTTGTCTTGTGGATATTTGCCTCAAGGCAACCCTATTTACTTCCCTAATACTGATGGTTATGGTATTGTATATCCAAGTATATCAATACCTTATGATACATCAATATTTAAGAGGTGTTTCAGGCTTCTCTCAGCTTTAACTACAGCAGAAGCAACAATGACCCAACAATTTAGGCGACAAATCCAACATTGTCTATAGAAACCACTATTATTGAATGGCTAAAACTGACAATATATCAAAATATGAAAAAGAAAACATACTACGGCAACATTATTTTGCCAGGGGGATGAAATGTTAATAATTTAATAAATGTCCTCGTTTGCTGAGACACTTATCTTCAATTCATTTGAGGAGAGACTTGGTATGAAAACCCTATTTCATTCTTCTAAGCTGCACACCTGACAGCTATGACCTCTTCACATTGCTCATGTTGCAATCTAACCTTTATGAGATGCCACTTTTCTTCTTCATATTATCACTATGACTGATGTGGACTGCTCGCCTGTTCGCTGTCATTCATTTTATGCAACTCTCCGTTTTAACCATATCCGTGATGCTGCCAGTGAAAACACTTTTTCCATGTGTTCGCGTAAACTTGGTAGTGGCCTCCACCACCTTTTTTTGGAAGTGTTTGAGGCATGCCTGAATGGGAGGAGACCTCGGGGTAGAGCAAGGGCACACTAAAGGGATTACATCTCCCATCTGGCATGAAAGAACCTGGGGATCCCTGAAGTGTAGTTGCTTGGCAAAGGACAAATTGGCAGCAAAGGTTACCTGGCCACCACCAAAAAGCTGATATGGCTGCTACATGGATGGATAGATGGACCAATGTGACCACCTCCACCTCGCTCGTATAATTATTAAAGTGTTCTCTCTTACATTATTTTCAATGCCTTATACCTAGAGCAGCTGTATTGTTAAAGGTACAATATCTAACATCACATGGAAGCAACTTTCTTTCACTCCCAAACATCATATAAACAGCTTTGTTCAGTAACAATACAGTCAAAAGGAAGAATGTGGGTAACCTGAGAATTATAAACTAAATATACAGTTTTCCATGATTTAATTAAAGCTGCAAGCAGCGATGTATGGGCTCTCACCTTTGTGCACGTAGGGGTTACTGGCTGGACGCCGGTTCACACGCCCGAGAATGTCTGCGACCATCGAACAAAGCGCCCACGAGTTAGACGTTTGTTACCTGCACAGGCTGACGCTGTAAATGATGCTTTGGAAACAGTCCACCACTTCCTGTATTCACTGTGTGGCATCAACATGCTTTATACTGCTCTATAACAAGTGTAGCTATGCCATTCCATTAAATGTAAAGCTTTTGATAACTTTTAATCACCGAGGTCTTTAGATTGTACTGACTGAATTTGAAGTGGATCTGACGAATTCCCTGGGAGGAGTTAGTTCGTTACAGTATAGCACTTAGAAATGTAAAACTAATAATGGCAAAAATCTAAATGGCCGACTTCCAGTACGGTTAAGAGCATGGTTCCATGTGTCTCCATGTGTTACATGTGCCTAAGACATTTCAAATATGAAGGGTAAACTTGGCGCTGGGGCTGCTCTTTTTAAAATTAGTGGGGGGCGCTATTGAGGCAATTTATGACAACAAAGGCCAAAGCCTATATTTCCATCACCTTTGAAATGTGTAGAAAGTTCCATGAGGTTTTGACCATGTCAAACCACAGATAAATCAGCTTTTTTTTATCATGGTGAATGATGCTTTGCCAAGGTAACAGCTTTCAACGAAAAGTTACAATATTCATGATGAAGTATCATCAATGTGATATGGCTTTACTTACAAAAATGTAGACTGATCTGGTTAACTGGCCGGGAATAATACATCAAAGTAGGGCTGGGCGGTATGGCCAAAAATTCATATCACGATATTTTGTAAGATTCTGGTGGTTTCACGGTATATCATGGAATTTTTTTTCCAAATAAACACATTAATTTATTGACGCCGAAAAGGACCGCCACCGCTATTCACCACTCACTCTCAACTGGCCAGCAGCTGTTTTGATTGGTACATAGGGAGCTAAACATGGAGGGATTTAGGACCCAGGGGAATCCCTTTTTACTAGTGGCGCATGCGTGGCCATAACGACTATTGTCATTCTTCAGCCAGCAGCAACATTTAATGTTTACAGTCACAGATATGTGTACAGCGGTCTGAGTTACTTACGTCTCACGGGTAGAAGTTGACTCAGGGTGTGCAAGACATGACATCGCCAAAAGGCATGATTGGTAAAGCCCGCCTACTTTGCTGCACAGGAAAAGACTTCTTCCTGCACAAGAAAGGCTTCCTGTGTGGGCGGTGTCATTTACCCAGCATGTCTTTTGGCAATGTAATTTTTTGCACACCTTGAGTAAAGTGAGTTAACATGAGACATAAGTAGCTCGGTCCGCTGCTCCTTCAGCTTCAAGCTGTGAATATTAAATATTGATGCTTGCCAAATGGCGGTGACCGGTATGTGAAAAATTCATACAGTACAGAAAACTGAGACTGGTATACGGTTCAACCGGTATATTGCATAGCCCTACATCAAATTATGAAACGTAATTTCTTTTTGCTAGTAGGTGGCGCTATGAGAATGTTAATTTGTTTTAATGATTTGTATTCAGGCTTACCAGTATCCTGTTTGAGAAATTTGGGACAGATTGGATAATGTACCTTACAACAACTTCCTCTTTCTTGGCAAACCGCACGAAATGGGCATGTAATGGTTGCCACGCCACATCAAGACCATTCAAGGATAACTCCCCATTTTTATAACTTTTCATCATAAAGGTTCAGATCATCTCTATCTGGTTGATGCAGAGAGAAGAGAATGTCTCGCACGTCGTCACTTATCCTCACTGTTTTTCAGAGAAGTTCAACTTCACTGACGGATCTACATTCAGAAGCTTTATGTGGGTTCACGGCCAGCCAGAGAACGCTGGTGGACAGGAGAACTGCGTCGAGGCGACCGTCCATGGTGAGGAAGCACAGAGGAGTAGAGAAAGGTTTTCAGTAAAGGATGCACCCATCTTCCTCTTTGAGTTGACCTGGGCTTCGTGTCCCGGTCCGATACCCCGAGACCTGGTCCAATACCTTGAGTCTTGATTCGACACCCCGAGTCCCGATCCGATAGCCCGAGTCCTAGTCAGATACCCCGAGTCCTGGTTCAATACCCAGAGTCTCGATTTGATACTCCGAGATCCGGTCCGACACCTTAAGTCGCGATCCAATACCTCAAGTCCCGATCCGATACCCCGAGTCCCGATCCGAAACCTTGAGTCCCGAACCGATCCTCCCAATCATGATCCGATACCCGAGTCCCGATCCTATACTTCGAGTCCCGGGCCGATACTCCGAGTTCCGATCCGACACCCCAAGTTCCGGTCCGATACCCGGAGTCCCGATCCGAAACCTTTAGTCCCAATCCGACAACTCAAGTCCAGATCCAATCCCCCCCGAGTCATGATCCAATACCCGAGTCCCGATCCGATACCTCGAGTTCTGATTTGATACCCTGCCGACTGGGATCGTTCTTTCAAACAGATTCATTCTCAAATAGCAGGAAACGAGACATTTAATAGAACATTTTGTTATTTTTCTATCACCTTTAATGTTTAGTCACAGTGCTGCAATGATATGAAATATTCACATTTAATAAACTCTCAGTACGTTTCTGTTGATTTCAGGCAATTTTTTTTACGACCAAGCCAAAAAAACAAAACTGTCACAGAATTTCATGGCGAATGATGCTGTGCCACGGCAACAGTTCAACGAGAACTTACAATATTCATGATGAAGTATCATCAGTGTCTTATGGCTTTACTTAAAACTGATCTGGTCAACTTAACTGGTCAAAATGACATGGTTTTTATACTTTAATGTATTACTATACAATAAAGTATAAAACAAGTAATTTACTTTTGCCAGTATATGGCGCTATGACAATGTGACATTTTTTGCATGGAATTGTGTTCAGTCCTGAACCAGCATAATGCATGAGAAATGTGGGATAGATTGGATAATGTACTTCCTCTTTCTTGGCAAACTGCACAAAATGGGCGTGTAATGACCGCGACGCCACGTCAAGGCCATTCAAGGACAGCTCACCATTTACTTTTTTGTAGACTAGACACAACCAGACCTATGTCTCTCCACCTAAGTCAATCGGTCATTGGGGGTGATGGGTGTGGCCAAAAAACACTCTATGGGGGCACTATAGAGCCATTTATTTATACCCAAATGCAATGACACACAATCATTTCAGTCATATTGCCACACTTTTCTCTAATGCTCTTGGGATTGTATTAAAATATGCGTCCCACTGAAGAATCTGCTTAAAAATAGATACATTATACAGCGGATGACGCTGTTTGGATGAACTTTGAAAGATCAGTAACAGGGGAATTGGGATCTTCAAAGTTTTCAGTGATTGATCATTTGACGGTTCACGTGACATTCAGTATATAATAAGAAGCATATAGTGCAAATAGTGGTTAATACTTGATGTTAGTACATATAGTAAGGTTAGAAACACTAGACTGTTTGTTGCTTTAAGGAGGAGTCACAGATTATGTATTGACGCTCAAAGAAATAATCTTAAAATAATTATTATGTCAATGACTTATGCTCAAATCCAATCAATGGGTGACAAAACATGCAGTACCATACCCTGGGTTTGCACTCTCATCCAAAGAATGTAAAGGGTTGGTAGACCAGCAGTGGTGGGTGAGGGAGAGGAGCAGGACAAATGTTTACTACCTTCACACATACACTCTACATAGAAAAGAAAAAGAGTGATACAGAATCCAACAGAAGTTGACCACAGAAGGGTATTTAAGGACCATATCTCTGAATTCCTATGGTTAGCAAAAGTTCAAAAGAAGAAAAGGGTCATTAACTCATTTTTTCCATATTTAGACCAGCAGTTGTACCAGCAGTACAATCATTGTCAAGTATCTTTATGATGGGGATTTAGAATTCCTTTTCTTCTTCTACAAACCCTGATTCTAGAAAAGTGCTGGGTCAACTGACCCAGTTGCATTGAGGTAAACACCTGTTTATTACAGGTATTCTTTTCTTTGTCTGAAATGGGTATCTAATTTATGATCACTTACATTCATATAACTGTTGACAGCCTTTTAAAAAGGCAGCGAATCGGGTTAAAACATAAAGATGCCGACATTGTTTCACCTTGTTCAAGGGCAGCAACATATTTAGGGGGCCGTTGAAAAATGTGTTGGATACTGAGCACACTCACAGCCTGAGCTTTTATTTATCCTGCATCCTACTTTTTGGGGGGGATAGGGGAGGGGGATGTATGGATATGAGAGGGTCTGTGCTGACCCTGACAGCAAAAGAACAGCCTTTAATAACGGACATCTAACTCTGCGGGGAGTTTCTGTTTGATTTCATTGCTTGAGGCAAAGCTGTCTGAATATTACCCAAACTCCCCCTGTGCCATGGCGGGAAGCTCCATCACACGGTCTTCATTCTTCATATTTTTATTGGCAGCAGGAGAACTGGGGTTGTGACGAAGTGTGGTTGTGTGCGCCTGTGTGCTCGAGTTGTGTGACTTGAAAGAGGTTGGGCTGAGGCACTGTGTGTATTGTGAGACCCCATGTGTGCAGTGGTGGTAAGATGTCTTTCTCACTACGAAGCTGACTGAGTGGTCAGAATACAAACATCTTTTCAGCTGTTCTTTGACCACAGAGGTCAGGCATTGCTGTGAAACCTCTGGCCTTGGCTAGAGCAGTAGAGACATCGCAGAGATCTGAGCATAGCAGGATGGCCAGCCAACTTTCAAAACAACACTGCTAATTTGTATCAAACTCCTCAGCATCAATCTCCTCAGCAATCAAGGCTACAGCCCTGCAGACAGAGACACAAGCACTCAGAGATCCTGTGCCCTCTCATGCAAATACACATGACGTTATTTTACTGGTATTTTATTTACGCTCACCAACAGCTTTAAGTCCCAGACCTCGGGGACGGTGATGTTCTTGAAGGAGTTTTAAACAAGGTGTTTTGCCAGGGAACCTTTCAGAAACCATTCAAAAATTAGACATATATTTGAATATGGGTGTGTCTGTAGCAGAGTGTTTAATGGGACCTTTATGGTAGATCAATAGCACTATGATGTACAGAAATGCAGGCTTGTGTGTGTGTGTGTGTGTGTGTGTGTGTGTGTGTGTGTGTGTGTGTGTGTGTGTGTGTGTGTGTGTGTGTGTGCACTCATTTTCCTTTCACACAGTAAACCTTGTCATCGTTACACAATCACCAACTTGGGACATTCTGACCTTTAGTCCCCTGTTGGTCATGCTTTAAAGCATGATAAAATCATGTATGAAACCCACTGGGAGTCATTTAAAAATGTAGACAAGTGGGAACTTGTAAGTGTGTGAGTGTTTAAGGCCATGCTTAGCACTGCTCCTGCTGGCTGGAGCAGTGATTTTTTTCTCAACAATGTGTATTGTCCAGAGCATTTATATTACACACAATTTCAATTTGACTAGAAGGTCCCCTCTTTTACTGGTAGGACTGTCAGAAGCAATATTACCATGCAATTAAGGATGAATATGGAACAAATTAGCTCAGCTTTTATCTTAATAGACCTCGCTTTATTCATGGATGAGTTTTAAATGAATGCCCTGAAGATGCCAAATTAGACACAAAGTGAAGTGGATGCACGATCACAAACCTGCCACAGATTGGGAAAGGTGTTTTTCTCCTGACTCAAATAAAGTAATGAAGAGCAAATACAAAATGTGATATAATCCACAGGATGAATGGAGCTAACATTAAAATGCATACTTCACAATTCCACACAGGAAACAATTAATAATAAGCAAATGTGCAGTAGTATGCAGAGTGAAAAGGCCGTAATAGTAAAATATATATATATATATTTTTTTAAATCACCAGAAACAGAAGTCCACATTTGGTTGGAGTAGCATGATAGTCCACTGTTGGTAATGTAGGAATGTATGTGTGTGAATGATTGGATTGGGTGTAGTTTAAGTGTTTCCCTCTCTACTGGTGATTGATGAACTGGTATTTTTCAAGACACAATAATTACCAGTAATTACTTGTTACCACATACTGTAGCAGTTACGCAGTATATTGCAAAATGAGGTGCTAACAAGATTTTAAACAGAGCACTTTAATTTGTTTTGTGTAAAACAGCTGGAAGGTGTAATCATCTTCATGTCTCTGTCATGACTTGATGCTAGTCCGATACGAGAAGATGACATGATGCTGCAGGATGTAGCTTAGAGGCTGCTTTCCTAGGCACTTTCCTATGAATACCAACTGGTTGGATAGATTCTCTGAAGACATTTGGATGTGTCTGATGTAGTTGTTTAATAATCTAAGAGCATTATACAACAGAAGAACGTTAAGGAGATAAAGCACCTGCGTTTGTTATCGCTACAAGACAGAACATCACTTAGCCAGGGGACTACCAATGAAGCGGAGGCACTGAAAGCTAAATTCATCTTTGCCTTGTGGTGATACGAGGACCGTATACTTATTGAGACTGTAAAACGGCTGCTTCCTTTTTTTCATGAGCTTCTGTTCTCCCAACACTATCTCTTTTTTTTTTTCAATGATAAAAAAATGTAGTAAATGCCAGTAAATGTTAAATCAGTAATGTTAGTGCACTGCGTTGCTCAACCTCTTCCTGTGGTAAATTGTCTGAATGATAGTTTTTTGCAGTAGTATTTTGTGGTGTTGATGCAGATTGTAACCCTAGTTTCATAAGCACAGGTGGAGCCTTCAACTGAACTAATACTCCCCTCCAATTGCGAGAATGCATAATATAGCTGGCCAACCAGGAGTATCTACTCAAATACGAGCTGATGTACTTCACAACAATGACGTATTGTTGTCATCATCATCTACAGGCGACGCCAGTGTCTCAGCAATGACCGGAGGCAGCGGCAGGAGGGGGGACTTCAGCGGTGTCAATCTCGAGATCCAGTTCACTCTCATTGCAGTGGTGCATCGCATTTAAGCATCGCATCAAAGCATCACATCACATGATCCCAATGCTGTTGGAGTCAAGCCGGGTTGGCTGGTGGCTGCTTAACACTGCTTAACACTGCTCTCTGCAGCAGCGTGAGCTGATTAGCATGCATTCGGGTAGGCATGATTGGCCAGCTACTCTTGCTAAAAGTCAGTAGCTTATTTTACATAATTACAATACTAATTACAATATTGTTTTTGCTAGTAAAATTAATCTTGCATTTCCTAATCATTTGAATTGTGTATTTTTATGTAAATGACCATTATAGATGACTATCTCAAAGTAAAATGATAACATTTAGAATATTTGCCAGTTTGCATTGAGTTTGCCAGGAAAAGTGAATATGGTGATATGGTCATCTCGAAGAGTAATATTTGCTCTTTTCTTCTGCTGATCAAATCTGGGACTCTAAACTGAGATACAATCTGAACTGTGAGTTGTATGATCTGTTTTTTCCTAGTATGATCATAGAATGTGATTGAGCTCTCACAAATTGCTGCAGGGTAAAACTGTTCAGCAGTAGATGACATTCAATTTAGTTTGATGTCTACATTTGTGTGCTCGAGTGTGCCACTGGTGGGGGAGAAGGGAAAAAAGAGAAATATTCTGTCACCTTCACTCTCACTGGTTTGGACCACTAAGTCCTGAGAAAAATTGGAGGTACACAAATTTGATGCATGAATTAAAAAAGCAATGCAATACCCCCCAGTCTATAATGAAATGTTTCTTTTGTTATCTACCATCAGCAAATTGAGTTAATTCTAGGTTGTGCTCAAGGATCCTTCTTGTCCATTTTACAATACAAGTTTGAACCAGGACGCCACAGAGTACTTCTCGACCCAACTTACTTAACTACAAGTCCAATTTACAGTTGAAACATCCCTCTCTATCTACAACTTGGGGCTCAACATGTGGCTTTCGACAGCAAATAGTGCCTTTATTAGTTTTCTTTCCCTCCTTCTCTGAACTGCCTTTAAACAGACCTACTGTTGTCTGCCTGAAGTGGTCTGCTCTACAGCCTAGTTTATGGTTCTCCGTCAGGTCGACGGCGTACCTACGCCGTCGACGCAGACCCCTACGCCGTAGCCTGACACGCACCTCCAAAAAATCCTAACTACGCGTCGCGTTGACGCGGACCGCAAGCGCTGTGATTGGTCCGCTCAGAACGTAATTTCCGGCAGTTGCTTTTTCCCAGCCTCGACCGGTTTAGTGGTCGTACAGACCACCTCCGCAAACGTCTTCTCTGTCGCCTGCGCTTCAACATTTGCAATATAAGCATTTGCTCTTCAATATTGATGAGCTCCAACTTTAATGCAGCCGCTCCAACTTGGTCGCCATGTGACCGGAATTCGGCTATAACCCCTGAAACCACACAGCCACACAGGCACACCCCCTGGCGGCATGGCGGTTAATTGCAGGCAACGCGTTCCCTCGACGCAGAACTTCGAATGCTCAACGACGGCGTCACGTCGACGCCGTAGGTACGCCGTAGGTACGCCGTCGACGTGACGGAGAACCATAAACTAGGCTTAACGAGAGCCTCAAGCTGCACAAATACAGGGTATCACAAGCCATGTGGTGCTGCAAGATGATTAACCCAAAGTCAGCAATCAATTTCCAACCAGCAAAGCAATGATGGTTTCAGTTAGCTGCATGATACTGATGTCAAATGCCAGTACAAAAGAGGTTCGCACTGAAATATTAAAATGCCTGTGTCAAAGTGTATGTGTGTAAAAAAAGCATACATTTTACAGAGAGCACTAAGCCGTATAAGTAATACATACATGCAACATACTATTAAAGATGAATCCCTTTGTTCCTTTTGACTTGATCTATTAGGAAACACTGAATAAAATGGGACATCTTTTGTACTTTTATGCAGCATATTTTTTTTGACGTTTACATGAACTATAGTTGAGCATAATTCTCACATAAGTTGATTATGCCAGGAGTAAAACATCTCTCTCCCTGTCTCTGTTTGACAAGCACCACTGTGTCAAAGCAGTCAATTTCACTTAAAATAAAAATATTTAAAATTATAAATAGCCTCTTTTAACAAAGGTGGACTACAAAAAAACACAAAAGCAGGAGCCATCTCAACTTTGTAATGCATCTTCAAAAAACTGAACAAAATAATTGTTACTAAATTAAAGAGACCAAGCTTTCTTGTCTCTTTTTAAACTTTGACCATGTTCACGGTGCATGGTTCACGGTCTATTATAAGAAACAAAATAACAGAATAATTGGGGTTTCTTGGTAACATCACTGAAAAAGTTGCATCAACACCACAATGATGGAGCCGCTGCCAGTACAGCATAAACACGCTGAATGATTTAATCTATACAATATATAGGTCTGGAAACAGAAACCAAAATATCCATCTTCTTCGAAAAACGTTCTCTCTCCCACGCATCGTTCAACACATGCATTCCTTTCTGTAAGCACTGGGTCTACCTTTTTAATTGAAAAGGAAATCAGTGAGTGCGCCATTGAAATGAGAATAATTGACATACTTGAAGAGCAGGCATAAGCCTTTAATTCAATAATATGGCAGATTATTGAGGGTTTAAATTCCACCTTGGCTTGGAGTGCTCCCAGTGGGAAATGGATCCACTTGACCTGGAAACATGTTGATGGGAGGAAAGAGCAGTGGCTAATAATGCCACAAGAACCCCCATGATGATTTAAAAAGGCATGCCAAGTAATAAGTATCAGACTGTTGTAACACACAATTTCCTGTGCAAGAATAAAACTCTCCATGGACCATGATCATATCTCACAGGAGGTTTCATGCCATTTTGATGGTGTCAGTGATTATTGTTGGCCTGAACAGCCATTCAGGGCAAGCGGTGCAAGTGGCATTAGGATTGTGACATGCATGAGTATGCGTGAAATGACGTGAAATCAGAGATTAATAAATGTAAAGGAAATATTTGTATGTTTTTATCTTTGTGAATGCAGACATTTGTAGTCTTAGTTTTATGTTTCTGAGATCTATGGTCTGGTGTCTCTTGCTGTAACTGACAAGCTCCCTTGGCATCACCATTAATATGGCAACATAACCAGCAGCAACATCACTCTTTAATATGAGTTGGAGTCATCTGAAGAGTTTCCTGATAAGGATTTGATGAATGTTGTCAGTGCATAAAAGCTTACTTACAAGGAAGTTAGTTTGTTCACCCTGTGAATTATATTTCTATCCAAAATGACTGATTGAAATGACTGATGTACATTGCCAGAATCAAAGAAAATACCTTTACAAGTAACACCAATCACATCTGGAGAGGGCGTCACACAAAACCTTTCACATAGCAATTATCTCCACAAGCCTCCAACACCATTGGATATGTGGCAACAGGGTGCAGATGACCTCTGTGTAATGACTGAATGCTGAAGTCTATTTTCTCTTGGTCACTAAGTTATTTTACCTTCTCCTCTGTCCAACTGTATTTCACTGTAAGTCACTGACATGACAAAGGTTAACAGCTGTTGTGTGCCACGGCTTTAAAGCCATAACATGCCAAAATCCCTTCTTCCCGCTTCTTAATTTTTGTCTGCCACACTGACAGTTTTCATATACTATTTAAGAAATTCACACAAAGACTCCACTGTCACAATAAGATAAGTGTGTGTGGATGTGACAGCGAGAGAGGCATTTGTCCTCGCGTCTGACGTCTATAGGGCCTGAGCAAACACAGATAAAGTCACATGTGAAGGATTCTCAGAAGCACACATTACCTCCCTGCCACACTGCAACATGGTACAATGACCGGACAGAAAAGAAGTGGACAGGTGTAAATGTTATACAGTAATGTAGCATGTTCAGACCTAATTTCGTTGATTTTAGCTCCTATAAAATGCTTCGTATTGAACACAAATAATTCATATCACTTTTTTCATTGTCAGATAGCCACTGATAATACACACTATCAGTAAATAAAATAACATCAAGTCATTTTAAATGATGGACTTTAAGATTCAGTCCAGAATGTAATCCAAGAATCCAAGATCCAGATTTCCTTTTCTGTTTTTAGTAAAGGGTCTGTAAAAAAAAGAATACATTATAAATGTGCATAATGGTAATAGTCTGAGTTTTTGAAGCATTTTCTTTTGTATTAATAATGGTAAAGTGTCTTTGAGGTAGACTGTCATGAAACTCAGCTCTGACTCTGTCTGGCATGCCAAAATCGCCACACAGCCTCGAGCTGTTCCGAGGGGCTTGGCTAGAGCCCAGTGCAGACTGTCATGCAACACAATGCAGGCAGTGTTTTTTAGTAGGCTGAGGGCAGCAGGGCAGCCATGTTTTTTTCCCCAGGATGGTGAGGGCAACGAGGTGCTTGTTTTTGTCAGCAGTGTGCAAAAGGAAATATGTGGAGAATCAGCACAGTGACAAATAAAAAAATTAGGAAATATGACACAAACTGATACATACAAGCTAAATATACTTAAAAAGGGATACTATATGGTTTCAATTAACAATAATTTTCATTATCAATGAATCCTTTGATCATTTATTATCACGTAAGACAAAGAAAAGGAGCAAATACTTACAACTGAGCAGCCGAAACCTCTCAGTGTTTGGTATTTTGTTTGAAAAGGGATTTAAAGATCTAGTTAGTAGGATTTGACGGCATCTAGCGGTGAGGTTGCAGATCTCAACTAACTAAAACTTCTCCCGCGTGCCCAACGTGTAGGAGAACTACGGTGGTCGATGGAAAAACACGAAACGCAAATGTCCCTATGGAGAGCCAGTTTGTAGAAACATGAAACAGTATATGCATAAACAGAGGACCCGCTCCGTATGCAGATACATAGATACAAGTAGATAAATGGCTCATTCTCAGGTAACACAAACACGACAATTGGTATTTTCAGGTGAATATACACTAACGAAAACATACTTAAAAATATAATATTTCATTTATGCCAATAGATCCGCCTAAATGCTACCCACTGTTCCTGCTCGATAGACCCCTATGGGGGTCTGCACCTCTTGCCCCTGTGTTCCAGTCATCGTAGGAACCCCAAATTAGTTATAATACTTGTGTTATATGTTTTTTTTCGGAAATGTTTTGCATAAAAAAAAAAAATATATATAAAAAAAAATACCGTATTCTGATCACAACTATGAACCTCCAGCATGACATGAGCCAGATCCCCCAAAAATGCCTCCTTAAGCGGTCCGCGAGTTTTACAAACTGTATGGTTCAGGGCCATAGCAACAGCCCACATACTAATAAGGCTCCTTTTTGGAAAGATTAAGACCTAAAGAATCGCAATCTGCAACAATAATCACAATAAAAAAAAGCATTGGCATGTTAGGAAGGAGTTTCAGTCAAAAAACGGTGTCGTTCGGTTGTAACAATGGAAAAAATACTTATTTTATGATGTGGTTTTAGAAACGTGGGCTCACCAGGAAGGCTTCAGGACTCATAAATGTTTGTGACTTTACAGGTACTAATAGGGGGCTTATAAGGACTTTGATTGCTTTGTTAGACTCCCACAAGCCCATAGGGTTAAGGGGATGTGTGTTTTATTGAAATTTGACCTTGTAAGGGGTACTTAATGTATATTATATATACTAATATTTTAGTGAAACGTTACGATCGCTGCGGCAAGTTACGGCATTTACGTAATGAATTAAACTTAACCGTTACTTCTTTTTTTTTAACCATTTAGGTCTCTTCTCACTAGGGTTACGGTATTGTAGCAATGTAAATGAAGTTAAACAATCCTTTGGTTACGGAGATAATTAAGGAAACGTTTAAAAGAACTGTTGTCCGAGAATAGGCGCGGGGGGGCTTGGTGCTTATAAGGTTAAAAACGCTGACTCAATAATTGAAATAGCTGCAGATTATTGTTCGATTAAATCCACTAAATTGACAAACTGTTTCGGCTCTACAGACACCCGAAACCAACTGAACAGTGATTTGAAACTCAGAAACTGTGGGAGAGAACAGCTCCCCCTTAAAGGAAAGCTCAGGGGATTCCTTAACCAGACCCCTGTCTGAAAGATGCCGAGCCCCTCGAAACATGTCCAGTACTTCTCTGGCCTTCCCTTTAAACTACACTGGGGAGGCTCTGAACAGAGCCTCAGCACTCACAGACAGGATGCAGCCACCAGTGAGAGAGGTTGATTCACTGTGGAAGGAGACAGATGTTCGTGCTATTAAAGATTGAAAAGGTATTTGTGTATGGGTCAGGGAAATGCAAAAATATGTGTCTCTATACATGCATCTATGATTAGTGTATTTGTGGTGGCGAGGGCTTTTGTTATCTAGCACAGAAATATACAAAGAGAGAAGAAGAAAAAGTGTACTTGTGAGATATTATACCCTTTCTGCTGGAGAACCCGCTCACTATTGAGAGGAAGAAGATGATGTTTCAAATACTGCCGAAGGACACAAGGTCAGAAGAGTGTCTTAGTATAAATAAGGCTTTACAGAAAGCTTTTGTGAGGGAACTGTGCAGAAAGATAAAAGATCCCTTGATAAAAGTACACCTACAGATATTTCTTGTCATGGGTGATTTGCACGAGCTATGTGGTTGCAGTGTTAAAAACAAACTTACTTAAGAGAAGTATGTAGTGCCTCCGTACAGAAGCCCTGCAAAAGCATTCTCTCTCCTGTCACGACAAACATGTGTGTCTATATCAGCGTTGTGGTGGCGATGCTTGGTTCAGCGTAGATTCCGGATAGGATATGGCTCCCTGTCTGTATCTGAAGCCGCTCTTGTCATTTCCTCTTGACACTTGTTATCTGACATCATCTTGCAGTCCAACAACTCTCAACTCCCAACTCCCAGTGCTCGCCCCTCACACGGCAGGCAAGACAGATTCATCGCAGGTTTAATGGCAGGTCAGTCCTTCACGCAAAGAACATGTTACACATTTGAACAAAACTGTGAAATACCTCCTGATGTTGCTCCTCTCAATTGCTCCATTCTCAAATTGAATAAATTTAATTGATTCCAAACCATAGAAAGAGCCTCTGGACAGACATCATATTTAAGAGACTTGATTTACGCATATTGTCTAATAAAAAATACATATTCTGTACAGGCTAATGCAAAGCAGAATTTAAATCTCTACAGTATGTGCATAGCTACATTCAGGTACACCATTGTCACCTATGTTTTGTTTGGGGTGTGATGTGTTTAAGATTTGTATTTCCATCTTTTGTTGCTGATTTGTTAATATACTAAACGAGTTGGTGAAATGTCCGACATCCCTGGTGAGTTCTTCTAGCTGAACTATTATAAAGGCTCCTGAGTGATGTGTTAAGGACGGCTCTTCTTTTTGTGACAGCCTCGGACATGATACAAAGTTATTTGTTTGCATTACTATGTTATACGTAAAAGGTTGTGCTTTTGTTCAGCAAACCACCACTGCAACAGTATGTTTGGTGCTTTATAAGCCAATGTGGGCTCAATGAATAACATATCAAACTTTAAGATATTAAAATTAAGATATGCATACTTAAAAAAATAAAGTTTTGACTACCCTGTTTCTCAGCACTGTGATCAAATTGGCCTCATCACCAAATTATATTGGAAATGCAAAAGCTGATGTGGTACACGGATGTATATATTGTAAACTGTATGCTACCAAGTAGTAAATGGGCCATAACACTAAATGACACCAGAAATGTAGCAGACAGACGGAGTTCTGAAGGTCCCCGACGGGGGAAAAAGGGGATTGGAGCCTTCAAGAAGACATGTGACCTACTTGGTGTAACCTGCCTTTGTTCAAGTTTGGTCTCAGAGCCAGCTGTGACACGTCTGCTGCTGTCAAGTGGAATCATGGGATGTAGGGCAGACGGGCGAAGAGGAGCCAGTCTGCAGATACCCGTGTGCTTCTCCAGCTTGTCTGCGTGGGCGAAGACGGCAGCTTTAAGTGCTGCATGTTTTGTGCGCAGCCCGGTCGCCTGGGAACACACTGACCATATGCACGGTAATGTTGGCAGGCAAGCAGTGTTAACGGCAGGAGAAAGGCCATTCAACTCTGCTCACTTGGTCTGGCGAGGCTCCTCTGGTCTGACAGCACCTGGAGACAGTGAGTACAGTACACACTTCAAACACAACGCGCGCCATAATGAGAATACATGGTGTTACACAAACTCTCCTTTACTCCACTGGAAGGTTTTCACTTCACATGGGATTTGATTAAAGTTGAACTCCTGTACATTTTCTCGTTCACTTGTAGTGTCAATTAAAACCACACAGAGACAGATCCCTGTGTTTTTAATACCCGACATACGGTAGTATTTGCTCATATGAAAGCTTGATGGTTTACACAAATAAATCCAGTCCACCAGAGCATCCAAAAGCCACAAATGATTTCCTTCAATGTGGTGAACACAGTACATTTAAATCCCTATACAACTAAGAAAATAGAGCCTTTAGGGAATTAGCAGAGCTAAGAGCATTATGTTATTTCAGCCCTCCGTAAATTGCTTTTGTGCATTGAAAATAATCATCAATTCTGTCAGGAATTGTTTTTTTGCGAGTATCTCTCTAACCACTGGCGAAGTGCTCTACAGTAATACTATGTTCCTTATCTGTCATGACTTTTCGACATACTAGAAGTGTTACTGTAAATGAGCCTGGTTTCGACTCTCTCGCCAGACAAAGCTTTCTGCTTTAATTGGAGTTCCATTTATGAGGAATAAAGCAACTGTCAGTTACTATGCCTTTATTCATTTCAGGCAATGTATGTGGATTTTATTTCACAAAGAGCTTAAGCTTCCCTGCTCTGGCCATCAGTTCTAAATAATACTTAAATGGGGCGTTGACAAGACTGCAGTCAAGCTAGATGACAGAATGGCTGGCTTAAAAAGTAATTTGAAACAATAACACTGGGAGCAAGCAAAACTAGAAAGCAGGGTTGTTGAAAGCTGAAAAAGAATGAAATCAATGTGCACTTAAACTCCGACGAAGTCCAAATTATGAAGTATTTTAATTTACTCTGAAAGGGCTAGTTGCTATATGACACAACCCATCATTGTTCATGTTTAGACATAGCTCTTCCTCAGCCAACTTTATCTAATGTTTGTGTCTGTTGCTTATGAAAAAGTATGTCCTTGTTAGATTACCATCCATTTATAGTACCTGTAACAAATGTGTTGTATTCATAATGAGTGAAAAGTATTATGCATCGTGTAAAAATTGACATTTGTTGTGACAACCCGACTACAATTTCCCTCAGTACGGAGATCTCCACATTTTTGTTTTCACCCAAGAGGTCCTGCAAATTAAATGACAGAATATGTTGTTCTGTGTAGAACCGAACACAGAAAGGTGTTGCTCTGTTGCCTTATCGGCAGGACAACAAGTTGTCTGTGCCGCTGTCATAAATAATTCAGTTTTATGATGCAACAACACCATTGTTGGGGTTTGGGCACTAAAACATCTTGGTTTAGGTTAAAATGACTATTTTGTTAAGGTTAGGGAACCTGTTGTGTATATAGCCACCTGCTGAAATGATGGATGCTGTTGGTGTTGAGACAGAGCTAGCACCATGCTGAACACGGTGGCTTGGTGGCAACTAAAGCTAGAGTTAAAAGGAAAGTGAATATTGGACTTAATTTTGACTTCATCTGCGTGTCTGCCGGATGCAAATAGGCCTACATTTGCTATTTCAGCTCTATTACAGTGAGGGATAATATGCTAGTGTTGTGTTTACAGCTTTCTGCCCTGCCCACAAGGAGCAAATAAAGAGATTCAATAAATCAATGAAGGTTTAACAAACAACAAGTCCAGAAACAGATTCACCACTGTTTTAAGTTTGTTTTTGGAAAAAGAAAATGGTAACATTGTCCATCAAGAGCTTCCAACAGCGCAGCATGGTGTTAATTCAACCAGTCTAGCGACACTGTGAATAAAATAGCAAAGCAGTGAGAAGCAAAACAAGGAACCCCGGGGGAAGAATAATCAGATGTTATTCAGTAAGAAGAAACAACTTCTTGCTTACAAAATGTATTGTTATTTACAGCAGAGGTAAAAACTCTTGTCGTATACAAAACAACACTTGTGGTATATAGACTTTTTACCCTCCATGCATCTCGAAAGTAGGTGAAGTTGTGCCAGTAACCCCAATTTTGCCTCCATGTTATTTGCAGCAGTCAGTGGGCTGCATGTCCTCAGCCATTAGTAGTAGTGGCATCTATTTAGTCTTCAAATCTAGTCAGTCTTCATGTTATACGTATACTCAATGTGATATTGCTGGGACATAAACATCATCTGTCATTATCTTCCATTAGAATCCATACATGTTGCAATATAATATAATATAATATATATATATATATATATATATATATATTAATACATAACATCAATACACTGAGGCATCCGTAATTACATAATACACCACAAGAAACCAATGCAAAACAAAGATATCTTCTTTTTGCAAAATGGCTGCAAAGTGAAAATTGATCACATTGATGGCGTCTCGGTTGAAACAGAGCAGCCAATCTCTGCATCCCGGTGCTGCAGACAAGGTCTCAGCCGTCACTGGCCTCAGAGATGCCTGTGGTAGTTTGATTCTTGAGATGAACTGCACGTTGCTGTGATTTCAAACGAGAGGGGGACTGGCTGTTCCCAGAGCAAAGCCAGCGCTGACTCAGGCACTCTAACCCCCGTGCCCCAAATCACACAGCAGTGTTATCTGCCAGAGGATACAATCACGGAAACACATCAAAGAGTGATGTGAGCCGGTCTGCTCTCATGCATGCCTACAATGTGGGCCTTGTACTCACACAAACACATTCAACGAATCACTCCCTAATTGCACATGAATACTCTGCAGGATGACTCATAATGAAAGAGTAATTAGGCCTCTCCATCACTGGCTTTGAACCAGACGCAGGCCTGACTTTAACGCAGCAGCTGCTTTCAGGCATCTGCAGGTTCTCCACGTGTTGGTTTGTTTGACCTGACAGTCGGACCTCAGGGAGGATCAGTGGGCTTCCTGCCCACCTGATCTCAGGACCTTCCCTCCCGCCTTTCAGTCATGTATTTCAACTCCCCATTTACATCACAACCTTCCTGCTCCTATTAGTGGTGTAGCCATGTGTAAAGTCGGTTGGGATATATTCCCATGCCTGGGCCGGAGTCCAGAACCAACCTGCATTTCACTCCTGAATAGGGCTCTGTGTGTGTGTGTGTCTTGCTCAGCTTGATGACATTCTCGTGTTGAGTGTAATCCCTGGTAATAATGTTGTTGTGGGAATTTAAACACGTGTTGCAACAACGCACCATCAGAGTCTGTCGATCCAAAATGAGAGTCCAGTTTGTTCCAAATCTTGTTGACATCAAACTGCAGGCAAGCTTGACATGCACATACATATTAATGCAGTCATGAAGTCATTTATTCACTAGCTGATTTACATTGCACAGCAGAGAGGTCCTAAATCAAAGGGATTTCAAAACACTTTACCAGATTTGCAAATTTGATGAGACAAGCGGTTTATTTCTTACGCGTGTTGTAGCTTTTGGCCCTAAACTTAATTTTATTCTTAATTCCTTCATTAGGCAAATACGACGGTGGCTCCTTCTACACTAATGCAATTTGCTAAACATGTCTATAAGAAATGAATCATGGTGTGTTCGCACGTGAGCGCATGTCTTAAGTATAGCCTGAATACACACCAACACATTCATAAGTATGTAAACACGCAGACACAAAAGCGATATGTAGCTCTCCATATTAATCTTTTTCCTTGGCTGGGAAACGTTATCTACTTGTCTGGTTGTCTCTGGTCTCGGGGGAGGAATGTGCATGTGGCAGAGCCGAGTCGGTGGGACAGATTCAGGATTTGTATGCGATGGGAGGCACCTTTAGGAGGAGTATGTCTGGTCTGTCTGACGCTCAGTGATTCTCGACGGGGTTCGGAGCAGAAGCTTGCTCAGTTGGAGGAAAAGACTTATGATCTTTATTGATCACAGGCTCGTATGGAGAGGGAGGAGGGGTCTCCTTCTGCATAAAACATAGTTTTTATTGACAATGAGACTGCAACACGTGAGGTAACTGAAGAATTGATTCCAAAGCTAAGCTCAGTGGCTTTTTTGGTAATATTTAATAAAACTGTATTGTGCTCTGTTCTTAAAATTCTGGATATCGGAAACACATCTTTGGCTCCTTCAAATCCTCCAAAGGCCGATTAAGGCATCAATACCAACGTTTGTCAGGGTCGCGAGATGATCTTTTCACTTCCACATCACTAGAAAAAATCCATGCTCTGCTGCACACAACACGTAAAGATCATACGGTCTACCTCTATGATTATTAGAAATAGGAGAGTAAAACAGCAGGCTTCTTTTTAAAAAGCCCCTGTAGGGATTATATCTGATCGTTGTGTGACTGAGGCAAGATTTGGTGAATTGTGTGGAAGAGAAGGTTGCCTTGTATTGAACTGAGCTTTCATAAACTAGACTGTGAATTAGGAGGTTGAAAAATACCATCGGGGAATAGACTGAACTCCGGGGACCAGTAGGTGAGGATTGTTATTTTATTTATTTTGTTTGTTTCCTTTTTATTTTATTTTATAGATGTCTCCAAATGCTGCGACCTGGAAAACAGATGTACGTGATTGGGCGGACAAGGTTTGAAGTCATGGAGGTGACTGCAGCGGCTGTTTAGCCGGAGAGGCTGCTCCAGAGAAGCACTGTGTTCCCATTTCTTTGCCAACATCCTGCGCGAGTGTGCTCCAGGTGATTTGTACAGCCTGTGGCTTGCCTAGCTGCATGCTCATCAACCCCGTGACAAAGTTCAACAAGCCAAACTCCCCGAACCATTTACCCGTCTACCGGAGCTTCACCACACAACAGTCCCTGCCCCTGCTGTCAGAGACTAATCTCGCCATTCCTGTTAGAAAAAAGAGACTCGACACACACCGAGTGCATGAGCGAGCACAGATGTTAATGCCAGAGCTCCATTATGAAGATACTCAGTTGTCTTATCTTGTTTGCGAGCTTGCTGCTGTGGGTTGGGGAAGGTAAACTGGAGTTGAATGGTTGTTGGCAGTTCACCGCGGCTCTCGGTCTGGCAGCCGTCAGCACATGCCGGCTGACCCCCCCTGATGTATCGACCCATGGCGAGCTGCTCGTTTTGTTAAAACGACAGCAACAGGTACGTTTTTTCACAAAATGTCTCAGATGACACAAGTCAGAGAAATAATATATGTTTGCATGAATTTCAGGACTGTGGCAAGTTGTGTTGTACAAGTTAGGATGGATAGGATAGGATATATACTTTATTCATCCCCAAGGGGGAATTTGGTTGTGGCAGCAGTAAGCAGTGTTACATAAAAGACATGGATACAAGCGGCCGAAATGAGCTTCCTCCGTAGGGTGGCCGGGCTCACCCTTAGAGATAGGGTAAGGAGCTCGGACATCAGGAGGGAGCTTGGAGTCGAGTCGCTGCTCCTTCGTGTCGAAAGGAGTCAGCTGAGGTGGTTCGGGCATCTAGTCAGGATGCCTCCTGGACGCCTCCCATTAGAGGTTTTCCAGGCACGTCCAACTGGTAGGAGGCCCCGGGGAAGACCGAGGACACGCTGGAGGGATTATATCTCCCGGCTGGCCTTGGAACGCCTCGGGGTCCCCCAGAATGAGCTGGAAAGTGTTGCGGGTGAGAGGGAAGCCTGGGTCGGCCTGCTGAACCTGCTGCCACCGCGACCCGACCACGGATAAGCGGCTGATAATGGATGGATGGATGTTCCCAAGGTGTTGACATCATTACACGCTTTAAATACTGTGCTGATATTATTACTAGTAAAGACTGAAAAAAGTGACTGTTTTTAGGTGGCCAGCAATTGTGTCTGTGGAGTCAAAAACTGAAACTGCTTAATCAGAGCAATACTTTTAGTGTTTGTGTAGATCAGATAATTGTCACGACCGGGTGTGAGAGGCAGACACTTAGGGGCAGAGGAAACAGACAGAAGTTAAAATCAAAAAGGTATTTTACTAAACAAAGTCCCAAACAAAGATGAAGATTGGTACGGGAAACAAACACCAGACAACTACAGCTCGAACACACACGTACATACATGGGAGACAAAGAAGACAACCCTGCCACTGACATGGGGAAGACTAAAAACACAGGGGAAGACAGGCAACTAGGCACAGGTGGAAACAATGAGGGCGGGGCTTTACAATCACATAGGGGAAAGGCACACGAGGAGGGAGGAGCCTGGAACGAGAACAGGTGAAGGCAATCAACAATCAGGAAACACTGGGAAGACACAGATTACACAGGGTGTTACAATAATGCCTTTATTTAAAAGCTATGTATGTATTAGTTTTACATCATTTAGTTGAATTCACTTATTCTCAAAAGTTGCATGGCTCCCAGTTTCAAGAAGGCATACAACTCTGATGGAAAAAAAAAGACTTCCAGCCACATGTTGATGAATGATAATGAGAGATTAGATTTATATGTGATGTTCAGGTGGTCCTGACGTTGCCAGATACCTGTGCAATCCTGATGAATGTGCTCGTCACAGCAGAGTTGACTTCCCTCCCTGAAGCCATCACTGTTCCTTGGCACACTTGTAGCCAGAGACTGTGCTGTTTGAGGCTGAATCTTCGGCGTTGTGACGCGCCAGGACCGACGCCAAGCTGGCACGGGAGCGACAGTAAAAACTAAAAAGCAACAACACAGGAGTCATCTCCTCTTCCAGCCTGCATGCCCCTTTCCAAAATATGCATGTGGGTGGCGCCACTGGAAGTTTTGATTGTCCATCTAGATGAATGTTATGCCTCACATCTCCTGGTTTGTCTGCCTGTAAGTACGATTGTGCTACTAGGTCGACTATCTTTCTGCTACATGTCTTTTAAATTAGTTTAACAATCTAATGATTTGATTTTAAGTTTTCGAGCCATGAAGTGGACAGAAATGTACTCTCTTGGGTACTTCTCTATACTGTTAACCGGGACCAGCGTATGGACCAGTGGCGGGCCGTGCATTTCCTACCTAGGCCTGCTGTTTGGTATCGTATACATAAATACGCAAGTGACGGGATGCCAGGATCTGGTCAATGAGAAAATAAGCTAATAGGGAACAAAATTAAATTATAAAATAGCTATGACTTTGTGATTCTGTTTAGGCCAGCAGAGAAGGCTTAGCAGGCCCTGACGGCCCGCCACTGTTGTATGGACAGGTGGTTGGCAACTTGTTCATTTAAAAACCTGTCTTGTGTTTTTGGTGAATGAGTCAAACAATTGTAGTTCTACCAATTTTACAATCTCTGGTAATTTTTTTGAAGAAAACTCAAGGGAGGTAGGTCCAGTATTTAACTCAGGCGGATTGCATGGCTTCCGATCAAACACGTCTATTCTCGGACTTCAAAAACAAAGGTGAAATTGTTCTGAAAATCTGAGATATGCCTCCCTCTGCAAAGACCGTGAAGGACAGGGCCAATAAAACGGCAACAAACATCGGCAGTCGGCACATTGACGACATAAATTCAGCTCCAGCATTCTCAATCGCCTGTGATGTGCAATACAATACCAACAGCATGTCAATGATCGTCTTTATTCTTGTGCTATGATTTCATAAATACAACAAACTATATTTTTTGTATGTATAATGTAACTACATATAAAACTTCATAAGCTGTGATGTCAAATAGCTTTTGCAGCTCCAGACACATTTGATTTGGCGAAAAAATAAGACAAAATGGCTCTTTGGATGATAAGGTGGCCGACCCCTGGCCGATGGGATTGTATGTTGGGAAAAAAAGACTTTGATATGTAATAGCGGCCTACATTTAAGAGCACATGTTAACACCCCCAGTGACATGTACATGAATGTTAACAGTGTATTAATTACTGTGGCAGCCCTCAATAAATGATGTCTCTGTTATAGCATGGAGTTATTTTCATCTATGGAACACCGTGTGCCTGTTTTTCCTTCTAGCTTCCATAAGCCGATGCTGATCTGCTCCTGTGTTTTAAACAAGGACAGCAGTTTGCGGATATGCAACGCCTTTTCTCTCATTAGACTTACTAAACAGGATAATGATTCCCCTGAGAATCTGTCTCCATCGCTCTGCTTGCCCTGCCACTCTCTGCACTATCATCACCATGGTGATCAAAGCCAGATGTGCTCACTTCTGTTGCCGCCAACTAAATACAACTGTACCGCTTTTACAGTTGTCACTCTGCTCAGTGCCACAGCACCTCAGGGGATTTATTATGCACTGCAACAGACCTAAAAAGAAACCGCAGCTCCTCTCTTGGACTGTCACGCACACTCTTCAATTGAAATAAGCTACATTTTACCAATGAAAGTCGGCTATAATTGATATATATATATAGCGCTATAATCACCGAACACGAACAGCGTTCTATTTTTATTTTAGAGCATTTGACAAGTAATGTACAAGCCTCAGAATTGTTTTTCTCTCCTTTGCTCTGTATGTTTTAATAGTTCCCCACTGGTGTTATTTCAACATGTAGGTGTTTTTTTTCTTTTTCTTTTCTTTGTGAAATCTCAAAAGAGATGTTCATCCAGTTTCCTCCCTCCACCTGGCTGATGTTTTTAACCTCATCTTGATTATTAGTGACTCTAGTTGTTTCACTCATTTCCTATTTTTAGGCTCTTTTTATGAGCTCATGCTGGGTGGAAGTTTGTCTACACTCCTGCAATCCAAACTTCTTAAACTATCAAGGCAATGAAGAATGAAGATCAGTCGTTGCTGACAAAAACAACAGCAAACCAATCCTTACTAATTTGTGACTAAAGTGAATGAACATGCAGAAAGACTGCAGGATAGTATTCTGTTGTTTGAAGAGAGAATAAATCTGTGCACTGGGACTGATAGCGAGATATTCAATCTACTGTGATATTTTGCATGATTGCCAAATATGTACAATTTGTTTGAAAAGCAGCAAGGGATGAGTTCTACGTCTTCAATGCTTTTAGCAACAAAAATTTAACAAAACATCTCTGCGAGACAGAACAACAAAGACAAAGAACTGAAAGAGGGCCAAAATGTACACCGGTGTACTGCAAGAGTGATCAAAGAAATACAGACAATACGCATACTTAAAAAACACACTTCAGGGACAGATGGAGGTAACCCCTGTGAAGAAGAGAGAGGGCTGCAAGATAAACCTGTAGAATAATAAAGAAGGTGGGAAAAATCCATAGTTGATTCAAGTGTTGGACCACAAACACTGCATAAGCACTTTGCACAGACATGACCATTCCGTCAGCCCGGCTTGATCTATTAACAGGAAAGAACAACGAGGGCCCCATTTGTACCTGGGTGACCCTATTAGGGTGTCGGTTTACCACCATAACTGTCTCATCCTGGATCTGAGCCCAGCAACAAGGTGACTCCGCTTGGGTTGTGCAATGATTAGTCAGGTTCTGCCTCAGAGTCACGCTTTGTGGTGCAGCTTCACTGTTAAGAAGAGAGAAAAAAGAAAGAAATACAGCCGGGTGGTTGAGAGAGACAGAAAAGGAGGCCGCACATGCTTAAGACAAACTGTTTCTGAGCACTTTGATTCATTTGAAGTGGGGAGCAAAAGTGTTGGATGTTTTTTTGCATTAATGAACAGAGCAATTACAACAATGTTTTCACTCAGAACCTAAACGTACAGACAGTGGGGTCAATATGGAAAAATGAGGCTTACTATTTCCTTACAGGGAGCGGTTGCCAGGCAAGGAACAGATATTCCAGGAAGACACATGACCGCTCTAATAAATTGTGTTTTTTCTGTTTCCATCTTAGGTGTGTGTGATGAACAGACGGCTAGCGTTCCACTTGCTTTACCGCAAGGATCCTTTGAGGTCTTCATTAGCGTGTTAATTAGTTAGCTTTTAAAAGATATTTTAGTGACTATTGTGAGTTAATTTCAAGGGGATTTCTAAAATCATAAGATAATTGAGGCTTTCATGGGGTCTGCAGTGTCCTTCAAGGGGTTCTTGAACCCTCTGAGTGCTCACACAGAGCTGTGGCTGCTGCTTCCACTATGTATCAACAATGGAAGAACATCCCCCCGCTATAACTGTGACTGGCACTATCAGCAGTATATTATAAAATGAGTGTGCCAGACAGCCTGACAACAGAAAGGGATTTTTGCACCATCGAATACACCAGTATGATGTGTTTAGGCAGTTATAAATACAGCAGAGAGCTCACTCTTTGCAGAAAAAGCTGATCTGCTTTGTACTTTCCTCCTTCTCGACAAATCCTCGGACACATTTTTAACTTCTTCTCCAATCAAAGAAGCCCAGATTGCAATCTGCTGCACAATATGTTTTGCTCCTCTTTATTAGGCCCATAGATAAACCTCATGACTGTAAACACAGGCCTGTGAGTAATGAAGGCTCCCTCACCATAACAAGATCCTTCCCTCCTTATGCTCTCCTTCTCCTCTCAATTTGTGGCGTGTATGAGTTTAGCTGGTCATTTCCCTGCTCTCCTTCCAAAGAACCAGGCCTGCACAGATGCTGTGACAACAAGTAATCATGTTTTAGATCTAGAAAGCATACAGGCAATTAAAGAGAAAGTTTTGCCAATAAGCATACAGCTCCAGACTCCTACTCAGTGTTCCCTCTAAGCTGTGCGCGTGCGCGGCCGCACAGGCCAGTCGAAGTGGCCGCGCAATAGATTTTTCAGACCGTGCACATTTTTCAGACCGCACAAACGATTTTTTTTCAGGGGTTAAAAATCTTTTTTGCGCCAGTGTTTCTGAGATAGGAGTGAGCCATCTTCAAAATAATAAGATCTTTGATGTGTCGTGTCGAGTCTTCTTGGCCAATCAGCGTCCCGTTTCTCGACATGCGCTCTCTGTACCTCTGCTAGCGCTCTGCCTCCGTTAGCACCCCCCACCGCCGCTGTCCTCCTCCGGGTGCCAGGAGTGAAGCTCGCCCTGAGCGCCACATGAGCTCGGGCCGGCGCTGTTTAGGCTCCTCTTGGCGGGCCCTGCTCCAGCAACTATAGGCTACCATGGCGAAAAGAAAAGCAGAGCAGGCGCCCCAGAAAAAGGTCTGCCTAACGTTCAAACATGAGTGGCTAGATGAAATAGTCCAAACTGACACAGGTAGGATGACACTTTCAGACATATTTAAATATGAAGAATATGAAGTTATTAAATTGTTTATATAGGCTACCTTTAGAAAAAATGCCACCATGTCAATTTAATAGGCCTATAATTATTGTTAAGCACTGCATTAGCATTTTTCTTTCAATGAAGTTCCACTTAAATGTTGTACCTGCTGAGAAATGACTAAACACCTTTGATACTTTTATTTTTTTATATATATCATTATCAGTCATAACCAGTGAACCAGTCATAACCTCCCCTTATTGAAGTTCAACAAAGATCCTTTAAGTTCAACTAAACTGACTGGTAAAACACCATCACTAAAATGTTCCCAAAGCCCAGCCATTATAAAGGATATTGAATAAATATCAACCTTGTATACATATTGATGCATTTGCTGTCATCTCTTTGAATCCCCTATGGCTAACGCAGGCTTGTGGTCATTTTTGGCAGGTCGCGTGGTTGCGATTTGCTCACAGTGCTGAAATGTGCGCTCAGAAAAACATTTTTTGCTCAGTGCTGAAAAAAATTAGAGGGAACATTGCTCCTACTCCTGATGAGGACCAAATGTACTTCTGTCTGAATAACATTAGTTTTCTTATCTGACAGACACACGGGAGCCCTTACGTAGTACACGCTTTTTGTAAATTACAGTACTGTGCACATTTCTGCAAAAAGTTAAGATGGATTAAATGCTTAATTTATTCATCCTGAATTCTGGTGTGTTGTTTATGTACTTGAAAATCAGAAGCATGTTTACAGCACATTAATTAACTTGTATTAGGAACATGGCACGTTCTCAGAAACACCATTTTAGGCAAATGAGAACACCCACGTACAAAATATCGAGATCAAAATAACATTCGGGAAGCTGAAGAAAAAAAAAAGAACTTCAGCGACACAGAAAGTGAGGTAATCCTCCGTGGCATTGCAAAGAAGAAAAAAACAACAACACAAATGAACTCTCTTCTGAGGCAGAGGCAGCAGCTTTACAAAAAAGCTGACGTATATCGAAAACGGTGCTTGTTCTCGCGGAGAACCATGAAAACCCTTAAAAGAAAGTGATTTGATTGTAATACTGTTCCAAGAAAAAAAGCACACTACAGCCAGCTGAAGCTGAATCAAGGCCACTGGAGGAGCAACAACAACTGCACCGCTGAGTGCATCACCGGGCAGGTGTTTGTTTTTGGCACCGCTCCAGATGGGGACAGTTGTGTCTCTCCCAGTGGTGAAGATATTCATTATCTGACAGGCGGCAGCAAGCGAACCTTGTCAGATAGTGGGTTAACTGGTGGGCAGATGTCTCTCTTTCAATTCAGTCTACAGTATAACCACATTACATGGGGCTTTTTGGACCACAGTATATCTACCGTATATTAATGTACACTGATTGATGTTTTAAAGGAAGCCTATATTTAGCACAGTGCCTTTTTATGAATTGTTTAACTTGTAAACTTCACACATAACAGAATGATATACAAAGGTCATTCACAGGCTGAAACTAGCAGCCAGGGTCCACTGAGATGTGCACATCTTAAACAAAAAAAAGAGACATGTAGTACCACGTGCAGGTCTCTCTCAGCTGCAGATTGTCCTGTGATGATGAAACAATGCCATTTACATCAAACTGACCCTCACAGGCAAGCAGATGCAGAAAGAAGGGAGTAAAGAAAATATCAGCTGCATTTCAAATTGCATGCCTTTTCCTTATAGTGCGCCTGCAGCTGCCCTTACAAAGTAAGTGCTGTTGCATGGATCCACTTGGTCATAACATTGCACTTTGCACTTTGACTCTCTGCGAGGATCACGGGTCAGAATAGCCAGAAAAAGCATGCTGGCCTACGTTCTGCAAAATGTGATCGGATGCAGTGGAACATTCTTGGACTTTAGTCACACTGCATTTAACATACCATGTGTTGGGACATCCTACATCTTTATCTGGCATAATACATAGCATGGTGCTATTGGTATTGGAACGCACAGAAAAACAAGAGTGAATAGTCCTTTGGGAGAATTTGGGCACAGATGATCTGAGCCCCTTATCGTCCCTTTTCATGGGGCAAGTGCTGCCAACTAATTCCCAAAGTATTTACAAGCAGATACAACTGAAGGCTGAATATTGAAGTCCTATTATTTATTTTTTTACTATTCAAGCCGATTACTTCGATTATATTTCAGGACAGCTGGGTTAGGATGTGATGCATGTTTTTTGCTCACAAACTTGGTGAATGTTAAAGTATCATGAGCACCGAGGACAAAATAAACACACAATATGTATAATATCGGTCATACGTTTGAAACTTTTGTTAATGATTAAAAAGACGTCAACATTTTTTTACTTTTATTTTATTGTAAATGTTTCTATAAAAGTGAGCAAATACAACACATGTGCTTAGGATACGAGTAATCTTGGGGAGATGGGAGACAGAAGGCAGCATCAATTCTGGTTAACTCGAGGTTGGATGAACTTTTGTGCCACATTTTGAACAATAATACTCTCTGATAGTGTTCCCGTTGTGCACACTTGTTTTCACTGTGTGCAAATGCCAGTGACACAGAAACAAAGCAGTCTAGTACAACCAAAATAAACTTGTCAATCACATCAAATTGCTGTTATAACCTGCAAGTACAATGTTATGTTATATATTGTATATATCGGTCCTTTGTGTACACATATTTGTAGTTATATAGAATGCAGATAACTATTTTTTTCTTCTTGAATACAAACGATTAGATTAATACTTTGAATATAAAAGACGACCCATCACAGGAATGGAAAAGACTCAAAGAAGGAAAAAGAAAGAAAAACAGATAATAAAATGCAGAAAGTAATACATGCAGATGTAAGCTTACGCTCATTTCATTGTCACATGTATATGAAAATAACTGATGTGTAATTGAAAACTAAAATGCAGGGAGGACAAGATAATATGATAAAGCTGTAAAATAAATGACACAGAAGAGGTAATGATAGGACATGCCAATGTGAAAAGGAATGTGATATCATTTTTATATAAAATTGCATACTTCTGGATTACAAAGAACGTGCTTAACTACATTGCATCTTGTACTTTCTGAGAAAAACTGATATATTCCAATTCTTCAGAATATATAAAGGATTTTAAAGTTTTTTGGCAGTGCACTTTTTACAGGATCAGGTGGAGACGGTGGCATGTTCATTTTTAAACTGGGATGTTTGACACTAACATGCTTAAGAGTAACCATTCAATCATAACTTTTGTCAATATATTATCTATTTATTGAAGACTGCTCTGAGGACATTACGTGGGCCAGCTGTCCTCTTCCTACTGGAATTTTCTTTTGTAATTCATACAAATTATTTTCTATTCAGCTAATTTAAAGATCTTGATACTTGTTTGGTTAATTAGCGTCAAGACCTTCACGGCTCACAAGTCTTTCAAAACGTCGTCTTCCTAACTACATTTTCTGCGTGTTTACAAAACCGTAGAAGCGGAATCTTTTTGGTCACATTCGGAGTGCATTAACGTGTGTGTGGGCGCTGTGTGTCCTTTCAGAGATAACGTGCGGACCAAGCCTCACAAGGCCCTGAGTTTGGCCAGCAGAGCCTCCAGATCGGACTCTCCGTTGGTGCTGCGCTCGCTGACGGCAGCACCGGCGGGGGACGACCGGAAGGCCGGAGGCTCTGCTTCCACCTGCTTCTCTTTCTCCAGCGGCCTCACCGTCTCCCTCTCCACCACCCTCTCTCTGTCCAGCCAGTGGCTGAGACCCGGGGTGTTCTTGTACCTGCGGCCCGACTCCGGACACGCAGCAGCCTTGGCTCGGGCAGCAGATGGATGGCCCTCAGACTCGTTATGGGCCTCCTTGGCAGGAGGAGCTTTCACCACCGCTGAACCTAAATTGATATTTTGCCGAGAGCGAGACCTTTGCAAAGGTGCCCTGTTGTTTTCTGTGAGGGGAAGAAAAAAAACACACAGAGAGACAAAAGCAGTGAGCACAACTGTGAGCATGAGGGAGGAGAGCAAGAAGGGACTCCTTTATGTAAATGAAAGCAAGGGGTAAGTGAGATTACAGACCGAATTAGAAAAAAAGGTCAAACAAGCAACGGAATGCAAGTCGACGGAAGTCGTTCTGCGGCAAATGAAAACAATTGTATTACAATTTTCATTACCATACATACATGAATACAGGTGCATATGTTAAAATCAAACTGTCAAGCATGAGGAAATTATGAAGCAGCACTCAAACACATGCACAATTAAAGCAAAGGTACACATATCCACATGGGCTCACTGTCAGTCAGAATGAATACCCACACAGGCCTGCGGCGTGGAAGTGGATGTTTCCTGCAGCAGACTGTGGCAAGCTCAATATGATGAAATGGATATCAGCCGTAACAGAAACTCAATAACTTTGCGCGTCGCCCTTTTCCAATCTCCCAGTCTCTTTCCCTTTTCTCTTACATGACACCCTCCCACCTCCACTGATTCCCCATTATCATCCATTCTCCTTCCTCCGCTCTTCATCTCAGCTCCCTGCTCCTACAGGAGTCCTCTTCATCTTTCTTATTTCTCTCACCCACCCTTCCCTCCTGCCCCTCTCTTCTGGTTTTCGACTTAAAGCACACCCCCAGACAGTCAGTGGAGCAGTGACGGCCAGATCAGACCTACGTTCTGAATTATAATCTCTCTGAGTAGATCGTAGACTTCATCATCAGTATGTGTGCTGGAAGGAGAGGGTAAATCCATATTCATGTGACCTTGAGCGCGAGGCTGAGAGGAGTGACGCGGGGAAAGACACCACCGCATTTAAAATTTCCTGCGCCTGAAATGTCTGGCAAACAGGAGTCAAACACAGCAGAGCAGAACAGAGCGACCCGCTCTGTCAGCCAATCGGTAATGAGTTTGGAACGTGGCCAGTCAGTCATGACAGTGTGTTTTATGGGCCGCGCTGACGAATGACAAGGAACGTCCCTGAACACAACCTCTGACAAATAAATAAGGATAAAGGGAGGAAAGAGAACAGACAAGAAGGAACCGACTGCAAAATGAAGCAAACGAACACACACACACACAGGATTTTAAAAGGATGAAATGAGTATGTTGCCTTTTTTTTGCTGTGACTGAACAGTTACCACAGCTGAAAAAGCAGGTCTCCTCTCATTATCTCACCCCTTTTGCTCTCTTCCTGTTGTTGCAGTCTCTATCTTTAAAAGATGACAATTATTCCCCACTGTGGATACTGTGCTCCATCCCCCCCCCCTCTTGTGTGTGTGTTGTGTGTCTCTGTGCTCGGCAAGTCCAATATCTCACAAGCACACATTTCCTTTTCAAATGACACACTCTCAGGTCCTGCTGTTGAGAACATTATCAAATGTGGTATCAGCAATGTACATGTTAATATCTTGTTTACACTTCTGTCGATATGTTTAACTGGCGAGAAAGACGGAGAACACGCCAGCGGGTATTATCAGACATCAGTTTGTTTTTTCGCATTTATTACCAACCTGTAAATTCACACTTCAAAAAAGGACTAAAAACCCCACACCTTACTATAATCTTCTGTCCAAAAGTGCAATTCTTTTCCTGACAGACCCCTGGCTCTTTAGTGGGGAACATGATCAAAGAGCCGGGAGGTTCAGTTTCTTCACTCTGCCCGCCTGTGACACCTCGCTGCCCCTTCTTTTGAAGCCTCGCTAGCTTCCCAAAGTACGCCTTCATCTGAGCTGTAAAACACGTCTGTGAGATGTAGAACACACGTCTTCTCACAGGTTGTACTCCGTTAACCAACAGCTGACACGGGTTCTTCAGGAGAACGAGTCAAGTGGAATTTGAAGACAAAACCGTCGTCGTTTATTGAACACAACACATGCTGTGTTGGTGGGGTTGTGTATTTATCCCTCTGAGTCAGTTAGACACAGACCGAGTCACTCGATAAGCAATCCGATACAACAATCGTCACACTAAGAGTTAGTGCAATTCAATTCTGCTTCAATTTGGCCTTTCAATTGTATATACATTAAAGTGCTTTCATTTAGACTGGCATTAACTTATTTTAGAACACTAGCAACCCCCCCGAAAAATGATATAAACTGCTACACTATCAGTAGTTAAAAGAATACTACACCTATGTAGCATTGCAATCATACAATATTGTTAAACTCACGATGGGAAGTAAAGAAAAAATCAAAATGGTTGCAGCAGAACCAGAGATAAAGTGTCTTTAATTCCAAGCGTTCCTTTTCCTTGTAAAATGTTGGTGCCTTCATTTCCATTACCCACAATTCCACTTGAGCGCAGGCCGTTAGAGAATAGGGTGTGTTCTGCTGATAGTGGCTAATGTCCATACCCCCAGATTATTTTCCTTTACAAACTTGTCTTCCGCTCCGACAGACTCCGACTCAGGTGACATCACTTAAGGCAATTTATCGGATTCCGCACAGCCACTAAAAACACTTTAGACAAACTTTTTGAAAAAGCAGTCGTACTCCCCAAGACCTGTAAACAAACCTTGATGTCCGACATTGTTTCTCCGTTAACAATAAGCAGTGACAAAAAGGGCAACATTTTTGGACGGTGCCCCAAAGGGATGCATTTTTCACTTAAATGTTGACATCTGGATATTGTTTACCTCCATTTCAGGGTCATATTCATCCATTTAAATAGAGCACTTTAACAACACAAAATGTGTGCATGTCCTTGTAAATAACATCGCTCATTGCTTCCGTTATTGCCTTTGACCAGGAGGAGTTCGGGGCGGGTGGGGTTAGTTGGCGCTGCAACCTTTGTTGTTAGCTCGCCTTGTGGTGACTGCTCCTGCAGGCGTGTTCCCAACAGCACTTTATTGTTCATGCAGCATGCCGATCACTTCAAGAGGAAGTTGGTGAAGGCACTGTAAAAGCAAATGCTGCATTTCTTTTGTCAACATTTTACACGATCAAATGTTCGAATTTGTCTGTACCCTACATTTTTATATATAAAGACAGTGGATGGAGTGTTGGTTCTACTGGAAATGGAATTATGGGTTTCTGATAGAATCTGATACATTTTTGTAATTTTTGGTCCGTGCATTGATGTAGTAACATCTTGCACTCTTGTATTGATTTTCCAAAACGTAGCAGTTGATCTTCACACCTCGCCGCGATAGTCTATTGGAAAACCTTCCCTGTCCGATATTAGAGAAAAGCGAGAGGCTTTATTCCATCTGCAAATGGCAGCAAAAAGGAGTTCACATTTCCTCATGTAAAACCGTTTGCTCCATTTATATTTGCTGCTTCAAATGATGCAGATGAGCTTTTACTCATCTCTCTCCTCCTCCTCCTCCTCGGCTCTCTTGAAGTTGGGAGAAGTTGGGAGGCAGACCGGCTTAGGCAGGGAGCCTCAGCAGAGAGACAGAAAGTGAAGACGAGACTGCAGCAGTGCTCGCTTGTCTTGTTCTCTCCTTACTGCTGAAGCTAAACCACCTGCCACCATTTAGGTGACAATGAACTCATCTACATGACAAGCTGGTGAGCGATTGGAGAGAAACAGTCAACACATGTATATATATATATATTTTTTTTTTAAAGCCTGGAGATTGGTATTTTCTGGATGTCTGTAAAATATGAACGTGTTGTTAAAATGCAGTCTATCACAGTCCTCAGTCCGCCGCCATCCTTAACCTTTGCTGGAAGGCAGAATGGAAAAGACAAACACTTGAAAAACATTGATAAGAGAGCTGGCAGGCTGAGCTTGTTGCATCTGTGCTTGCTTGTGCAGCTTTTCAGTAAAATGTGTCCTTAAACTGTAAGTCTCACAGCCCTCAGTCTGTTTTAACCAGCTACTGACACGGGATCTGTTGCAGCATGAGACAAGTAGGATCTCAAACAAAGCAGACTAATCGCCGCTCTGAACGGTTTGAGAATATCATCAGGAATTTCAAGATGGAACCGTGGTGGTCTATTAAATGTCTGATAGGGTGGCATTTTGTAGCAATGTAAAAGGCCCTGTTCAATACTGAGTGTTTCTTTTTTTTCTATCTGCAAATAGCTGCAGAGAGGAATTCACACTTTCTTCTTGTCAGATCATTTGGTCCACTTGCATTTTCACAGCTAATACAGATGCAGATGAGCCTTTCCTCTCATCTCACACTCCCTCCCTCCCCGTCTCTCAGTTCTTATGAAGTTTTCAGTATTTGATCACTTAAAGAAGAGAGTAGTCATGCAGACTCGGAGAAATACAGAGAGGAATATGCCTTTTTCTTTTCTTTTTCTCTGCGGAGTGATTGACACAACAAGTTGAAGTTATAAAGATCAAACACACACACTTCCACAGCCGCCATGAAATCACAAAGCAGCGAGCTGGCTTGGCAGTTTCTGCATGTTCTGTCTTATGATGACTATCCTCCATGTTTGTTTGTTCTTTTTGCATCCAGAAGTGGAACATCTGGGGCCAGTTTACAGCACAAGGATCAGGTCAAATGTATGGAATGAAAAATCAATTAAAGAAATTGTGCAAAAATATAATACAAACAACATAATTAATGATTACTTTCACAAGTTTCCAAGGCTATAGTTGGCATCTTCAAACTGTGATTGCTTTTGTCCAATAATACAAAAAAAAAATTCAGCCATTGGTGCCAAGCATCATTGTTTTAAAAGTCTGGCCTGCAGTCTATTTTCCCCCATTCAGGGCTGCAACTCCCAACTTACTCTCCTCTAATAGACGGCTGTACATATCTGTGTATATGACACTGTGATACTGTGCCGAGAACTACTAAAACTGAATGTGTTTGTACGGAGAGAGGAGACGTGCAGAGGACAGCAACATTTAGGAGTTGACCAAGTATGGGGTTAGTAATGTGTTGATGCTCCGATGTTCCCCAGTGAGCCTTTTTAAGAGGTAAAAGCTAGAAGACAGCTTGTTAGCTGGGCTGTGTGCATCAGGCTGGCTGTAATTAAAGATCATTACCTGGTGCACACGGCAGTCATTGAAGGTTCGCCCCTGCCTTGTTAGTCATAGTGAAGTGCGTGTGCATGTGCATGTGCATGTGCGTGTGTCTGTATGTGTGTGTGGAGCGGTCTGCCTTGGGTCTCTGTCGTCTGGAAAAACAGCACGTGGGATTAACAAAAAGGATGAGAGGCAACAAGCAATGAAAGGAGAGTGGAAGAAGGGCAACAGTGGGAGAAATGGGTGGATGATGATGATGAGGAGGGAGAATGATGACAAGATGGGCAGAATAAAAAGCCTCAGGACAATGATTTGGAGGCAATGATTGTGATTTGGACTAGACAGAAATAGTATAAGTATAAAAAAAGAGAGGGAGCAATAAGGAGACAGAGGAAGAGAAAATAAAGGAGGTGTGGGAATGGATTGTTGAAAGAGCCCCGACAACGATTCCTGTGGGTAATGTGGAAACTAGCACTGTTATAGGTAAGTGAAGCCTGGCCGGCCCAAATGCATATCAAAGTGTTTTTGCTTTGTTGAGCTGTGATTTTAACCCCCCTCCTCTGTCTCCCATATTTAACAACCCCAAATATCTTTGTAAGTACAGAAGAATGGATCTTGGTGTTAGTGGAAAAGCCACATCATTTGGGAGCCTTTTAGGCGCATGTGTGACAGTGTGTATTCACGACTGGGTTTGGACTGTCTTTTTGTCCTCTACTGTTTAAATTTATTCTACCGCAACAATATATGGCTCCACATGGTATTTACTGTAAGATCAGTGCATCAACAAAAAATTAAGCAACGTCTGTTTTCACTTTCGATAAAATCATCAATTATATAAGCCAAACATTTTTTCTTCTTCTTCTGTTTTCTGATTGTTCTGAATTGAGCAAATTTGGATTTTGGACTGTTGGAAATAAATACACAATTTGATGATTACACAATGGGCTCTTGGAATGATTATTAGATTAATAATAATTGACAGATTAATTGATAGTGAAAATAATTATCATCTGCAGCCCCAGGGGTATGCACTACAACTAATGAAGCCTGAAAGAAGAGCATATTTTGATTTAGTGACAGTGATGATCAGTCCAAAAAGAGAACATTGTTGGCTCCTTCACAATCACCACTCTGGTAAAAGTCATGCCACTCGTGTGCTTTTTGAGTACAGCTTACAGAAGGGGAGAGGCTTCTATTTGATTTATAATGTAGGGAGATACAAGCACAGTCTGTTATTTCAAGTGTAAAAACGACAACCAATACAATGGTGACATCACATCCTTGGAGGTAATCTATGAACACAGTGCATGGGAGCCTGGAAGAGAGCGGGGGCAGTTTCTTGACATTTATAGGTCAACCTCCATGACTCACCTACAAACAAATCCTTGGCAATCATAAACATTATTTGACTGGACATGGCAAACGTTGTGTGCACGGGGACAAATGTGCACACCAGGGACACACTCAGGAAGACATGTTAACACATATCCGCCGCCATGCTTATACAGACATGATTGAGTCACATTAGAATCAAGTCTACATGACAAAGTGAGCAGAGGGTGTTGGGGGTGGTTTACTGCTTAAAACCAAAAAAAGGGCAACGTGAGCTGGATGTCCCTCAAGTCTTCTGCCCCTCAGTGTGAACCCCAGCCACTGTGGGAGCAGCCAAGCGTGACATCGCGTTAACGCGCCTTGGTGCTTCCAACAATGCCTCAAAAGTGAGCCTGGTTCAACTGCCACTAGGACGGACACACACACACACACACACACACACACACACACACACACAAACAGCAGAGGATGCTCTATTGAGAAGATAATTAAAATAAACAATGCCAAGCTTCCGTTTTTATGGACCACAGATACTCATACTCTCCACTGTCAAAGCCGAGCGATGCAATGTTTTTCCGAGACATCACACGTCAAAAACATAGTTGTCAAATTCATTCTCGGGGCCTTTCAGGAGGCGACTTGTTTGACAGACAGCCATCTTCAATGAACTTTATACAGTGGACACAAATAGTGCATAGCTGAAGGTTCCGTGAACACAAAACACACACACACACACACACATATCCAATGTCACAGCAAACTAGCATTATCATTATAGTGTAACGGCTACTACATGTTTACCACACACGCATAAACCAGAGATAATGACGCGACTGCACTGTGCTTTTGGAGGAACATAAATACCAGTTCAATTATTCGTTTTTAAAAGCTTAGAAATAACATCTTCCAGAAATAAATACTTTTCCCGCTTTCAACTGCACTGCCACACGTTAACATAACTCTGAAAGAGGAAGAAAAAAACACCATGTTTAGAGTTGTAAATTACCCATCTCAAGCAAGTGTTACATCTCGCAAGTTGTTAAAATGCACTCGTGTTTTAATGAACCTGCCGTACCAGGCCATGGTCAGCGATTATACAAATATGCAATCTGTAATAAATGGGGTAAAATAGGCAAAAAGAAAAAGAAGAAGATGCATGATCTTTTACAATATAAACAAATCTGTCCACTTGTATTACAAAGAGAAAATACACCTGGCAGATGGTTGTAGCAGCCCGGGCTCTTAGTCCTGCTTTACTCTAATTATACCTACATGGAGGGTAATGGACTGAGAATGTTTCCTCGTACAGGTACAGCATCACTTCCTGGGGTCTCTATCTCTTTGCCACACACACACACACACACACACACACACACACACACACACACACACACACACACACACATATTTTCTAATAAGCATTGGCTATTTCACTGATGCAGGTGTATAACCAGTGTACTCGGCTGCCTGCGGCATGAATTAAACATGTCTTGGTTTCAGGCTGTGCTACCTGTTGTTGTTTGTGTGGTTACTGCTGGTAAATAACCCCAGCAGCCGTGGTCTAATGCATATGTATTTCCCCTCGGCAGCTTCACACTAACTAAGGGTTTCTATCAGCCGCTCTCTCCAGCAGTGTACACCTGTCACACTGGGAGAGTAAAATATTGATCCTTCACACGCCTCCAGACACGAAGCTGCCACGCACTCGCAAATGCGTCCGCAGACAGACAAACACAGAGAAGCACACATTTCTCGGTTAGCTTCCAATCAGCCTGTAACATGGATTAATGAACTAGCGGACTGAAGAGAAGTTTATATGATGGATGAGGAGTACAACCGATATACTCCTGAGTGCTGTACACACACGGACTGCAGTGGAGTGTGGAGAGATTGCATAAGTCATCTGTTTCCATAACACATGTTCAGCCCCCCAGGAGTTTTCTGATAAGTTCCTTTGAGATCAAGAAGAGATGTGTCTACTTTTGGAACAAAACATGGTTAAAATTCCATATGAAAACCTTTTTTACATTGCTGATGTTTTTCTTTCTCTGGTTTTCACTTGCCAACGTCCAGGTAGGAGGTACATATAATCAGTACAATACATGTCCTATATTTAAGTTTACACAAGTAGGTATTGGTATTACACATCAATACTAGACTGGTAAATACTTTCATTTGTCAAAGTATAGAACAATTCAAGTGCGGAAAACAGGCATTGAATGTCTGGGTGGATTCTTAGTCTTGTTTCTTTGACCGGATGCTCATTTAAATATAAAATAGTGTCAATGTTAGGCTTTTTTTTTTAAGGCAAAGTTCTTCTACTGATGCTTGTGTTCAGACAACATTTACATTTATGAGGTTTGACTTCTTTTGTGAAATATGTATATGAAATGATAATATTTCTCAAAGTAAAAAAATATGATTAAAAGAAAAGCTTCAGTTTGGTATCATTATTAAAACGAGGAAATTCCCTAATAATCTTTATACGAGTGATTGTTTAGCAACAGCGGTGCATTGAGATAAGGTTCAGCACTTCACACATATAATGCAACACAAGATTGAATCACCCACCACTGTCCTGACAGCAAAAGGTGATTAAATATTTCAAACTCCAATGGAAAGGTTTCCATTCTTCGTCTCTTTTGTAGTCTATCGGAGGTGTTTCTTTTTAGCCATTGTTTTTGCTGCCAGCCGAGGGCTTGTGTTTAACACTCAGGCCGACTCCGACAGCTCTCAATATGCAGGGCCAGAACTGCCAAACAGACTTATGAATTCCAAACAGCCCGGAGTCATGCTCCATATTTCATTGAAGTTGAATATTTAAAAAGATCAACCCACTCAAAACCCTATAAAACCTATCGTTCTGGGGCCTTGTGTCCTAAAAATAAAATCGCATCTGCCATATCGCATTACAAACAGCCACATCAGCCTCCATCTCTTAACCATTTCCCTCTCTCTGTTCCCTTCTCTCTCTGACAAAACCCATCTGGTAACCAGCCTGTCTCCATCAACACAGGTTTTGCTTTCACCCTTTCAAACAACTGCAAACTTCTTCCTGCCTCCTTTATCTCATTCGCCTCCCTTTCCTCCCTCACTGTCTGGAACTCACAATTTCTTCTCTTTATTGGTAAAGTAACTCTCACCCCTGAGCTGTCCATCAAACTCATCTCTTCTCAGGGAAACGCACAGACCACCAGGTAGAAATGTTAGTTATCCATTTCCTTCCTACAGCACAAATAACCTGTTTTTCTCATTTCAAAAAGTGAGCAAAAAATAAAGCACAAGATATTGACCAGATATGGCACAATTAGTGAAAACAGACTGCAATGCAGCCGACTTCTGACAGTCGGATCAAAGCAATCTGCACTCCAATTAAAGACAAAATGATAATCTACATTGACTGGTCAAAATGTAAGAATGGACTACTTTTTTTCCACTTAAAGCTTCCCAAGCTTACAGGTCATCATTACAGGTCATCATTCACCCATTCATACACTGATGGCAGGAAGCACGCAAGGGGCCACCTGCCCATCTACTCATTCATACTCATTCAGACACCACCAGCACAGCAATTTGAGGTTACAGGTCCTTTCCAAGGACACATCAACTTGGACTAGCGGAGTTTGGGATCGAACCGCCGACCCTCTTTATTGAAGGACAACCTTGCTCTACCACTGAGCGAGTGGGTGTGCACCCTCACTATGCCCATAGCATAATTAAGCGTGAAGCAATAAGTATCCAGACATTATTTTGCTTCAGAGGGCGTTAAGTGAAGAGAAAACATCAACAGCGCATTGCACACAACGGCACCAGCCACTGTTTAAACTTCAAACAAAATCAAAGTTAAGGCGCAGAATGACTCGTGTTGACTGATGTACAGTTCATCATGAGCTTGTTAGATTTCCTCCTTGCAAATGATGGTTCCTCTCTGATGTATTACAACAGTCTCCGGACAGCTGGGACGCGTCAGTCACCTCTCAGATATTTAAATGGAACAAACAATACATTTGACAAAGCATAACTGAGTCTTTTTAAATATATTTTAGCTCTAAACTGTAAAACTGACATTTAGGAAATTGCTCGACCGATTGGTGGAGTTTAGATCTTAATCATCTTTTTAAGCAATTCACAAAAAGATTTCCGTTCAGATACTGACTGTTAAAGAAAGAGGTTAAACTTGAGGAACTAACCTCTGGAATGTGCCATAACAGCTTACTTACAGTGGGCTGCTCTGTCACTCTTAGACAAGTCTTCATCTCAAATCTAGTGAAGACAAAGCAGAATTACTGATACTCAATAACTAATCTCAATAAAGTAATGTTGCATTCACGTGTAGAATCTGTAGGCTACAGGAAAAATATTTTGGCGTCGGCAGCTTTCTGGTTTCCGTTTGTAGTCCGAGAAGTATTGACCAATCACGGTTGAGCAGGCTTTGGTCAAACGCAGGTAAACAGTTTGGCCGTGGAGCAAAAAAGTTGGAATGTATTGGGCGAAAAATGCAATATCGGAACGGATATACTCTGACCAAGACTGAGCTTTTCACTGGTTTAAAATGAGCTCGTAAATTGGCTACCTGCCTGCTAAACGGCGTTTCTCAACTCCCAAATCCAGGCTCTCATTTCAAATTGCTAATCCGAATGTGACCAAAGACCAGACATGGAAAAAGTCTTGGCCCGGATATCCGCTTGACTCAAGTGTCTTATCTGCCGTCAGACCGATATCTGATGTGTACGTAATTGAGCATTCTCTGAACCTGAGTAGTGTTCTTTAGTTACCATTTACCCATGTTAAAGAAATATTCAGAAATAGGATTGTTAATATAATACAATAATAATGATGACTTTGATAGACAAAGAAAGATAAGAAGTTCTGCATTAGAATAAACAAACAAACATGGCAGCATTAATGAGGACTCCAGCCTGATACAGACAACACAACAAGGACCTTTACATTTGATCTACCGACTGAAATTTACAATATGCTAATTACACGCATACACTTGATTTCACATATAATCGTTGATGAATAAACATCACACACACACACACACACACACACACACACACACACACACACACACACACACACACACACACATATGCAGGCGCCTGTGGGCAGGAGCGTGTGCATACCACCCACCAGTTGGCAGGAAAAAAATGAGATCAAATCAACCCATACCAGAATTAAATTTGAGAGACAGGCAACGCATCGGGCCAAGATTGTGTAATCAGGTTGACGGTGTCATTACATACATTAATAAATACCATGAACATAAAGCTTGTAAACTTTTACATTGGGTGCTGCTTACGGTAGCAAGGGGGAGAAGCCGTCTACAGCACGACTCGATTACTTCAAACTAAGGCAGGTTGTCGAGAAGTGTTTTTGTGCAATTGATTTCTGACGACAAATAAACAAACACATATCCCTGCTGCAGGCATGCTACATCAAGGGAGAGGAGACAGCAAGTGGTACCAAGAGGATAGAGAGCATGCGCATGCAGAGATTAGCAGGCTTTCCTGTGTTGTGAATGCAGCTGCTTCAAAGTAAACGCTTCCACAGACTTGACTGTGGCGTTTGCCGGGGGAACAGGAGGGAACTGGTTCAATGGGACACACATTTGGATTTTCTGGCTTCACGAACTGGAAAAGACAGCAGCAAGCGGCGAGTCCACGTCCAGGCTCAAGTTCTCCCGTCACGTGACAGGCGCTACATGTTTTTCCACAACCTACTGTATGGCCGACAGGCTTCGAGTGCACACACACACACTAACAAAGGGGCTACCAGCATCACCTTCTCAGCCGCTCTACTCTGAGTCATCAGTGAAAAGAAAGACAAATTCACATGGCACCACCACAGTGCTTTGGTGGTAGTATTGCTATCAGTGCAATTAGAATCATAGCTTTGTCCCAGTGAAGGTCGGCTAGCAACACTCAGAGAGAGAAACAGAAAAAACAGAGAGAAAGAGAGAGAGAGAGAGCGAGAGAGTCGGAGAAGAAACAAATTAAGTGACAGGGCAGGCAGAGTTCAGCTCAGACTCTGTCCAGGGGCCTCTTCCTCTTCCTCTCATACAGGCCTGGCAATTAAAAATACATGCATCAATGGGCTATGTAACTCTCTGAAGTACATGCAATGACACACTTACACCTCCCAATACATGTAAATGGACATAGCCATTCAGCACAGCGTGTGTGCCCAAATGAAAGCCTATTTCATATTCCCATGCACTTAGAATCGGTGGCTGGCCAGCCATGTTCAAGTCAATGAACCTCTAATCAATGCAGCAGATAAATCACGCGGTTTAATAGGAGGTTGTACACTTCACGGCTCAGGGGGGCATGAACTCAAATCACCACGGAAAAGGTACGGATCTTCCCAAATAAAACTGTAGTTCCTCACACAGCATGATCAGTAGGCCAGGACAGCGGTGTTGATAAGATTGGACCATATTGATTTTAATTCAATGCGGAGCGGAACTGAGATGCGTGCCCTCTCCAGATGAGAAAACGCATTAAAATAGCTAAGCTCCATTTTGTGGCCAGCTGTTAGCAAACACCCAGGGGAGGACTTTCCCGCTGAGTGGGACCTGTAGCAGTGACCTCAGTGTGTGAGGGTGCAAAGTGGCAGTGTAATTTTAGTCAATAAATGATTTTTTATATTGAACTTCCAAGCGTGTACAAGCTGGTACAGTACATGTATGGTATTGGTGGTTTAGCACAAACGCATCCTAAACAGATCTGGCCTAAGGGAGAGTACAGTGCTTTGCTCAAGTGTGTCATCCATCTCATTCCTTCTGAAAGCTCCCATGAGTCCCATATCAATCCATACTCCCCTCAGCTGTTCTACATCTCGCCCAGAGAGCCAATGGTAGGGTTCTTACACATTTTGACCAATGTATTTCCATGACTTTAAACCAAATTTCCAAACACTAAACATTTTGTGAAATCTCGGTGTATACATGAAAAAGTGAGAACATTTAATATTTAAACTAACAATGACAATTTCAAAGCATACAGTATACCTTAAATGACACAAATGAATGAGAGACAATAGTTTGATTAAAAGAATAAACATTTATATAGATGCCTGTATGTATGCCTGCTTATATTTGAGCATCTTTCTTTTAAAAGCATATTCATTATTTCAAACTCAGCATAAATGAATGTCATGAACATATGAATATAACACATATCCATGACTTTTCCAAAACTTTGGGGATTTTACTTTTTTCAAGGACTTTTCCAGGCCTGGAAATAACTATTTTAAAATTCCATGACTTTTCCAGGTTTTCCATGACCGTAAGAACCCTGCAATGGCCGTGCGGACAATGGAATGGCTTAATATTGTAAACGGCCGGCGGAGGATCACCGCCAAAAGGGCCAAAGCATATTGAACGCTTTGACTAAGAGAAAGAGAGACTTGGGAGTTAAATGTGCACCCATCCATCCACGGCTGCATCAACAATCAGAGAATCACAGAACGTCCCGCTGACAAAGCGCTTTACTTACACAGAAGTAAATTGTTTTGCTAGTTCAGTGCCCGTGTTAGCCTTGACCTACAGAAACACGCGGAGCAGATGTGGAACAGAAGGTGTGGGGGTTAATTTACTTCTCTGTACATGTTTAAAACCCACATACACAGCTTTCTCACAGATACAGAACCTTGAGCGAAATCAAAGTACACACACACACACACACACACACACACACACACACACACACACACACACACACACACACACACACACACACACACACACACACACACAGAGGGTGTCACGATTCACCAACTGGAATCAATGTGCTAAGCTTAATGCCTAAGATACAGCTGCATCGATTCAAACTGCTTGAATAAAGGCAAAGCTGGGAGGGAATCAATGTGGGCATTTCTGTATCAGTAAAGCCTGCTATGACAGGCATTTCTTTAATAAAAAAAATTAAAAAGCAGCTAATAATGTCTTTTACGTTGTGTTTCCCCTTCTTGTATCTGCCAGTCTTGTCAGCTCAGTGAAAGTTCAGATCATGTGTTAACCACCACTTGCTTTTAAGTGGAGGAGAGGAAAAAACAACTTTGCACTCTGATGTCCCACATGCCATTTATTTTGTCGGGGATTTTTGGCCAAACAACATCCCAAGAAAGATAAACGTTGAATATGTATGATTACGTTGCAAAACCTGATTGAACTGTGACTACTCATGAACTACCCAGGTAACATTACACGAAGCATCAACCCTGTCAGAGACAGACTTCCTTAACCTGCAAAGGATATCAAAGTGTGGCTCTGTGCTTCAATATAGAAACAGCTCTGCATGTAATTGTATGAATTCCTGTATGAATCAAACCATTGCCTTTTATGAAATACTGCATTCTTTGTCTCGATGTGAATTGAATATATTGTGAGAACAAGAGACACCTCTGTATTTTAAACTTGCACAGTTGTGCTGTGTGCTCAGCACAATCAGATGTACAAAATGGTGTTTGTTTTCTTTAATCAGCCAATGAAAAGAACAGTGGCTCAGTGGGAGACATCAGAGCATACAGGAGCGCCTGCGGCACAATCCTACTTGTAATTATCACAACACCAATCAGCAAACATGCGCAAGGCAAACACGGGAACAAAGAAGAAATCGAGGGAGGAAGCAAACAAGTAAATAACTTCAGAGGACAAGACAATGCACCATGACAGCATGTAACACCCTCTGTCTGCGAACAATCAGAGAGGCTTTGGTGCCGTTGCTATCATTGATCAAACAGGAAATATATTTATTTTTTTAAAAAGGGGGAGAGAGCACGATGTGCAGCAGCGTGTGTGCGCACGCGTGTGTGTGTCTTCTGACTGCTTTGGAAAGAAATGACACTTTTACTTTGAGCTATAGCTGCCTTATTATGATTTAGCAAAGTACCCAGGAAGTACAATTAAATGTTCACCAAAAAAAGTTATAATGCATATCATATCTAAACAACAACACCACCACCACTAAGAAACTCAGATAAACATAAACCTTTATACACCAACCAATTTTAATGGCGAGAAATGGATTTTTCACAAGTAAAGGCACAAGCAAATAATGACTAGTGCAACATCTATATGAGAGCACCGGAAAGGGGCGTGAAGCAAGGTATGTATTACTGAAACACAAGCACAGCCGTGGCCTGAAACAAACAACATGTCACATTGTGAAATGGAACAACAGAGCCTTGCAGAAGCAATTATGCAAAAACACAGAGGGGTTCAACTGGTTGCACTTCTGCTTTTTAGACAGAGAGCAAATATTCCAGTTTTAACAAGCAACAGGTGCTTGTTAAAAAAAGAAAAACATATCAAACTAGTGCAAATGTGATTGGTCCGAAATGTTTTTCAAAATAACCAAAAGCGCTTTTTTTTTTATTACCGAGATCCAGGTTATCAAAAGCCAGTCGGGTTCAACTACACATGCACGGTTCTTCACCTCGCTGTGACAGAAATGATCATGCCGTGCTAATCGACTCTTTAATTGTAGTGTAGATTACGTGTTCATTCAATTCCTTTATCAAGACTGGGCCATTCCTGACCATGCAAACGAGATGAGCCGGCAGTCACGTTTCTATCCAATTGAATTTGTGAAATTGGAAGCAAACTTTTTGAAACATTGCACAACAGGGATGCGAGTTAGGCACATTTCCACCAACTCGTTTGCAGCGAGCGTGGTTTTGTGAGGAGTTTCCGGAGCAGGCAAAGCTTTATGCATGGCTGTTATCTGCCAGATGAAATAGGAGCAGTAGGGGGTTGTTAACTGGAAACAAAACAAGTCGCATTTGCTCTATAACCCACGATGACAGAGAAATTAAGGGAAATTTGTTTAAATTGTTACACTTTTTAAGTTGTAATTGTTCTTTCTTGTCAGCTGGTATTTGGCCATGTTTCATGATGTCCGGAGACAAAGATACATTAATTATTCGGCAAAGGCATTTTCATACCCTGTTTTTCGCGCAGGAAGTTTAATCAAATATTGCCGTTTCCATAGAGCGTTTTGGTTCATTTAAACCAATCCATTGTCCGACACCGGCATACACCACTAATCATAATGTGTTCCAGAAAACTCATCTGCTGACAGCAAGATTTTTGCTAACAACTATCCTGCCCACAAATGCAAATGTAGTAAACAGAAGACGTGGAATACAGCCAGAGTTACAGTAATATATAGAAAGCACGGGGGCAGAGAGAAAGAGAGAGAGACAGATACAGCGAGAGAGCACACGAGGTACTGTGATGGCAAGAGTCAGAACACAGTAGAGGCACAACTTGGCCTGAAACATGGCTCGCAATACGTCCATGACTGCAATTACCGTCTTCACTTCTTTGTTGCTATAGGCTTTGGCTCTGGCCATGCACAAATCCGATTTTGTTTGCACTGATTTCATATCTGCCAAACCACTTGGCGAGGAGGCCGAGCTTACATTGTTATTGGAATTGCTCGGGTCTGGACATAATCAGACATCTCTAAACCCAGAAGGAAGATAACAGGAGAAGAACCAGCTTACATGTCCAGTAAGAACCTATGGTGTTATCCTGGTGTACAGCATACACACACATTTAGCACTGGTCTGGAACAATAATCGTGGTCAGCTGCGGCAGATGGATGATGATTAACAAAACATTAGCAACTGTTTTAGTTTGGCTTGTACAGGTTCTCACACTAATGATAATAATGCCAGATTCTCCAGAATGGCAAAGTGTTTGATAAGGAAGCTTTCATTTTCTGAGGCCAACAAGCAGCATTAACACAGCAACCTTTTTCTATGGAGTGGGCGGGGCTGGACCATGTTAAGGGATACCGTCTTGAAAAAAACAATCGCAAAAAAGGCTGGGGCTGGAGAGATGTGCATAGTTGAAAGTGCAGTTACTTATTAACACTTTTAATTGTGTTTCACTTTGTGGTAAACAGAATGTTCTAATTAAGGGAAACAAATTAAGGGGAACTCGTACAAAAAGAATACCCAAGATTATTCACTACATACAAATCAAATAGCAATACGCATATTCAAATAAACAAGACAGTTGATCACTATTGTGAGGCAAGAATCCCTTCTTCGACTAGAATGGCATGTGCATGCCATACATTTTAAATGTGCAATCTCAGCGTTCATGTGTCTATAGGAGCAACGATTAGCAGGTTGGCTTGCCACTGGCTTAGCTTGTATGCATGCGACCCAGCATGTATACAAAGACAAGCATTTATAGATCACAAACAATGTACATTGAATGGCTTGTGCTTTACAGAGATTCCACTGTGGAAAAACATGTTGTTGAGTAATGCTAATATATGGATCATATTTGATATAGCGAGTGGGACACTGCCAATGCGGATGCAGGCTTAGTGCTAATTTCCAAACTTCATCGTGCATCAATGACTTGAGTCACAAAAGAAATGACAGGAGAAGATTATGAAATGATTCAAGCCCTGATCCTGTTTTCCAATACAGACCATGTCTTGAATGAATATGGTGTTGGATACTTTACAAATGGCATCTCTCTCCTTCTCTCGCTGTCTCTAATTAAAGGATTAGCCTCAAATGTTTATTTCTGAATGGAACCGGGAAGAAATCTCCACACAGACGCTGCCTGACAACCAGGTATAGGAACGCGACCAGTGCAATCAACGCAGACACCCACTGGAAGCGGCTGCTGTGTGGTGCCGGCTGGTGACTACTAATGGTTCACAGCCATAGGTTGGTGGAGGAGAGGGAAGAGAGAGATGATCTTTGTAGAGCTCATGTTTTCCACTCAGCATGTACACTGCCACTGCTGTGTGTAACACACAGAGGATACAGAGAAAGGTGAGCACAAAGCCAAAGGAAAAAAAGAAGACAGAGCTTAGGAAGCCTTAATTTCTCTTCCATCGCCAACACCAACCTCCTGACTTGCATGGCTAATGCCACTTGATCGCACACGTGGGCCCCCATATGATTGTCATGATACGTACATTTGTGCACGTGCTCACACTCTCTCTCTCACACACACACACACACACACACACACTACTCTATACGTCGATTGCGTGGGTTCGCCATGGCAGCAGGAACAAGACACATAGTGCCTCGTACACAGCTATAGCTGTGTCCGTGATACCCGACTACTTGGATCTCATTATAACCTGTTGGAAAACAGCTGTAAACATGCAGTATAAGCAAAATTTCCCAAAGGCACAGACGGGCATATACTCAGACACAGGTAGTACTAATGTCTCCTCCTCTGTGGCTGCCGTTTCAAAATACCGGTGGCATTTCAAACAGCAGGACTGTGACAAATCCTGACAACCTCTCCCTTGTTACGACTCCTCCTGTCTCCTCACCCACTTTCTGTCAGGAACAAGGTGTTTCAGTGGCAAAACGGACAAAGCACCTTTGTGGCAGGGGCTTTGACAGTCCGTTTGGCCTTTGTATGCCGAATGAGGAGCAGAACATCAAGGTCTTCGTCTGTGGATGTCAGTAGGGAACCGGTTGTACAATTGATTGTGTTACATACAAATTTATGAATCTCAAAGTCCCGACAGTTGTGATTTTGATTGCGCCCTCACGACTGATAATGTTTTAAGACAGGAATGTTTTAGCCAGGGACTGCCGATTGCTCTCGCTTAAGTGACAACTCTAACTGGCTAATTTAATTGGGTTTATTGCCATCTCCTAGTGGTGAGGTTGTTAAAGAGGAACAAAAGGAAACTATGACATGGTGGGGCGTATAAGGAGAGAGCAGGATGACACAATGAGGATAAAATGAACAAGGAGAAATGGAAAGCAGGATTGTACGAATGATGGAAACAGATGACTGGAAGAGGAAAGGGGAAGGAGAGGATGCACAGCCAGAAAACGCACAGGGAAGGTGAAAAGCAGAGTGCGATTTATTTTCACCTGTCAACAGCACTTAAGGCCATAAACACATACAAAGCTCGAGCCTCCGGGGCATTAGGACAATAGTAGTCTGTGAGTGTGTGATGGATGATTCTTCACATGTATGTAGTTTGTCATCAGTGTTGACCATGTCAGCACCCAAGCTGAATGTAATCCTCCTTGAGAAACCACAAACGTGTGGCGACCAGTACACCGCTGCCGTCACTGTAACATCGGTGCGACGGCAACTGTTTGTGGCGGCGGCGTGGGCACCCTTCCACAAACACAGGTAACAGTGAACTACAGTATCGCATCTCGACTTTCCAACTGATCTTGGAACAACCTCTCCACATCTTAAATGTCGTTCAGGAAATAGCCAGTGAATTACAGCCCCGTTTCTACACTTGTGTGTTGGCTCTTGATATTCTCAAAAAGACATCATGAGGATGTTTCCGAAAAAATGTACAGCTCTTATCACACTAACCTAGCAGAGAACTAATGACGAAGACGACTGGCTGAAAAGGTAAAAGGAATCCTTTCTTCAACCCTGGATCAAAGGATGCAGAGGACATGGCAGAATGACTTAATTCATCAACTTTTGTGAAAGCCTTTCCATTAAGGCTTTGTGTCCGATCTGTGCCTCGGCTTATTAAATACCAACAGGCAAATATACTCTGAATGGTGTCTGTGTGGATAGGGCTCAGAAATAAAAGGGAGGTGATGACTTTACGTGGTGTCTGGGCCTCCTGGGTCTCTTATTATTCTCTTGTACTCTCGACACAAAAATGGCCACGAATATTTGAAAACTGCAACGTGGTCTTCCCTTCACAATGCTGTCAATTAAGAGTAGCAGGGAAACATGAGATTTTCTGCCAAGAGAGCTGTTACTGTACGTGTGTACGTGTGTGTCTGTGTGTGAGAGAGAGAGAAATTTTGAAGATTGCAAACACGCTTGAGAAAATGAAACTGCAGGTGTTTTCTGTCATTTGTCATCTGCTGTTGCAAGTAAAACATGCATTTGTGCTGTGTGTAATGAACAATATGCAAATGCAGTTTGGAGTTACTCTCTCTGATTGGAATGAAAGCTGCTGTTAAGCCGCAATAAATGAAGACACAAAATCTACCTCAGGAAATAATCATTTTTGCCCACATGACTACTTTACCAGTAATAAAAAAATATCTAAAGATATGAAAAGGGTGTGTGTATTGCATCCAAAACACAAGAGGTGTTCATGGAAGTGGTATAACAAGGCTTCAGCCAGCTGTTTTTTCTTCCCATTACGGATTAATTTGCCAATTTGTTTTTTGATTGATTTGCCTATTAAACGTCAAGTAACAGTGAAATATGTAGAAGATGATACATATTAATTGCTTGTTAGATTGTCTGACCCAGAGTCCAAAACTAAAAATATATATTTATACTGAACAAAAAAAAAGGAATAAAAGCAGCAAATACGGTTCTTAGCAAAGCAGGATCTACAGATCAAATGCTGGTTGAATATATTGTGATGCATATAACTTACTGTACGTACTGTATATGCATTGCTAATTACTGTATTATAGTGAGCCTGTTTGTGGGCAGCTGGCTGTGTGTCAGACTGATCAACTGAGTGACCAAAACAGAAGGAGAAAAATACTGCAAAAGGGAAAGAAAGAGAGCGAGCAAAGCCTCAGATGCATGTGAGTACATAGCCTGCCAGTTTGGCTCTGGTGGACAGTGACCTTGTTTGCATGATTAGTAGAGCCACTGGGGCGTGATTGGCCCTGTTACAGTATTCTCCCTCCCTCCTCTTCCTTCCTGTCATCTCTTATTTATCAATCTAACTTTCCTTTACTACCCTTTTTCCTCCTTTTGCCTTTTTGTTTCAAAGCAGTTTGTTCAATCTATTTAGCGTCATATGAAAACATGTTTCATTTAATTTTATTTACCAAATTTTTCCATTCCTCCGTAATCCAATGCAGCAAAGTGTCTTGATAGTATTATAGATGTTCAGGGGAAATATAATAGTATTCAGAAAGGCAAAGCTCACGATTATATAACGTGTCTTTTCCTCAAGTGGTAAAATAAATATTGCCTATGGAATGCATGGACATGAATTAAAGGTGATAGCAAGGTGATGAAACACTTGAATTGTAGACAGAACAAGAACTGAATGCACTTAAAGCAGGACACATTTAGAAAAGGTATTGAAGGTATATAGGAGATGCTGAATGGGTTGACTTGGTTTCTGAAAACATTCAGATTTCTTTGTGATGACAGTATCGGCTGTGTTGAATTTTACCGACGTGTCCATGTTGTCCTTTTGAGGGACCCTGGTGTCGGCTATTTGTTTTTTTACCGCGCTATTTATGTCTTGCTGCAAAAGCTAATTGCCTTCCGGGGACAAAAACAAGTTGAAGTTGAATAGATAAAAGCAACGAGCAGATGCCTGACTGGTATGTTTTAGAGCTGCGTGTGGGGGCAGGGAGCGTGGACTTATTTCCACCAGTAAGCTGTGCCAACTAGCACGGAGGCCAACAAAACACAAGAAAATGGTGTAAGAAAGGGGTCAAAGACCCGCTGCTCTCTGGCACACAGGCGAGGGCGGGAGGCAGCTGTGATTCTTAATGCAGATAAGTATTGCTTTTCTTGTGAAGTGAGACTCCGAATTTTAGACAAATACATTACGTTATCAAAACATAACTTTCTCTACATTACTTCAGTATTCTACTTGTCTGAAAATATGATGACAAAGGTTTCTTTGTATCGTTTTGTTTTTCCAACAGTGACCCATAATATTCAATAATATCTTCCACTATGTGAGGACTAATAATTTTATTGAATCAAGTTTTTTTCTGTTTTAAGGGAAACCTATTTGTGTAACTAGAGCATCTCCTTTTCCTTTTTTCTCAGTCGTTGTCTATCGAAGGTTTTACGTTGGGGGGGGGAGGGGAAAGCGCACAGGCATCCTGGAATTGAAATGGAACAGCTGTGACCCTGCGGTAATGATTTGAGATGGTTTGACATAGACAGAGTCAGGTGAAGACATTTGAATGACAGGGGAAAAATGGTGCTCGACGGCCAACCAGTTAGGGAGTGGTTTCAACTGTCATCTCTGTCAACATGGGAATAGCAGCAGGTTGAAGGGAAAACTGTGTGTGGTTTTTGTGTGTGTGTGTGTGAGTGTAAGTGAGAGAGAGAGAGAGAGCGAGAGAGAGATTGCTGATGCATTCATGAGAAAAATGGTGAAATGCATCAGTGCTGCAACGAACACGAACAATGCGGAGGCTCGTGTTGCTGAACCTACGCTGTACATCATTAGAATTTGGCGGATGCAGAGTAAGCTGTGAAATGTATCGTGCTTTGAGATAACAAGAGGAGATGGACAATGGTGTTCTGTGGAAGCGCCAAAAGGAAGAAACAATTGGTTGTTTTACGCGCTGGTGGATGTGGCGTAAGGGGGCAAGCGTGTTGTGCGGTCCAGTCTGGGCCTTGGCCCCGCTCTCTTCTTTCCTGAACCCCGAGGGAGGCCGTTTGTACTGTGTACGGCGTCAAACTATCAAAAAACACACACACACACACACATATATACACACATACACACACACACATATACATATATACATATATATATATATATACACATATATATATACACACACACACACACACACACACACACATATATATATACATATATACATACATATACATATATATATATATATATATATATATATATATATATATATATATATATATATATACATATATACATACATATATACATACATATACATATATATATATATATATATATATATATAAACCTCAGAGAAGAAAAGAAAGAGGTGTGATATTTTATTTTATTCTGCAACACAGAATCACAAACAGCAGCTTCATTTAATGGTGCAGGAAGAGATGTTTGTCACGAAGCGGGCTAAGTGGAGCAGTGTGAAAAAGACACAATAAGGTGTCAGACTTTGAAGCGAAAAGTGGACAAGGCTATTAAACATAGCTGATGGGGGCCTTATTCATTTGATGGTACTTGTGGTGCTAATGCACTAACATTAAAATAGAGAGCCACCCTGAAGCTTCAGGGCCACGAATTTACTGTCGGGAAAAACTCACAATCAGCGAGAAGATGGCTGCTTCTATACAGTTGTTCCGACTGCTCGTCATCGGTACCATGCACATATGAAGCCAAATGAAATGAGCTTAAAGCAGCTATAATCAATGTTTTGTCACTATAATGTATTATAAACTATCACCATGTTAACCTGGTCTCCCTTGCAGAAGAGACGTTGCATCTCAATGGGATCGTGCGGTTAAATAAAGAATTGATACTTCTTTTTGTTTTTATATATAAACAGTAAATTAGGATTTGACAATTCTATCATGATGCAATATGATCAGATTGAATGATCACCAGCGTTTGGTAATCCGCTGGATGCCATCTAAATGACATTCACGCTTGTCTCCACCATTTGATAGATGGACTGCTTAGAGAGGATGAATTATCATTCGACTTTGATGTCTGGCTATTCTCTGGAACACACACACACACACACACCCCTAACGAACCTTTGGACGTTTTCCATATGGGAGGAGCGTGCTGCATAGACGGATGATTTCACGACGTGAAATGGACGTGTGCTGTCCCCCACATCTCTCTCTCTCTCTCTCTCTCTCTCTCTGACACTGCCAGCCACCAGATCCGTCTCCACCCCATTGAGCTTAATGGGTGACGGACTTCTTCCACAAGATCCTTGACAACCAAGCAGCCTCGAACCCTCTGCTCTTTGGTGTCCAATGACTGTATCGAGCCTACTAGGCCAGCACTAGTCAACCACTGTTTGTAGCAGTGTGTGATACTTATGTGTTCTCCTATGCACACACAAGTGTACATAGGCAGTTCAAACGAGAGAAAGAAAGAGAGGGACACACACACACACACACACACCACTGGCATGGGTAGCCTTGTGTCCAGACAGCCCGTCGTGTGCCAAATGTTTAATGAACATCAGCTGGCAGACTATCATGAGCAAACTCTGGCCCACACCACTGTTTGATGATTAGCTACAACCCACGGGAATACACTCTCACAAACACGCACTTTGAATCAATGGCTGTATAAAAACGAGACAGCCATTCAGTACATGCAGACCTAATAATGGCTGTATTCCCAAAACACATGGGTGAATAAAAGACACTCGTCCATTTGCCTGTCGCTCTGATTTCCTCTGTAGAAGTAACAGTGTTCCACGTCTTCTCTTTACTTCTCAACATCTGCTTATTTCTGCTTTCTCGTAATTGTTGTCTCTTTTTTTTTTTCTCCTGACCCTCAGATTTTCAAATCTCTTCTCATGATGTTTTTCTTTCTTCCTAAGACGATGTCTGCAGTATCCCTCCATTGTCATTATTTTTCTTGAGACAGGCAGCTACTAGTCAACTGTGACAGACAAACAAAGAGGTTTTGTTATTCAGCAAAGAGACACTATTCTATTCCGCGGTAAGCAATAATAACAGGAAGCGGGGAATCTCACATACTAATATATCTGAGTTACACAAGCCTCGGTTTGAGTCCTTTAAATGCTTTGATTTGTAATTCACATAAGGTCGACGCCAACTTCATTGGACATACACAATAATGTGATAATATTAATTCAGGTTAACTGCTGTTTAAACAAGGCAGAGAGTGCACAGCCATGCTAGGAGATATGTGATGCTATACTAATAATGTCAGCATCCTAACACACTAATGACATCACATGCTGATGAATGAACCAAGTTCATCATCCTAGTTGAGCATGTTAGGGTATTTGTTTATTAACACTAGTCACAAGCTATAGCTAATAATGACGGTAATGTAATCAGTTCTGGTCATAAAACAAAGTATTGGACAAAGTGTTTTACAATTCATGCTGAGGAGTCATGAACATACACCTGAAATGGCATCCACAAATGACGACTTGTGACCACCAAAGTCATTAGGATTCATACTCAGGTCATCATGGATGTGTGCGCCACATTTAAAGAGACAGACCGCCGCCATGCATGTATTGTGATCTCTGGAGCCATACTGCGAGCATCTCTGAGATAATCTAAATATAACCCGCCAAATGTGTGCGACAAAGCACCTCAGATGAATAAAAAAACGTGTGTATTTTAGGAAAAATAGGCTAAAAGTAGCTCTACTTATAATGCAATTGTTAGGATTTGTTATGTACGCTGTGAAAATGGCTGCCGATGCCAAACCACAGCCCAATAGCTCATAAAATGATTCTGCCTTAAAAAGTTAAAAGCCTAAATCCAGCGTTAACCTCAAAACCGACAGTTACAACAATAACAGTTTAGCTCGCGAGCTAACAACTACCCATGAGCACAAACGTGGATGAATCATATTTATGAGCGACACAAAAATGTGCTTCACAGGCCCTCAATCACAAGGCTCCCTCACCAAGCAGATCAATGCCGTCTCACCCACATTGATCATTCAGTGATTGTGCCATAACAGAGGCTATGCTATACTGTAACTCTCACAACACACACAGTTTTTCTTCTTTCTTTTTTAAACACTTATCCCGCTGAAGCTCAAAAGACCTGAAAAGACTTGTACACAAATAAACATAGCAGGGAACTCCCTGGTGGAAGCAGGTAGGCATGCAGAAAGAAAGATGTGCTTGATGTTGCATCAGTTTGGAAAAGAAAAAAAGAAAAGCAAGACGTGTGTGAAAAATTCAGATGATATGATAACCTGTGCCATGTGGAAGTAGTTCCCATTGCTACTGCACAGTTTTAATTCATTCATTTTCCATCATGCATTAGCGCTGTCTATTGGAGACACTTTGATAAAAACGCAATAAGAATTTTGAACAGTGAAATATGTCAGCATGGTTTCAAAATAAAAATAAAATAATGGAGAAAGAAAAAGTGCCAAACAGCAGTACAAAACCCATTATTTTCATGTGTTACATAAACAGATAAGTAAATGATGAAATACACTGCAAAATATATCGAATCCAGGCTTGCTGGGTCTTTTTTCTCTTGATTTATACTTGTGCTTGGCTGCGACGTATGTATTCAGAAGTGTGTAAAGCCTCCCTGGTATTAAAGCACAAGAGTGAGGAAACGTGGTTAACAAATGGTGAAAAGAAAGACTTTAGGAGGTTGCCAGCTGGGAAGAACAGATATTGCATAAGATCGAATAACGAGGATTTACGTGGTTGGAGACTCTGCCTGTGTTAGGTAAGTAAACCGCAGCAGCAGGATGCCCTGAGTTATTCAGCGTAGACAGAGCGCCGCAGAGCTGCTTGTGTTTCTGATGAGCATTGTAATATATTTATATTAACTAGTGTTTTCATTAGCAACAAGAAAAACAGGACAGAAGTAAAGCCTTAACTTAATTTGGGCGTTCTAATGCTTCCATTATTATCATTTTATTCTTAACAATGTGGCAGCAGTCAGACACCTTGTGCTACGGCTGCAGTCCTTTCAGGGACACGGATCATATGGAACAGGGACTCTCAGATACCTGCCACATTAATCACTTTTCTCACGATAGCTAAGCATCCAAGGTAGACTGAACTAATCAGTGGTGTGATCAAGCAATTAAATATGGTGGTTTCTATCTTAAAAGCGCTGGAACCGCGTGTTTACCTCGCAAGAATTCCCTCAATAAACAAGATTAAACTAAACCACTTGTCTTGTGCACTTTTCTGGAACTGAAGCTCAGACCTGACCCGCATATAATCCTGATATTTAAGTCAGTTTTTCTTTGTGGAATATAAAAGAGATGTTCCTCTTTCATGTATGATAGATGCTATAGTATGGCAGATATTCCTCTCCGACACTCTCCCTTCTCTTTCTATTTAATGAGCCCTCGTGAGAGGCACCAGGCTCACACATGGTTACTCTGACCATGTGCACACACAGACTATCAACATATAGCGCGTTCTAGTAAACATAGATAGAAATATGAAATTAACAAAAAATAGCATACAGTGTATGTAATAATGTATGCAATATATGTACATACTGTTATGCTAAAGCATAACTTATGTGTCAGAGGTCTTTGCTGTACACTGGAGATGAACATTGAATGAGAAGGCATGTGATGCTTTTCTTGAATACCAAATTAAAATCAATAATACAAATAATTGTTTACATATCAAATGTGTTCATTTAAATAGAACATCGCAGAAGATGAAGTGCAAGGCAGCAACGAGAAATCCAGAGAGTGCAGCACAATTAGAGCTGTTGCTTCAAGTAGACTTAAAACACGCTAAATTGAGGCTTCGAAGGCACAGTGTTCTCCTAAGGAAGTACGGCAGCATGGACAATCAACCTTGACAGAACCAGTAATTGTTGACGGCAAGCAAGAGGAGTAACGGGGGATAAAAAAAGGAGAAAGCCATTATCCTATTAATCTGCCCTCAGAGGACATTCTCTATTGCTGGCTGGGAAGAGAGGGGGCTGAGCAAATCTGCACAGTAGTAACATACTGTCAAGAGGTATTTTCTGCATCAATATTTTTGCACATTAAGTAAGTGCCTTTTATGTCTTGGCTGTTTATTCTGGAATCAAGAATATGTCATGAACAGGAACACAGCACTTCCACGACACGTTCTCTCCCCAATATAGAGGAGCTAACGTCACTCTGCACACGCGCAGGCCACAACGCAGTTCTTTTGCTCAAATCAAAGAGTGCTTCACATACGAGGTGTGATAAAGCTGGAGTGTATTTGGCATGCAACACAAACGGAACAATGGCCGCGCATACGTACAGCATTTTATTTCACTAAATACGTCATCAGAAGTTAATTAAAATTAAAAAAATTCAAAGCAGCACTGACCTTTTATAATCCATTAGAATCTTGGATCTGTGTTTGTCAGGTGCATTATCGAGCAAATATGGTCCGCTTCTGATCCTATTTGGTGTGTTGATTACTCGGAGATTATCTAATAGGTATTGACCAGATCAATGCCTTTAGAAACAGTAAGACATGCCCATTTAAAAGGCTTAAAGTATGTTTTGAAAACATCCATAGGAATTTAAATACTAACAAGGGACTTGTTTTCACCATAGATGCCGCACAATCAACACATTTAAGACTGCTGTCAATTGCTGTTGGATATCTACTGTCAAGAAAGTCTTTTAACTGCCAGTAGCTCACCACCATTTTTCAAACAGACCGACAGATAAAGACATCTGTACGTCGTAGAATCAAAGGTTTCCATTTCCTCCTCAGAACCCAGTCAACAGCCTCACACCGACCTCACCTGCATGTTTTCTTTCTATCTGACAAAGCAGCCTCACAAATTAGCGCTAGTCAGGAAAAAACCTTTTCAGACACGCCTGTAAGCGAGACCTCATCATAAACTATCAGTGGGGTGTGAATTAGCAAGGAAGCAAAGAAGTAAATCGTTGTCTCCAAATGCGATGCACAGAGGTTTGTAAATTACAGATAATTGATTCTCCTTGCAAATCCTCAGATGATCAGCACAGTTCAGTTGCTTTACATCAGTGGCAGTAAGAAAGAAAAAAAAAGGCTAGACCGTGTACGTCCTGAGTATGAGTGGAACTGTGAACACTACTCATCGGTGCATTTGAGAGGAACAAGAGCAGCCAGGCGGGCGGCAACAAGGCCCTGTTCTCTCATAAGGGCTTCTGTCGACAGGGTGATACCTTGAAGGTTTTGTGTCACTTCCCGTCTGCTTCAGCTTCTGTGCTACCATACGCTACTATCTCCATGACAACCACGATGGCCCTGGGTTTGGGGAGTCGGTGATACAGTAAGCTTTGCACTGACAGTGGCGGTTGAAGAGAGGCTTTGATTGATAAGCAAAGCTGCCTACCTCAGGCTCTACTTGGCTCTGACAGGGACAAACAGCAGTCTGCTGCGCCTGCCACTGACATTTGTTATAAATCATCGGCAATTTCATCAGTCGAGAGTGAGAGACAGAGAAGCCACAGAGAGAGACACCAATGGACACCTGTCTCCTAGCATTGCTTATTCCATTCGTTTTTACTTTGAGCTCCCTGTCCCTGTCCCTTCCCTTCTCCTATTCAATTTCCGTTTTGGCCTTCCTTCATGCCATCCCAGAAACACCTCGCAGCTATCTATGCAGTACGGAACCATATCGCAACGTTTAAGGTTAGGACAGCTTTTACTCAGAAATAATTGTGCTGTAACTCGCCTTGAAGGGTCAGTTCACACAAATTACAAAAATACATATATTTCCACTTACACCTTGTGAAATCTAGCCATGCACAGAGTCTCACTTTAAAAAAAAAAAAAAAAATATATATATATATAAACAAGATTTGAGATATCTGTCCCTGACATTCCTGTTGCCACACCAATAAAATGAGTGAAAAGTGAATTTCATGGGGTTTAAGGAAACTGACCCTGTGACCTTTCAGAGGTAAGATTACGGGGGGAAATAAGTATATTTCTGTTGAATGAGAGCTGGTTGTTAGTCGAGGCATGTGCGTGTTAAATTAGTTGAGGCTCTAAAACAACCTTTCACTCAAGCGTTCCTGGCCAGCCACGGTTTATCAGGCTATGACAAATCGGTGGGATAATTTTCCCGTCCCACACATTCTGGCAATTTACAGTAAATGTGTGCAGGTCAGGTACAAGTGATCGAGTTCTTGATCCTGATCATTTCAAATGCGTTCCGCGCCACAGAAATTGAATAGGAGTAGAACGGACACCGTTTTGCCGTGGCACGTAAAAATGTCTGCCGCTCTGACCACCCGGCTCATTGATTTAAATGGGGATGTTCGTTCCACTCCTTTTCTACTTCTATGGTTGGCGTTTAGAGGCACATGAGCTGTTTTGGAGTGTTATATACATGAAACTAAATCTGGGAGTGGGGGCCAATGAGTGAGCCCGAAGTACACAGATGGAAAAGCTGAACTAGAAACTGCTATAGTTGATAGACAAACTAAAAGGCAAAGCAAGACAGTAAACAAACAATGCAGAGGCTTCCTGGACCTCACAATACCAACATATACCTACTTCCAACACTTCCAAACAAACTATCCATAAAGCTCCCGCTTCAAATCTTATCTTTTAATTTCTTCATGTCAGGCTTTAATCCGCAACTTTGTGTCACCTAAAAATATGTCACGTTTCACCTTTTTACCAATGTTGTGAATTTTATAGTGTTGGATCTCTATCGTGTGTGTATATATATATATATATATATATATATATATATATATATATATATATATATATATATATATATATATATATATATGTGTGTGTGTGTGTGTGGCTTCTCCTCTCCAACACCTGTCTGCAATCCTGGTCATCAATCCATCCTGTCACCTGGGCCAGATTATTTCGCCATTTCAGTGCAGACAGTGTGACTCTCTGCCGCTCTGAGTCCTTTCAACATCTTAAGCATTCTTGTGTTTCATCTTGTACTGACTTTTTACTAACCCCTGTTCACTGTGCCCAGGGTTCCCGTGCCTGCACTTCAGCCCAGCCACAGCCACCCCACCGCTTTACCTGCATTCACCGCCTGCCGTACAAATTAACCCGTAACAAATACAGCGGTTTGAGGATTAGACAATCGAATAACATGCATAAGGCTAAAAGCTATGCCTGGAGCTGGATGGGTAAAAGCTAAAATCTATAATACTGTCCGCCACCCTCCATTTGACGAACTAGACAAAACAGCTCGGTTGTTGTTGAAAGGGTTCCATCAAGAAATACACTACATACACAAACAGTCTCCAGGCAGATACACCTCAACTTGTTTTTTTTCCGTCTCGACACCCGTCTCTTGCGCTCCCCGCCTCCGTATCTTAGGCGTCTATCAACTCACCTCTGAAGCTGCATCAGAGGTGAGTTGGTCTGTACTCATCGTTTGCTGATATTTATTTATCTGTGTTTGGATCTTCAAAGTGGATCATTTAAGCCTACTAAAGCGGATGTCAACTCCTTTACCCCCTTTCATCAAAGAACGAATGCGTCAAAATCTTGGGAGCTGGGACAAAACAAAAGATAATGACTTGCATCTAATGAAAAAAAAAAAAAGACATAAGATCCAAACCAGTCATCAGCAGAGCCAGTGAGAACTGTCAATGTGTGAAGTTGAATTTGCAGATGAAAAACTCCATGGTTTAGCGTTAAGTGTTTCATTATTTAAATCCACCACACTTCCAGGAGATCAGAGACTTTTTTTCCTCTACCACTGATCTATTTTGGTGCCCATCATTTTCCCCCTCTAACACCTGAGACAGATAATTATCCAAGGCTACATTTAGTCATTTCTCTCCGAGCAAGATGTTTTTATACGTGATACAACAGAGTGACAAGCTGGAAGGACGATAGCAATTAGCTAGAAAAAGTCATCAAGCAATCAAGAACAGTTTCCATTCCCACAGGATATGGCATTTAAAAGAAACGGCCACCATTTTCGGAGTCGAAACCGTTACAATGTTCTCCATTCGAACTTAAATACACCCGCAGTTCATTTATACAGCGTGTCTCCGCATGGCTATTTTTCACAGACACCCAGTGCCTATTCTTTGCATGTTTCATGACACGATATGGGATCATCTTTTAGTTCTGGCCGTCTCTCTCACGTACAGAGGCACGGCGTAATCACTCAGCTCCCTGATAAATCATGTCCCCTCTGCTGTAGCCCAAACACCTTACATTGTCAGAGCTCAGGCTCGGCTCGCTGGAGAGCCTGATGGATGATTTACAGGCAGCTGGCCTCCGCCCTCTAAAATCTTCCTTGGTGGATAAGCCTTGTTCATTAACCCTCTCACATGTCTGAGCCATGCAGGCTGGACAGTCTTACACTTTGTCTATGTAGTAAGAGGAGGACAATGGGGAGAGATGTTATCCAAGGGGCCACTTCTATCTTCTTAAAGCTTTCCACTGTAGTGTAGCCTAAGTTGCCGAGCTGCGAAGCCAAGGCTTACTCCCGTGGGCCTCATGTAAGAGCCTCCTGCTCCGTCCTTCTCCACTTTAAAGATAAATAAATAAATGAAACACAGAGAGGGGCTCCTTTTAAATTAAAGTGCAACTGTAATCTTGAAATTAATGATTCTAAAAAAGGGTTTACGGTTGGTGTAAAGCAGTAAAGCAACATTTCTACACAAGAATTATGTCACAGCAAAGGAGCCTATTTTGGTGTCCGGCATTGCTATGCTATAGAGTCGACGCCACTATAAATTATGTCTACTGCAGGGCTACACCGTCTATAGAGATGCCATATGGATAACTGTTATTTTCTCCTATATGAGATTTTTGATCGTAAAAACACAAGGGCTCAGTTATATTCAATTCAGTAGCACGAGACATATATAAAAAAAAACATCCCACAGCTTGTCCTTGTTCTAAAAAGGTACTGTATGAAAGAATGTGGACATAATAATGTGGCTATAATTATTTGCAAGGCAGTATAAAATCAATGGATCCATAGGTCACACACACACCTGGATTGGTGTGTGCTAAACTACTCCAATCAGCAACCCTGAGTGCTTACTGCCTGTATTGTGACTTCTCCTCTGATCAGGGAGCACTTAAACATGCTAAATGTGCCCTCCCCTCTCCCTGCATGAGAAATATCTGCATCTATGTCAGCACACATGTCTGCTGTGCTCCATTCTTTGTGCTTCCATGGGAAGAAATGCTGCAAAGTATTGAAAGTGAAAAATGAATGTGTACATATATAAATTCTATAGCATGTAAAAATCTTTTTGACTTTTAAAGACACACAATTTGACAAATGCTACAAGTGAGATATAAATAGTATGCAGGCATTGGACGTTTTTTTTACTGATTGATTCTCGCACACGTATTGCATTGTGCAGTCAGAGGGCCCACAGACCTCAATGCTTCCAATGTCTTATTTATTCTACATGTGTCACCGTCATTAAAAGAGGACGAGTCCCATCAGTCACACCATCTAAGCACCTATAGGGAAACATCTTCGTTTGAGCAATATGGCTTGCAAATTTAAGAAACAAAGTGTCCTTGACTTTTGCACCATTAAAGTCTCGAGCCATGCTGTGTAAATAATTGAAAATATTGATGTTTGGATGTATGTGCTTTAGCAGGACAGCATAACTGGATCGAATGTATTCACTTATCGTAACCAAAGGATATATATAAAATTACCAAATAATATAGGGCAATATTTAAGTGGGAAACCGGCCAGGTATCCATGATGTCTTTATTTGCGCTTTTGAAAACAATTAAATGACTTAGCTCTGGCTCCATTTTTTTGTGTAACAACGGCAGAAATGGCATTATGAGCAGAACTCAAAGTGAGAGTAATGAGGTACATAAAACAATAAAGCCAATTCAGCCAGCTACATCCCAACATCCCTGCTCGGCTCACTCTGTGTTTTCTGCCAGTATCAGACAATTTTAAACTGGAGAAGCAAATTAGCAATTTTCTATTATTTCAGCTTGCAAACGCGAGATACGTTGCATCAAAACAAACGTTGTATATAAATATGTTTGGCTGGAGAAGTTACTGCATGCTGAATAGAATGTGTGTATGCGAGTGTGTGTGCGAGTGCGTGCTTGTGTGTGCGTGTGTGCGTGCGTGCGTGCGCTTGCGCGTACGTGTGTGTGCGTGCGTGTGTACGTTCCCAGAACTATCTGTGAAATACATTTAGTCATCCTCTTTCCTCTTTGTCTGACATTGTAATTACCATTCAAACCAGCCAGGCTAATTACCTCCCCGTCTAGAAAAATAATCAGGTCTGTACACAAATCAAGACTAGCTATAGAAGCCTCGGCCTGGCAACCAAAAACAATAATCAGGTCTACTGGGCTAATGCTTATTACATTTTCCATTTAATCAAAGCTTGCATTAAGATTTAAAGTGATCAATTATTATATCATTTAGTTTTCTAAAGATTATTGTTTAAACCCCAAAATGATTCATTATATGCTGTCAGTCAATTTTCCTGTTGAATTTGTTACAAATTCTAACCTCCTCTAATGCGATTCATTAATTAAACATAATTAATATGGCTTGTTTACAAAATGTGTTTTTACTGTCCCAAACAAATGTTACTTCATTAGTAACAGCAGATGGAAATTACTGGTAAAAAGATGAAGTCCTGTGAAGCTCGCAGCCAGACATTATTGACACAGAAACTTTGGAATCAAACTAATGATTTAAAGAGGAACTGGGCCATGCAAGTCTTGCTTCCAACAACAGGCAGAACAACGTTACGATCAAACCAAATGAAAACATGTGTGAGCTATAATTTGTTTATATTTGTCGATGTGTGGCAAGTTGAAAGCTACTGTAAGATTTCAACTATTCAACCTATGCTACACCACTTTGGGTCAAGGGTTCTTCTGCATTCTTTGTTAAAAACAAAGCGCTAAAGACCTTGGATCTCTTTGTAGCCAGCATCACGACAGACTTCAGATCTTATCGTAACAATGATACAACTGTTAAAACGGGAATAAGCGATGCCAAATTTACAGAAAGGCAACTTTACAACCTCAGGGTCAGCCATCCAACATGGAAATCGACTGTGTGGCATCACATTTGAAGAAAACATCAAGAAAAACAAACAAACAGCAGATCTATGAGTAAAAGTCAAAAACTGCTGCTTTGGAAAACCGCAGGCTTGCCTGTATATAAGGAAAGTCAACACTCTGACCAGTGATGCAGATTTTCCGAGTAACAGAAAACAGAAACGCAGAGGATGACAAACAAAAAATAGCCTTGTTATACAGCACTGCATGAGCATGGGCAAGTATTTTAAAAGAATCTTTTTGTCCGTGCCCTTTGCTAGCCAGCAGCCATTTCCATGCCTTTACGGCCCAGTATCTGCTTTATTGTGATGCTAAACACTGAGTTTTGACATTCAGGAGGGCCCTGCCAAAGGACAGGGGAGTGGACGCAGTAGAGAAGAGAAGGCCTTAATGGGTTCAACTGGAATGGAAAGCATCTGCTCGTCTCCACAGGCTGGAGGAGCGGGAAATGTCAAGTATGGTTATTACAGAGCAGGCAGCCGCTCCAGGAATTTTCACCTGAATGAAAAACAGTCTCGTACAATGAGCATGCACAAGCTACATCTCCACACATTAACGCCCCAAAAGAACCCATTCACACCCAGCCGCACATGCCGGAGGAATGTGACACACACATGTTTACGACCACAAATAATACAAATACACATGTGCAGTCAACGCGTTAGCTCAGTGCCAACAGCAGTTTTCTCTTGCCCGCTTGGAAAAATATCCTCAATAAAAAAAAATATACTTGAGTTAAGGTAAAACTACCCTCTCCTGAACGGCAGCGGCTAGTCACAAGCTTGTGAAGTGTACATACATCTGCACAAAGTCCCTGAGTGAGTTTTTGTTTTTCATAAGATCACTTGAGTTTGTATGCTAATTTGTACCCCTGAGGATGCTAATCAAAGCTAGTGCCAGACTAATGAAGCTCTGAAGCCCAGAGGCCAGAGACACAAACATGGCCCTGTGGCTCCCAGCTGAGCGAGTGTATGCAAGGGGACGCACTCCCGTGTATACAGTCAAACATGCGAATGAGTGAGTGCATAGGTATAAGATGGCGGTACTGTATAATAGCAGATCAGCAAAGCCAGAGTCTCACTCTCCAAGGGAACTCCGGCATCAAACAGATCCTGCAGCCTGAGGGATGGCCTTCCCGCTCTGTCAGCGTGCAAACTTCTTTCGCTGCACTCAGAGCTTCTGGATCAGCGGAGAGACACATAGCAGGTGGAGTGGCGGCAGACATGACGGCCAGGCAGAGAGACGGAGAGATGAGGCAGTTTGGAAGAATGCAATAATTTTTATCACCGCAGACTTAAAGTGGCCCTGGGAATAATCAACTACAGGAGCCTCGGCGTTTGCTCCTTTTTCTGTGCGCGTATGGTGCACTGGAGAATGATACCTGGATATGGGGCTGTTTACAGATGGGATACCGCAGGAAGGTGAGAGGAATTTTAAAGCACAAATCATCCCCTTTTATCACTCCTACATCAAGTCTCCGCTTTACCGCCGAGTCAAGGCGGCTTAGTGGGCAACCATAGCAACACATGCTATCGGAGATGTGTCTCTTTCTGCCAGGGCCCACAGCGTGACCAGTCGCTAATGTTCGCCTGAAGCACAAAACCAGACAGACAGCCGACTGAAAAAGAAATAAAGGAACACAAATGTTTTTCGGAGATGGAAGCACAACTGTGAGATGAGTGGAGGAGAAATGATGCTATAACACTCTTTCACCGAAGGTATTACCACCGAGACAGAACTCAAGCACCTACCTTTGCAGAGGGCAGAGATATAAAGGGAAGATAGTACTAATTTCCCTCATGCGACAACAGAAGTTCATATAATCATCTCCCTCACTCTTTCACTTCCTGACGGCTGCGTAATATGGCTGCTGGCATTGGCAAATGTGGGAGGACCAGGAATGTGTGTGGCTGGGTGATAAGGCTGCTGTAAAATTTAATTAGCACAAAACCATGGTGAGAATGACTTCATTTCTCACTGCATTATTAACTAGAGTACTGTGTAAAGAGCCTAGTCTCAATCAATGTACATAACCGGTTCATGAGAAAAGGGGGGCTGGAAGGAGGGAGACAAAAAAAAAGACAGCAGGCGAGACGGGGAGAAAACAATGACACAGTAGACCTATAAAACCTGAGGTGTGTATCTAAACTAAACCCCTGATAAATCTCCAACTTCTTTACCTGCGGGCTTTTCTGCCTCCGTTCCCTGCACACAAGGTGTGTATTGAGGCAGGCAGAAAGCGAGACAGTATGCACGTGGAAAGAAAAGACGAGGAGGATCTCAGACGCCGGCTGAATAGCAATCCCACATTAGCGGCTTCACTTACTGTTTAGGGCCTGAGCTGGTGTGAATGGGCTGATTAGGGTCCTTGGCTCAACATGCTGAACACCAGTTTCCATTTCACGATCCACAGCCTTTATTACAGCCCAGCTTCCTCATAATCCAGCTAAAAGTGGATATCGGAGGAGCCTGATCGGCTTAGGACTTGGCTAAAAAACGTGGGATGTACAGCGGAGCGACATTGAGCAGAGTGCAGAGGTGTTCGTTATCATATGTTTTCTATTAGGACCGAGTGGGCACAGCCGAGCTCGGGTGGCTGTGTGTGTGTGTTTGTGCATGCTGCTCTCATCCATCACGCTGACCTCATCGACCAGTCAAGTGAATATACGGCACACCATTTCACTTTCTCATCCTCTTACGTTTTGGACTGGGCACGGATACCGGAGATTAGTACAGTTTTACGAATAAGGCTACATTTGCTAGAGGTGTGTTAAGCTTGCCTCACATTCGCTAACGCAGTCATCATTAGTTTCAGCACAACTTGATATGGATGTGAATCACAATTTAACACGTTTCAGTGGGAAAAGGCCCATAACAGCACAAGTGGGAGACATTAAAAGCCATTTTTCATTATCTACATCCGCGCCTCCAAGGCAACAGATCAAGTAAACAGCATCACAATCAGTTGAATGATATACCGCATGGAAAACCGCAATCTATAACCAAAGGCTTTCAATGAGAAACATATTTCATGCTAATTACTACACATGGGGCACATGGTGGAGGTATCCTTTAAAAAAATAAAAAATAAAAAAAAGGCACTAGGCACTGCTTCCTGGCTAAAGGTAAGAGAAGCCGCTGGTTCAATTGCCAGACCAGGAGAAAAGAAAATCTGGGACAATTACTCTCCAACTACTTGAGAAAAGTGTCCAACAAATCTGACTGTGATTTCCACGCATGACTGAGTGTAACTGTGAAAAGAGTGCAGGATGGCATTTAATAAAAAAAAAGCATTGTTCTCAGGGAATCTATAATAATAATAATAATAATAATAATAATAATAATAGGTAGAAACAACAACAACAAACTTTCCTTTACTGTTCTCTACCTCCCTCAATTACTACGCCACAAGTCTCACTGCACATGTTGGACCTAATTACACTAGCCACTCTGTTAAGGTGACCTCCTGTTCCATCTGTTCAATGCATGTGTGCACAGACTCAAACACGCGCACACACACACACACACACACACACACACACACACACACACACACACACACACACACACACACACACACACACACACACACACACACACACACACACACACACACACACACACATCTGGATATGCCTTTGTCTACAAGAGCTGTTAAAAATCTCGTCCACCAATCAAGTGTGGCGATAAGAGACACCCTGGGATTGCAAGTGGCCAGAGGATTGTGGACATGAATACAGAGAGCAGCACACCTGTCCAGGTCTTCGACACAACTAAATGCCCCAACCCAGGAGTGGCCTTTGACCTTCAACCTGTGCGTCATTAAAACTCGGGGTTTGAGATGGCAATTTCGATGCATGTATGCATGAGCAATTATGTGGGAAAGTCAGAGAGTGAGCACTTTGTGTTCAGGAACAGAACCTCTTTGGCAACAATCTGTCACTTTAATGAAAAACGCATGTGATGTGTGGATGATATATTACAACCAAATGCAGATAAATCAGCGACTTCTACAGTTAAGTTTTTGAAACAACGACGTGTGGCATCAATTCAAATAGATCTTGGGAGGAGAGCGTCTGTGCTCTCCTTTCCGTCTTGGGTTCACTGAAATGATTTAATAACCACTTCTTTCTTTTTTGCTTATGTCATGTCTGGGGGAAAGCAGCAAGGCTAGGGGAGAGAGATAAAGCGGAGACAAAACAAAGTCAAAAAGTAGAGTCGACTGGGCGAACTTTGGTAGGATGGGAGGCTTCCTCCCATAATTGACATTGATACGAACGGACTGAAATGTGAAAGAGGAATGGGAAGGCACACACGCAATCTTGCAGGATGCAGTTGCCTGCAGTGGAATCCACATATCACAGTTTATAAGAGGCCCAATAAAAAAAAGCCAAGCATCCAACAGCAGATTCCACTAGAGTATCACAGCCCCAGGAAGCAAGAGTGACTGACTTTCAGAGCTAGTTTTTCACAAACGTCTCACATGCGAGCACACAGAACACACAGAGATAGGAGGCAACAAACTTCCTTTCTCATCCACTTTTTTTTTTTTTAAACTTTCATTTCAACTCTCTCCCCAGTTTTGTCTAAAGGATTTTGTGCAGCACAACTTCTGAACGAGATCGTGGGTTGAGTCGCAAATTAAGCCTATTTGTCATCTCCTGCTCCCATTCACATGTGTATATACCCAAGCCCTTTAAAGTCTGCACTGAATAGATGCCCACATAAACCAAAGATCCATCATTATACGGGAACATATATCCAGGAAAAAATGGTCATGAAGTTGACTTGACAACTACATCAGCACAAAACATCTCCAATAACTAGAGGCTTGCTTTTATGGTCAAAACCTTAATGCTTTGAAGTGCAAGTAAGGAGACATAACTCCTGTTTCCATTTGGTAAACGGGTCACCGACTTTGTGAAGTGACCTTTGTATCAATTTCAAGCTCTAGTTCAGAGCTTTATCACACATGATAATTGTTAGTTCGGGTTTCACTAAAGACATTCTGAAGTAATTGCTCCTAAAGACAGACATTTACTCCCTCGTAGATCTTGTTCCTCTCCACACATAATGGATCATCACTCCAAAAGAAAGGCCTTGTAGCGCACACACACTCCTAATATGGCGCGTGCCGTGTTCCACACTCTTGCTCTCTGTCAAACCACAAAAGAAAAATTTATACGATTCCCCTCAACCTGTGATGAGGGCTTGCTTGGAAGACTGAAATGACCAGACAGTGCCCAGAGAGATGTTTTCAGAAGGACACAGTTAAAAAGCTGCGGCTGCCTTATAGATTCAATTTGCAGATTCAAGTCTCTTACACCTGTGTGGCTAACCACCATCGATCCATCATTCTGTGGAGCGCAATCCAATTTAGAGTGTCGAGGAGCCCCAGAGCCCTGCAGCCTTATCCTAACCCATGCCACAGCCACCGCAAAGCCTGCTTACCTCGATCCCCTGAAGTCTGCGGGTGTGTCTCTGTATTTTTATGTGGACGTGTGGATGTGTGGGTAGGCAGACTGCAGACCGAGCTAAACACCGTAGCTGCTGGCTCATGTTAAAAGTGTGCTGAGCCAATTTAGAGGTGAGGTAGAAGAGGAGATGAGAGACAGAGGAAGTGGGCACAAATGCTGGGAACACAGGCCAGGACCCTGACCTTTATTTTTGTATCATGTATTACTTACAATAAACCAAAGAGGACAACATCCATCGCACTCATAACTACGAAGCATGGCAGACATACTCAAACTCCTCATTGTGATGGTGAGCACAATCTATCGGCCATCTCATTTGTTTCTGCGGACAACAGAAAGGAACCTGAGGAACCTTAGGAACCCTTACCACTGCGGGAAAAGTCCTTGGTGCACCTGAGCCTACTTGGCTTGATGGCAGCATGCATGTTCGGCCTGACCATGTCCAACCTCACCCCATCACCACAAATCACAGTATCTTCTGGCACAGATGTTTCCGTTTTAATTCTCTTTGCTGCTCCACTGGAGTGGAGCAACACCCCTGAGATCAATTATTAAAGGGTATTTTAAACTGTGGGAAAAGGAGGTGGTTGGGTGGCTGTTTAAGTGCTTGTGCCGCTGACTCAACTTCATCACCTCACAACTAAACAGTGAGCATCCTGTTGGTTTCACTCACCCCAGCGACTAAACCCAGGGCAATTAAGGCCCGGATCTCCCTGTGAGAGAAGGAGATGGTGGAGAAGGGGTGCGGCAGGAGAAGCTGAGAGACTCCATACCAATAACAGGCAATTATGTTTGGGGAGGGCCATTGTCAGGCTATGAGACTATAGAGGAAGACAGCGGGGATATGGGATGGTAGGGAAATGAGGAGGAGTGTTATTTAGGAGGCAGATGGCAGAGAGGGGGAAATTAAGATGAATGGGCACTGAGAGGGCTGAGCTGGTGCTGGGGCTGGGCAGACGAAAAGTAATTAGCTGTGTTTGCTCTGCGAGGCTGGCAGTGAGTATGATGCCGGCAGTGACAGACTCGAGCCTCGAGCTTTATTAGTCAACAAGGCCATGTCTGAAGCGGCCAGCAGGGGGCAGCTGGCCCAGCAACCATCCACGACCTGAGGACCTGAACAGCACACCATAAGGTCTTTTTCACAACATGGATACCGAGCAGCCTTTCCTTAATGAACTCAAATTTATTTTGACCAGAACAAAACAATACCTCACATTCACAGAATCTCTCTCTTTCTTGAGCACACAGCCTCTGAGTCCAATTCCACCCCTCTCAAATTATTTCACCCAAACCCACTGGCTCGTTCCTACCTTCTCACACCATTTCTCTCCATTTCTTATGTTACAGCCACCTCTATCTGTCTCTTTCCTCCCACCCGGTATATCTCCCTCCCCCTCGTCCCTTTCCAATCTAATTTCAGATAAGTCGTAGCAGAACAACAGAGCAGGGCCCTTTATCATTGCCATCAATGTTGTGGGTGGACTGAACGTGAATAATTTTATTCATGCGCGCCTGTACCAGCCCACTGGGATTCCAATTACAAGTAACAAGTGGTAATAGGGTTACGGCGTAATTTTTTTAAGTGCCTCATTGATGATTGTGAAAAAAACTTTGACAAGAGAAGAAAGGCGTTGTTGTTGTTTTTTGCCACAGCCAAAGCACAATATCTGTTCACAGCTATGAATGTTATGGGAAATTTGATTTGGTATAATTAGTATCCCATCCAGTCTTCACTCCCAGGAAGTCATACAGTTCGACACATGTTGCTAATTTTAAATTATGAACATCGCATCCAATGTGTAGTCTGTACGCATGTTTGATCTTGGTGCAGATGCCTCACCGCCGCTAGAATAATCTGCAGTACATCGGTCAGAGGTGAAAAAATGTTATGCGAGGACACTTGACTTATACGGATGAGAATAGACATTTTTATTTGTAGCTTACTTCATATCAAGTTTTTTAAATGAGAAAGATTTGCCTTCAAAAGCATCGAGTTGAACTTAAAGTGCTGCAGTTACTGTACAATTTAGGAACATTTTCAAACTGAGAGCAGCCCACACACTGCTTTCAACAAATTTCAACCGTGCTTCTCTCACAGTCTGCACAACGCGCTGCCACAAACTGTATCAGAAAAGGCCTTTCACTCTCACAAGGTCACAAAAATGAAGAAGAAAAAGGACAACGGAAACGGTCACTGGGCACACACAAAAGCAGGACGCACGCACTGTAGAGGCAAAGTTGCAAGACATGCAAGAGTTGTTTAAGACGGCCTTTACGAGATCACATAAAAGACAGAGCTGAGCATGCTTGAGGCTTTAGCTTCGCAGGCTTTTAATTATTTGCTTTACCATGGTTAACAGGCCTGAGAACCTGGCGGAAGGAGCTGGGGCTGATGCTCTTCTGCTGGTTATCTGTGGAGGGCAGGGGACATTTAATGCCAACACATCTTACTCTACTAAGAGGGGTCAAAAAAGATCATGAGGAGGCATTCGCGAGCTGAAGAATGGCTGTGAAGAGAAGGCCATTAACAGAAAATACTGTGTTTAAGGGCAACACTGTCAATTGCCCCCTGAAGTCTACTGGACTGTCTGTTCAAAACGTGTCCAAATGCCGACTTGGATTTAAGACTGCCAGAAAATAAAGAACTAGTTGTTGATTTACTGAGATCCAAACATCAGACAGACGTAGTAATGTCAGGCTGGAGATTCTCTGGCATTGTGCTGCTAGCAAGCATGTGTACAAACAACAAACTAGTGAATTTTACAAAGGACTGATAATGTGTGGAGCCAAGGGTGGATAACACCACGATGCATTCAATTCACTGAGCTTTTATAAACATAACAAGACAAATATGCATCCATTTGGCAAGTTGGAACATCTGACTGGAATCAGAACATTGCCCACAAGTACAATATGGACAGCAGGTTTTATGTGAGAATCTTTGTTTGTGTCGGTAAAGGGAAAGCATAAGAGACTCACCTCTGGGTCTTGGCGCTCTCTTCCTGCGGTCTCTGAATGCAGCTCCTGACTGTAGGGCTTCCAGCAAACTATCCATCACACCGGTCTCGTCATTCTCTGAAAAAGAAAGAAGGGGTGTTGGAAGACAGAGGAGAGATACAACAAAAAAAACACACAGAAGTGCTGCCTCGCTGTTATGTTGCAGTTCACATCAAGATCCGTCCAAAATGTCATAATTTTATCCAGTGACCTTGACCTTCACAATCTAAATCAGTGTATTCTTGAGTTCAGGTGGCCTAAAGTAAATTACCTGGCTGTCTATCAAGCTCCGATGCTGTGTTTCAGCACACACACACACACACACACACACACACACACACACACACACACACACACACACACACACACACACACACACACACACACACACACACACACACACGATGCAAAATGAAATATTTGGAATTACTATTCCTTATTTTGTGTGCTATTTGGGACAGAAAAGATTAATTTGATAATTTGATTAGCAATCTGGACTTTGATTGCCGTGGCGGCAATGGTTGAAACTAGGACGCGTTCAGGGTTAACTAATGCAGCAAGGGAGTCACATATACAGGGATGAACGGTGCCCTGTCAAGCTGAAATGAAACGGTCAAATCTGTCAACATATTAAATTTACTGTCCAATACTCAACACAAAGTATCGAGTCCTTGCTTTGTTGCAGCGGGGGAACAACACGACTGCAGATATATTGTAGAAAGGGAAAAGCTTTGAAGATATGACATTTAAATCATGCCTTGTGTTGGTGCGGCTGAAAACCTGGGCCCCGACACCTGAGGCATAATGATGGACCTGGCTAGTGTTTTGCAGTAAAAACAGCCTTCAGTGGAAGGGAAGGAAAGGTGTATGGGAATGCTGAGGGAGAACACACCCTGTCAATACAAATTGACGCTGCGATTGTCATGCAAATGTGTGTGTGTGGGGGGGCTTTTCTTTTCAATGCGGCTTCTGTGTTGCCAATAACATTTAAAGTTTTCTTTGTCAACCTCTATGCACATGTGAAGGGATGTTTTTCACTAAACTTCACATTTCCACTACTGACACCCTGGTAGAATAGATATCCGCACACTTAAATACATGCAGAGAACACTGTATTTTTAGCTTTAATTAGACCACACAGGTGTAGAAACAAACAAATCATATCCCAATCACTGTATGCAGTGCACCTGTGCACACCCTGGAGGTAGAGGCTCTGCCTCCTGTTAACATAGCTGGAACGTGCTGCATGTAGAACTGAGAGGTTTACAAGTGGATGCCACAAAAAATTCAAATCATGAAAAAAAAAATGTGTTCATGATTGAAATGGTCAAGAGACTCAGCAAGTTTATATTGGCTTTTCCCCCCCATTTTTTTGGTGATGATTATTGTAACGGTTTGTACTGAAAAAAGGAAATGGAACTGAAATGAGCCAAAATCTGAGAGAAGAGAAGCAGATGAATCTTGAACTATACATACAACGTCAGCAATATTCCAACACCTGCTGACACCATGTGCAACCTTGTTAATATCTGGTACCTTTCTTCAGCACCAGGCCTCGACTTTCCAACACTAACGGAATCGAGAGCTCTGCTCTGAATTTATGGTTTGCCGTCAGCAGCTGAGCTTCATGTCTAGCGCTGCTCTACAGAACAAAGGCTCCTGCCAACTTCAGGCAGCCCTTTCACTGTGACAGTCAATCTGAGGCCAGTATTCATAATCACAATTTTGCCTCCACATTTAGTAAAACTGAAATATAAATTAAGATGTGTTTTATGCTCACATGCAATTGAACATTGTGAGCTGTATTAAGCATGCATACGACTGATTCATGAGTAGGATGTGCTAGCAAAGTTGTAGCAACTTCATTAGCTTCATAGAGCTGTGACTGCTGGATCCCACAAGTGATTTATTTAGGGAAGAGTAGGAAAACGTGGCTCTTATTGAGTTTGGGTGTGATTGTTCTCTTTCCATTTCATTGGAGAAAAATGGGGGTGAGGGGTTATACAGTGAGAAAGCTAAAATAATAAAAGAAATACAATAATAACGAGTATAAAAATTATAGAAGACATAGAATGTTAATTCTTAAACCAAGCTCCATCCATAGTATTACCTATTGAATATGGTTATTCATCATTCTAATTTAAATGTTGATTGTATTTAGATTGATAGTTATAGCTACAATGACATTCTAACCATGCAAACCAAAAAAAAAAAAAAAAAAGAGTGCATGTAGCCCAGTAACAAGAATATTTTAAATGTAAGTTGGGGTACAAATATTTTTGGTGGAGGGCAAAAGCTGTTCCAATAGCCCCTTTATGCTGACACCTAATGAGGACATTTCATGAAGGTGCAAGAAGAAATAATTGCTTTGGGGGAAGGAAAAAGTCAATACAATTGAATGAAATCAAAAGCCCCTCATTTGAGATGCTTTAGTGGTAATCAGTTTTAAATATTAACAGACGCAGATATCGTTGGTCTATTTCAAAAGGCATTAATGAGGACTGGGACTGCAGGCAGCGATCAACCTCTGAAGCTCGTCACCTCGTCAGAAGCCTACAAGCTCTTCTCCTCATCTCCTTCAAATGGAGACTCTTTCACGAGCCATTAACTACAAACACTACAGTCGCACTGTACCATGGGGCCTGCAAACTGAAATTTTCATCTCCTTTCATGCGCACAGTACCATGCAGCACCATGGTGGGATTTCTGCAGACCTACAAAAACTGTCAATCAGCTCCACAGTACATGGTCCCCTTTGCAGCAAACCCACTGAAGCTCCCGTATTGAGGGCAGACGGTCCCTGGGGCGGTGGGCTGTGGTTGTGCCCAAACCCCACACAGAGCTGCGACTACAAACACACACACACGGTGGATGTATCATGGCCCACTTCCTCGCCTGCCTGCGTCTACTGTATGTGTGCATCTGTTGTGCTTTTCATCCGCAACAGTTGCGTTCCTCCTCCGGCTGATTTGTGCCCAGTTCTTCATCATTACACAAAGCAGAGGCAACACGAATCTCTGCGCGACACCAACGCTCCTTGACGCCCAACTTTGTCTCCACTGCTGTGGCAATTCATCACAGGCAGCCAGCTTTACGCTTCCGACAACACACACATACACACACACGCACGCACACGCACGCACACGCAAAAATGCGGATGGCACGCAGAAAGCACGAAAAAAAGAGAGCAGATCAATCTATTGCAACCGGCAGTGTGCGCCTTCACGTGTAGTACTCCGTTTGACTCCAACCCACAAGTACATGAAACACTTGTGTGCCTCGGAGGCGTGGAAAAAGAAACCCACCCAGATCTCTCGCCTCAGGAATTTACAAAAACAGTCCAATTTTACACATCAATCAAGCGCAACTCCGACAGGCCGAGACAGAAAAACGCTTTATAGTATGTAGACAAGAGGTGCTTTCAGACAGCCAAACTCAGAGAAATCACAAACATATTTATATACTCACGCCCACATTCTCACAAACTTAGAGAGAGATCACAGACCTGTCACATGGATACGGTTAGTGTGTATAAATTTGATGCCTGGTGTAGCCTAATGGAGGAGGAACAAATGGCAGAGGAATATTAGTCAGGCTGGTAGCTGTGTAATGGGTTTGAAACAGTCATTCAGCTTGTGAAAGGTGGTGCTGAGGAGGACGTGGCACGAGAACAAAGACTAGTGAGAGGAACGGGACAGTGAAGTGTGGCATCCCAGCTTTGGCGGCAAAGCCACTGATTGGTGCTTTGATGTTCACAATTCGCCTGCCGTACTCTATTCCACTGCATCTGGATTCAGAGCTCTCATGACAGGCGTGCAATGTGCACAGAGGCCTTTTGCTTTAAATTTTGCAGAAAAAGAACATGAAGACTCTCTCACAAACCAGTCCAGGCCTTATATAGACCTACTGGTCTATATAAAAGACCAGTAGGAGTGTCTACCTTGTGTTCACAGCTTCGTCATTGCGACTCTACAGTAAGGTCCAAGTCCAATCTATTTAGTAGTGTGGGATAGCAAGAAGTGGGCCAAATGAGCTCCAATGTGGTATGTCTAGCTTGACTGCCCCACTTCGTCGAAGGAGCGGGTGTACAAATGTGGGTGTAATTGTGAGGTCGACAAAAAGACGAAAACAAAAAAGGTGTTTACTCTGCAACAAAACAAAAGAGTAAACTCTGCGCGAAGAATCGAGACAACGCTTAACCTCTCCACCTCCGGGAGAAGGCTGTAGTTATCCTCCTGTCTGTAGTGAAACTTCAGCCATCTATTTAATCAGAGCCTGCTCAGACTGGGAGGGGTTTCCATTGTCTGGACATGCAGCCTGCGAGTGTGTGTCAATGTCTCGGCTCTATTCAAGCCCGGACTGATGCTTCCCTGCCACTTTACTCAAAAGCGTGCCGCACTTATCATCAGGACAATAGCCCGGTTGTAGCAGTGTGCAGCCGAGGTGGGCCGGCACAAGGCAAGGAATAGGGTCAATTGGGCTGGGATGGAAACGCTTACAAGAGAAAATGACATGCCCGAGTACAACGAATGCAGGCCGACCACCTCGTTCATGTGGACACTTAGAAGACAAATGGTGCAATAAGGCCAGTCAGCCTCCTCTCCCTCTATTGAATACGCTGTGTTCCGCTTTACTCGCACGGTGAGCAGTAAGTAGCCAAACCAAAATAAGAGAAAAAAGAACAGAGATCTTTCTTTTTTATTTATGATATATAGTTCTACAATTTTTTTTCCCCCGATCGTTTTACAGCTTCAGGCTTCTAAAAATGAGTCCGTCTGTGAAAATCACAACTTATGTGCATGCATTCTACAGCAGGATGGGGATATTGCTTCGTATTGAGATGTCTCTGGCAGAAAATGTTGGAACCAGATCCTTTCAGTAATCTGTTGAAGGCAATCATGTTGAAATGTTTTACCATTTGTAGTTTCTATGCTCTGTTGCAGGATGTTATGTTGGTGCAAACTCGAGAAAAAATGGATTTCAAATAGGAAATTGGAATAATGTTGCGCAAATGACACGGTAAAGAAGAGGGGACAAGATCTGTAATCTGAGTCGGTCCAAGAAAGATCCATCCCCCATGACTGATGAAAAGGGCAAGCAGTGTCTTTTGTACATTTCCCCCCCCCACCGAAAAAAAATGTGTTCCATTTAATATATAAGGTACGCCATTTGGATTCAGTTTTGTTTAACCGATGTAAATCTTTGTTTGAACTCCATCTTGAATAATGGTGTTACAAATAAATATATTTTATTTTAGGAGGATGCAGGTAGGTTCGGCTCCAGAGACAAAAAGAAAATGGCATCACATCCTCACACACAGGCAACAGCTTGAAGAGTAACTGCACCGGCTCTGCACCAACAATCTGGCTTGCACCATCAACTAGTGGCGACAGCATGCTTTTCCCCCACACCCTGTGCAGACTTATTTATACCCTTCATTTTTACCCTTCATCAGAAATGTTTCTGATTCCTCCAAGTTCACACATTCACACCTCATGGAACTCAACGGTCCGACACTCTGCGAACATTAGGACATCTCGGGCCTTCTTGCCCACAGCAACACAGGGGACCTGCCCACTCTCCACCGGTACAATCCCAACCCAAACTGTGAGTTTATTAGAACAGTAAAAGGTAGAAGGAATAGCATAGCATCAAATGTAAACCAACTAAGTGAGCGCCACTATAATACAAAGTCATGGGTACAAGAACCATCTCAGTATCTCTCACGAGCGTCGCAAAAACATTTTTTCTCCCTCTCTTTCCTTACGCCACGTCTATGCTCTTAGCATCTTTGTATGCAGGGTTGCATCTCTAGCTGTTCTTCTATTTGACGTCTTAATAGTTCATTGCTTGTAGTCATGTAGGGAATGTTAAATAAAGCTCTGATGTGTAATTTGTCGCTCCACAAACATTCCCGCTCCCGGCCTACCCTGGGAGTTAATGCAACAGATTTGTCATACACAAGCCAGGCACAGCTAGAGGAGGATGGGAAAGAAAAAAAACACCTATTCAATCTCCATAGGGCCCTATGCAAATGTATGCAAGCTGATGCTCTCACTCTCTCAGACTACCAGAACACACAGTGCAGGCGACGAAGCCAGGCTGAATATGATTGTGTCTGTAGGTGCCCAGTGTGTGTGGCAGGTAAATGAGGCCGAGGTAAATGAGAAGCAAACTGGGAGTAGCTCACGTTTCGGGAATACATAAGCAGGCAAAGCTGAAAACCAAACTAAATGCAGATACCTGTCGCAAGTAAAGGAGCTAAAATCCATTTTGATCATTTCCTCCAGGAAAGCCTCCACCTTCCTTCCCCTGTCTCTCATTGCGGTGCCCTTCAGCATAATGTGGATGTGCAGCCTCTCTGGGGCTTTTTAGGGAATTGATGGATAATCAGATGATTACACAGAAAATCTCCGTTGAGGACAATCCTGCCTGACAAACAAAGAGAAAGCTCTTTAGTTAATAAATAGGCTGAGAGACTGACAGAGTGAGAGTGTGAGAGAGAGAGAGAGAGAGAGTGAGTAAATCCTGTCCTGGGTTGGCAGCACAATACCAAATCTCTATCACATATTAATTTCATCCCAACAATCTGTGTGTGTGCGTGCGTGCATGTGCGTATGTGCGTGTGCGCGCGTGTGTCGTACATTGCCAGAAACATCACTTCTTGAGGATGTCACTGAGTTTGCCGTTAGCGTCATCTAAATTTTAGCGTATCTAAATACATTTCAAGCTCCAGGCATATTTGTATAAGCCTTTCTGACAAAATTTGGCTGAAGTTTATTCTTGTGATTTTCTTATTCCTGAACTTCTTCTGTGAATTAGAAAAGTTTGCAGTGAAACAACTCAACACACAGGCACAGGGGGAGAAAGAAGTCCAAGCTGTCAATCAAGCTCGTGAGAAATCAAACACGTGAGAGGTTTACGACACCGAAACAAACGTGTACCGGAATGTTTTTTTCTCTGACAATGATCAACTGGAAAAAAAAGAATGAAAACAATTTGACTGCCAAGTTGAGAACAAACTGATGTAAATTAAGATAAAAGATGAAACCCAAAGTCTTTATATTCATCTGCTTTATTCCAATATTTTAAGAGGCAGCAATTACTGCTGTGTGTATATGTGGTTAGGTTATTGTTATCTGGACACTGCACTTATACCCCATTCTTCCTTGAAAACTGCTCAGGCTCTGTTTAGTTTCATGGCATCTAAATTCCTGATTTAATTGCTGTCTGGATTCTGATTCGGCCACTCCGGGGCTTTAACATTGTTGTTTTTAAGCCAGTCTTGCTGGAAATTAAATTCCTTCCCAAGTCCCAGTTCTCTGAAAGATTCCAGCAAGGTTTTGTTTTGAGGATTTCTCTTGACTCAGGGACCTTCTGTAGAGAAGCATCCCCACAGCAAGATGCTGCCCCCAACATGCTTCATGCTGGGGAAAGGGCCTTTGTGCTGTACTGCATACATAATAACAGACCATGGGGTTAATATATATATTCAAAGTCGCTGCACGGCGCTCTCTCACACACATGCCCACGCACAGCATTGTATTTTATTCTAATATAGAAAGATATTAAAATGCAAAAAAGCAGATTGGAAGTGAACAAAACAAACTGACAACATTTTGTCATATATTTCAAATGTGGCATTTCATCAGGAATTAATGATACAGGTAGAAGGAGCTTCTGCAGCTACGCTGTTTGCCAATAACGGCAGACACAGTCAAGCCTACGCCTGCAGACCATTCTCATTCATCCATGCACATTACCAAGCCATCCTAATATAAACACAACCCATACAACACTGGCTTAGCAGGAGAAGTTGTTTTTTTTTTTAGGCTTCAACCTCGTTGCTGGTATTTTCAGATAACCACAGCCTGACAGAGGTTGAGAATACAGCACAAGTTACTGGACTAACAAACAGTACATAACCCATCCACCAGAATCATGTTCATTAAATTTCAACCGGACATGACCCTTCACTTGGAGGAGCCCAGCACTGTAAAACTTCAGGCACTCTCTGGCAAATGGCGACAATTGAGGGATGTCCAGATGACAGTGAATGGAAAGTGGAGGGGTTTGTATTCAGTTTCAGCCAAAAGAGGGATTGGTTTTGGCTTGGTAGGAAGCACACAGCAGCACTTTGGCCTGGATGGAGCACGGCGGTTCTCTGCTTGCACTCTAACGTCTCCAGGAGTTCTATGGTGGCTGGCATAGTCGTGCTAGCTGTAGATGGTGGTGCAGGGCTGGGACTGCCAAGCTCTACTGATCTGCCAGCCTTGGCTTTGGCATTGGGTCTGGAGGCTGCACTGTTGAACAAGTTTATGGCATCGGCAGAACTCCGAAGGGAAAGAAAAAAAAACCTGCAGTTGGAACCAAATGCTCTGGCATAAGGTAAACATTGCCTTTTTCATAGCTGTGTCTGAACCTGCTTGGTAAATAAAATTATCACTCTCGCTACATCATCCCCGAGGGCCACGGCAATGGGAAGGGTTTGAAAATAACCTTTTACATATCCTCCCATAAACATTTACTGATAGTATGCAAGCTCGCGAAACGGACACCAAGTGCAAAAGCACAAACCACCTAGCTGAAATATAAGTTGATATCAATACAGGATGTAATCAGGAAATTATTTATCCAGCGCAGGTGAACATCAAAGGAAACTTATAGTAACAACATATTTTTGATAACAAAATACCACATTTTCAACGCAAAACCATATTTGTGCCAGTCCAACCCTGAAACTGTTCACAACCAGAAATACTCTTATCAACAATAAACATATTGATCAGAAAGCTTTAAACAACTTTGAACCAGGGCTAAAGGATAGAGGATTTAAATTATGGGCTGAAAAGGGGTTAAGGAAAGTGCTAGACATGTACAGGGAGAAGGATAAAGTATTTATGTCTTTTGCGGAAATATCTACCAAATAATCATTTTTTCAGATATCTTCAGCTTGGGAGTTTTATATCTTCATCTCAAAACCATTCATTAGTTATACCGACCATTTCTGCATTAGAAGTAGCAGTCACTAGACACTGCTATGATAAAGGTTTAATTTCAACTCTGTATGACTTGTTTGTGTGTGGATCTATTGAATCATCAGAATCAAAACTGAGATTATGGAAGGAAGATATAGAGGAGGAAATATCTTTAGAAGAATGGAGTGAGGCATGTAAAGAGGCACAGAGACAGACAGTCAGCAGTAACCTAAAACTTCTACAGTATAAATGGCTGATGCGTACATATATAACTCCTGTGAAATTGCATAAATGTAATGATAATATTCCTGACACCTGTATTAAGTGTGATGAGGCAAGGGGTACACTGTTTCACTGTATATGGGAATGTGGGAAAGTGAAAACCTTCTGGCAGGATGTTGTTAATATGATTGATCAAATTTTATCAAAGAAATTACCATTGACTCCCAAGCTTTTTATTCTTGGTGTATATCCTATCATACCACTTCTACAAAGCAAAGAGCTCAGATTCATAGATATGTGTATATTACAAGCTAAACGTATAATTGCCCTTAACTGGAGAAGTGTTGATGGCCCAAGAATTGGTATGTGGGTTAAAGAAATGGCCTCAAACATGTCAATGGAAAAGATGGCGTATATTGTTAGACGTAAACAAAATGTTTTTGATAATATCTGGGGACCTTTTAGGTATTTCTTTAGGCATAATACAAATGTTAGTGACTTGCCTCAGCAAGAACAGGCTCAGGGGGAGTAGGACAACTGTCTGATTATGTACATTGACAAACAACAACAAAAAACACCCATTATTCAGTTTGTAAAGTATATTTTTATGTTTCATTATCTGTTTTTAATTTAACTATTATTTAGTTTCTATATTATTATGGGAGAGGGAAAAGGGTGAAAATGTCTGCTGTGTATTGTTTTGTTGATATTCAATTTGATGTGACTTGTAGACTAAAAATCAAAAAATACATTGTTTAAAAAAAAAAAGAAAGCTTTAAACATTAAATGTGTTAGATTGAAAGTGTGTAACAAAAATATATATTTTAAACCTGCCTGCGGTTGCATTGCTACCAGCTGGATAACTTCGTGGTCCTGAATGAAGGTTTTTTTTCCCCAAAATGGCTAATATTGGTCAGAACTTGGCTTAACCTATTATTTCTTGGTACCTTCTTAAAATGTCCTAACTTGGTATATTATTGCTCTTCTCCACAAATTGTGACTTTTTTTTTTAAATTTTTATTTAGTTTTTTATTTTTGGTTTAGTTCAAGTGTTGTGCTTGTCAGCATGCAACGTGAAACCTCAATGTGAGGGGATGAACAGCAATTGTGATCGTGGACTTCATAACAAATTGTTAGTGATATTCAACCCTCTCCCTTATTGAACGGTGGCATGAAGCTCTGCTCACACAAGAAGAGTAACTCACTGGGTGAATGGTGGTTACAGAGGCTGTCCTTCAACCAACTGAACTCGGGTTAATGATACTTTGCAACCCTGTCCTTGGCCAGCCCTGTCCTGTGACCTCACGGGAAAGGGTTGGGCAAGAGGCCAACATCTATAGTTGGATCAATGACCAGTCAATCATTATAATATTGCCTTTTAAATTCAGAGGTTGAAAGCGCTACTCGTCAAGAATCTTGCCATGTGTGTCCACAAATCAAAAGGGAAAGCCACACAATGTGAATGTTGCCTTAATAGGACACAATAACACGACTCAGAGTGAGTTACAATGCCGTGCATGTCTGTTAACAAGCTATGCTTTTCATGACTGGGAAACTACGTTTGAAAGCCGGTCAGAACTAAGCACAAGCTACTAGACAAACAGTCAAGGCTGTAATTTTGAACCCAAAAAAAAGGAGAAGGCTTTTTTGATGTTCTCTTTCAATATCACACAACTGTGAAATTATTTCCAGCATTACTTAAATACTTGTCCAATAAAAATAAGCCCAAACATCTGGGATGAGCGATTAAGGTGTCTCCTCTAAATCCATTAAAATGGGACTTGTGTTTCCTTAATAGATGAAAGTTATCGTCTTGGAATGATTTTTTTTAACCACCATTTGACTCCAGATTGAGCTCCCTGTTAAGGCGACGATGCAGAGTGAGCGGTCTCTACCTGCATTGACTTCCAGCAACCTCCTCTTCTTCTGCTGTCTCTCCTGCTTTTCACGTTCAGCCTTCTCCT